>NC_092634.1:70446841-70767675 GCF_039555335.1 Amphiura filiformis | reverse complement strand
ATTTCACAAAAACCTAGTGGTCAAATGGCTCCGTTTTAGCTGATAAAATGTGTGTTTTTTCAAGTTCTTTCCCCCGATTTAAATATCAAGTTATGAATGGATTTCGCTCAAACTTCTCAAGGGGCCGTGTATTTACCAAATGTTCATGTAATGTAAGGTAGAAAAACGAGAAATGCCGCATTCTCCTGTGAGCTCCGATCCAAGTGCAAAATGTGACCACTTTAAACTTCAACGGCCATTATTTCAATGTTCATTTTCTCGGTAAAATGACGATTTAGGTACACGATAACTCAATAAATACAGCATCTATAGGTAAGCAAATATGATCATTGTAAAAAGCATGATCGACTCAAGAAACGGTTTTCTCGTTTTTTTATATTTTGGTCTATTTCCGATTTTAGGCATCACTTTGTGCAAATAAGCGTTTGTGAATTTTAAAAAGTTCAATTTGATGCCTTATATGGTCAATATCTCAAAAATAAGGCCAATATCAAAAAACTAAAAAAAACGTTTTTGGAATGGAGCCTCAAAATTGAGCTAAAAACAAAATAAAATATTTTGGAAAGAGTGTTTTTTGTTATGATGTACCTAACAAATATTGCCAAAAACTCACTTTTTGTGATTTTCTTCAGAATTGTTGTTTTTACCCCAAATCTGTATTTATATTAAGATTTATTGATGTCTTGCCTTCATAAAAATGTATACTTTTATATGTCTTGCGCGAATAATTACAAAGTTATTGCACTTTTGCTACATGCATGTCTGAGAGTACACAGCCACCTTAATAGCTATATATTTTATATATAACTACAAGAAAGGCTTTCAACATTCCATATTTGTTCACAAAAAATACCGTAACTTTGCAAGGAATATGATATGGGCACATAAACTCAAATTTTTGTCATGAATTGAGATAAAAGAGTAACAAAAACTGCGTTATTTTAAAAATGGTGCGAGTTCATATATCAGGAATTTGCATATGATTAGAAACATGGCTTATTATCCTCATATTAAAAAATCAAGATTTTTGGTTGGTTAAGACAAAAACCTGCCGGGATGAAAAGGGTATTTTACAAGACGGAAAAATACCAGTATTCAGTAGGCCATGCGACAACAACATTGAGAAGGTTCATGTGAGCAGTGTTAAACTGCGCTCGCGTATTTCACTGAACGCAGATGAATGGCGCGCTTGGCGCAACAAAGTCGCGCGCGTGTACTCGTTCATGGTGTCAAGTCACGCGGTATTGTTATGAAGTTGTTTACTTAATTTTCGTGGATGGGCCTAATCTGAGTAACCAATTTAAACAATTATAACAACTTAGAATTTTAAGTTCAAAATTTGGGACAAAGACTAATCGATAGATAAAGGTTGAAATTACTTGTCTGGCTAAAAATTAGAATGATTAAAGCGTTAAGACAGAAAATATCCGGGTTAGAAGTCCTTAGCAACGAAAATAAATTTGAAGGTAATGCAAACGCAAAAATCATGAATTCTAACGACAAAAGTAGACAAAATGGAAATCAAGTAGAAATTGTGAAGATATTTTCAATACAATTTATTTGTAAATTGCCCAAGATGATTGGCTACACATAATACGATACATTTCAAATTGAAATTTTCCGCGGGAAAGGTAAAAAAGCATACCCAAGAGTGCGACGTTCATTTTTGCAAAGGTCGCGTACGTTAATAATTTGACCTTTAACGGAAAACGCGCATGATGGCCCTCCAACTGTTGTGTAGGCCTCACAACACTATTTTTGTCACCTGACGAAGGGCGAGGCCCGAAAATTCGTGTAATAAAATATTCTTTTACGACATTCATGACATTATAATTATTCTTCGCTTCTTTGCTTCCTTCATCAAATGTCGACGCAAGTACAAACAACATGAAGAGGTAGGCCTACTATAAATAAAAAAAGAAAACAAAATGAGGACAAACAGGCTGTACGAGTATGTGGGTTATAGTTAGTCACAAAATAAAAACAGGAATAAAATAGGCTAAAGAAGGAAAGAAAGAAACTCTTCTGGGAAATGTAAGAAAAAAAAGCTATAATAAGATCAGGAAATTTAGATAAAAAAACTATTAAACTGAGGACAGAATTAAATAAATAACATGACAACGGGAAATCACAAGCTATGCAGCAAATAAAAAAGAAGCTAAAAGGGAAATGTAAGAAAGGACAGATTTAGAAAATAACGGGAACGGGATTGAATAAATAAAAAAACATGGAAACGGAAAATCGCAAGCTTAGCAGCAGAATTTTTTTTTAATGGAACAAAATTGGCCCATGTAGAAGAAACTAAAAAGAAAGAAAGAAGTTAAAACGGAAACGTAGGCTTAAGGAGGGTCAGGTTCAGATAAATAAAATTTACCTTTTCAATGATTCTACATGTTCAGTAATTCCTCCTGTTTTAGTGAACGCTCCCATTACTCACCTAGCGGGGACCCGCGCGTAGCGCGGGTGTCCCGCTAGTATTTATAATATTAGTAAATAACTGTCAGGAAGGTTTTCACGTTACATTTGAAGCAGAAGTACGGAGATAAAAATGAAAGAAAACACTTTAAATATCTTGACTTAACTGTGGTGTTCTATGGGGGATTAGTCTTAATAATGTATCAAAGTTAGTTGCTCTTTCATAGACAACGAACTTGGCTGATTCCAATTAGGTGTAATCCGAGGTGTAAGTTGGACATTGTGTAACAATTACAAATACTATACCAACATATTAGGTTTGAAATTCGTGCATCTCATGATTTGATATGTATGCATAAAAGCTCATAAAATATGTTGCCGATAGGGGAGGGGTCTAGTCCAATTAAAAAATCGCGAAAATCCGTTTTGACGTTCCTTTATTTGATAGGCCTATTATATTCTTGAACTTTTAAAAATTACTTAAGTTTGACTTGCTTTATTTGATTATTTCATATTGAAAGCTACTGACCCTTAATGTATTTTTTTAAGATATCAACTCGAATGTAGGATTAGGCCTAAACATGAACAAGAAATAAATCATAAAAAAGTGGGCCTTCAATCTGACATTCATTAGGCCTATATTATTAAAGACAAAAGGGAGAGGAAAAAAGAAAAAAGAACGAACAGAAAAATTCCACATCATCGATAAGATTACATGGGAATCGAACTCTCAACCTTCTGCACTGCACACATTCGCTCTGTCTCGTTCAACATGTTCAAGGATCTCGCTCAACAACAATCTTTTCAAAACTGCTTGTACTTCAGTTAAATGAGATCTGATACTACCTTCTTTGACGACTACAATATTTTGATATACAAGAGGGTATTTTGCATTTATAAAATATATAACAATATACGTTTTTAATTGCTATATTAATCAATATAACATGTATAATAGACAGCGCCGGCTACGATCCATTTCGTGAAGCATCGTGACACTTGCAACGTGCGCTTACGACACGAGGGCTCAAAGAACGCAACTTTTCAACCTACGACTAGATTGTTCCACCGCTCATTTTCGCTGAAATTTCGTTTCCTCAAAGCTGTAGATATAACCATTTTAGTGATCGTGACATGCATTTTCTTTCATTTTTAGGCTACTTCGCGCACCAAAAGCATTCATTTTTTCCACAATAATTCAACTTTTACACGTTACTCTTTACCTTATACTCATATTTCATATCTTATCTATGGGCTCAATATGGAAATGAAGGGAGAAACAACTCGTGTATTCCATTTTTTCGATGTTTTCTGAAAAACCGTATTTGCCACCCGATTTTCAACATTACGTTACGTAACAGCAGAGGTCACGCCGGTAAAAATTACCGGAAGTGAGCCAAGTTGCTGTCGTACTGTGCAGTATGGCTTGATGGAAAAATATGTGACCAGCTCCAATACAAGTCGCCGGGATGTTTTTGAGCTATAGGCCTTTAGGAATAAAGATGACATTCCCATAAAAAAATTGGAATTCTTAATTTCATGGTAGGCTATATTTGACCTTGGGACTAAGTGGACTTGCAAAATTCAAATCTTTGAAAGTACTTACTGAAAGTACTACTACTGTCGTGGTTGAACTACGACAATCCCCGTCATAGGCGTAGATCCCAGGGGGGATAAATCCCGCCCCCAATATTTTGCCACGGGTGGTCCATACAATCACCTCCCTCCCAAATGTTGACGCCTATAATCAATTTTTGCGCCGGCTTCGCTCGAATTTATTCCACTTGTGCACTATATCACTTTAGCTTCAATATGGCAAAATTGTTCGCGCTTTGCGCGCATTTGAACTGTAAACTTATGGTTCACTATACTTAAAGAAATTTTTTCCAACCCCATCCTCCCATGTCAAAAAGAAATCTAAGTCACTGATCCCTATTCTATCCTGATGTGTAAGGCAGGAAACTAATTGGCTATAGCAAAAAGGCAACAAGGTATCATTTACAAAATTAGTCATGTCTTGAAAAGTATTGATGCTATGTATATAATTTTGGTATCATTTTGAAGCTTATCCCGTGCTTACAGTTTTATTGAAATCATGAAATATCAAGAATGCGACTTATTCCTTGTTTTGTCTGAACTGGTACCGAGGACCGGAGCAATTTCTGCGGCGAATTCCTTCAACACCCGAGCTGTCATAATAGGCCTAGCTTTCCTGATGTTAACCCTAGAACTGCGAAGGGGGGGGGGGTAAGATTTTGTATCCGTCACAAAAAAATCGCACATGCACGTTTACGCCCAAACGATCTAAGGGAACAAACCAAAAGATCGATGACGCCCTATAAACGTAACTAGTTTCGTTTCTCGGCCGACCCCCTCCCTCCCTGCCAGAAACGTAATAATGAAATGTTGAAAATTTTGACATAATAATAATAATGACACATTCTTCAGACCAATGTTTTTGTACAAACGTAATCGAGTATTTTTACCCCCTCCCCCCTAAACGAAACTACTTTCGTTTATAGGACGTCATCGATCTTTTGGTTTGTTCCCTTAAAGCTAATCGTAGAATCATCCTTTGTGATAAAATTTACCCAAGGACCGAGGGCCGGCCGTCAAAGATGCATAGAGGGGCGGGATGAGCTACCGTACTGAAAGCTACTGACTTTTTACTTGTTAGGGGCTGTGCAATAATTATGAGCTCTGGGGAGGGTCAAATTGGAGGGGGGGGCAAGACATTTTTCACGGCGAGCCGAAAGGGGAGGGGACAAGTAATTTTGCCATCCGAGAGGGGGGAGGGCAAGCGATTTTTGGCACACATTCATGGGGCGCGTTTTAAATAAAACACTCTAAAAAATGACTGTAGTAATCTCTGTGACAACATTTTTGCGACACCCTTTAGTGAATGTTATAGCTTGTTCAGTAGCTTCGACATTAGAGTCATGATGATAAGGTGCCAACAAAGAGAAAATTCGTTACAGAAGATGTGTTTCACATGCACTATCTGTCTTTCACATGATTATGGCTAGGGTGATGTAGCCTCCTATTTGTTGAATTGTACCACACTAAGGGTAGGCCCCCTATGCATGATTGCTATTAGCCTACTATTCCTTAGCCATATTGCTAAAAGTGTGTTTTTGTCTATTAAACATGGCAAGAAAAGCTTGTATATGGGGCAATGAATCCAGTTACTACACTGGAATTTCAGTGACTCAATACAAGTACGTTATTTATGATAAGAAAAGAGGTACCGCTATAATTCATTTCTTAACATTACCGTATAAATGAACCACTTGTCTTGAATCTCTGAAATTTCAGTTAAGTAATTGGATTCCTTACCATGATAATATACTTTTGTTAGTTGTTACCAGTGGGTAGGCCTATTGAGAAAAATACAAAATTCATAATAGTACTATAGTCACACAATTAGCTACAATTTATCAGGGAGTTGTGGCATAATTGCGCGGTTTTAATTTTAGAGAGTGGGAACATTTCATCGGGCTCTAAATTATTTATATAGATAACCGTAGGATATGCCGCGCCGTTTTTTTTCCCAATATTTAATATACCTACAAAAAGATCTAAAAAGTATTATGTTTTATGTCCGCTGTGGCGTCCTATACACGGGCACCACCTACGCCATCTATGATGTACACCATTTGCTCTCATGTACAAAAACCACAACGGTTTAAGTGTTTATATTTGGTCTAGTGTTTCTAGATGTATCTTTGACACAATGCCATGTGTCAACCGCATAAACAATTACCATTAGTCTCGATTCAGATGACTGCTCCCTCCACAGTGCCGAAACATGGTCGAGAGCAGAGCACTAGCTGCCTGGAATCGCGACTATAATGAACCATTGAGTGAACCGCACTAACAATAGAACAATGTATTACCGTGTACGTATTACACAACGACGAGATATATATTATAAGCTTATATATATATAGACTATAGGAACTGAGTTATATTAACGTATTGCCTATAATAGCTACAAATTTCGAACATTTGAGGACAGAAGTTCTCAAGTTAACCTGGAGTTTCAATTATTGGAACTGGTAAAACATTGTAGAAGAAGACGTCGGCCTCTAGCCTGAAATAATAAGAGTAGCCTATTCACTCTCGGCGTCACGGTAGTTTCAGTTTGTGACATAGCCACTACTATGGCAGCTAGAAGAACAGCTAACAGTTAACACTTTAATACCAGGTAAGAAATAATCCCGGAAATAATACCGTGAATTTGGCTCGGTTTGAAGGTTGAAAAAATGAGTTGAGTAGGCCTATTTCAACTAGTATTTTACTGGTATTTTTATACCATGGTATTTACTGACATCATAATTGAATGTTGTTGTTTTTTTTCAACCGTAGTTGTTGGCATGGCATCATGACTTGACCATGATTCTCTGTCTAGTTGTTGTATTGTAGTTTTTGCTGAACCATGAAATGGTCTAGGCTTTCTCACTATCTTGAGCAACATTTTGGTCTTAAATGGACATATCTCGAAATGCCAAGAAACTAAGACCACCCGGGTGGTTTCAAATAAAAGAGAAAAAAGTAGGCCTAAAGAATAAAAAATATTTCACCACCCGGGGGTGATACTCATCATAAGACCCGGGCCAATATTCACGTGGGTCCTTGAAATGCCAAGAAGGTATGACACCCCCCCCCAAGTGCTGCCAAATGAAAGAGAATAATTCTGGTGATCTCAAAATCATGACTATATGCCCCGCCCGAGGCGCGGCGTAACCAATCTTGAAATGAGGTATATATAATAATCGCGTTTTGCGTGACTCTACAAAATTATTGTAAATCGTGACAGCAGGCTAAACCTTCATGTATACCTATGGGCCAATTATCAGCCACCGCTTTCTTTTCTTTTTTTATTCTCTCTCTCTCTCTCCCTCTTTCTTTCTTTCTTTCTTTCTTTCTTTTTCTTTCTTTCTTTCTTTCTTTCTTTCTTTCTTTCTTTCTTTCTTTCTTTCTTTCTTTCTTTCTTTCTTTCTTTCTTTCTTTCCTTCCTTCCTTCCTTCCTTCCTTCCTTCCTTCCTTCCTTCCTTCCTTCCTTCCTTCCTTCCTTCTTTCTTTCTTTCTTTCTTTCTTTCTTTCTTTCTTTCTTTCTTTCTTTCTTTCTTTCTTTCTTTCTTTCTTTCTTTCTTTCTTTTTCTTTCTTTCTTTCCTTCCTTCCTTTTTTTTTTTTTCTTTCTTTCTTTCTTTCTTTCTTTCTTTCTTTCTGGTCCTGTGTCTCAACCTGGGGTACCTTTGTGTTACATAGTAAAAAAATGAAATGGTTCAAACATTTTACCTACACATCTCATTTGAAGTGGTTCATCCTTCTGAGCATTTTGACACCTTTCTTATGGAAATCGGTTCAAAAATGAGAGAGTGCGGGCAAAAACAATCACAAAGTAGGTTGGATGTAACTCTACCTCTTTTTTCCGCATTTACAATAATTCTGAGCAAGTATTGGTCTTTTAAATGAACTTCTGTATTTATTTACTTGGTTTAGATGTCTGGGAGTTCATTTAGACATTTTTTTACTAGATTCAAATTTTTAAAGGGGGGTTTAAATCAAATTTACAATATGAATCACTCCCCCGAATCCTCCTCCCCCTAATACTCAGCCACCCTTGGCACATTTCATGCCAAACGTCATAAGAAAATAATTGAAAAATATTTTAAAACAGGATAAAAACATGAGTAATATAGAATAAATTAGCCTCAATTTAAGACCTAATTTAATCTTCTAAGTGAAGGAATACTCAAGAGACAGTGTTTTGAAATCCAAACTGTACATCAAAATGTAACAAAGCCACCTTTTTGGGTACCCCAGTATATGGCACAGGATCTTCTTTCTTTCTTTCTTTCTTTCTTTCTTTCTTTCTTTCTTTCTTTCTTTCTTTCTTTCTTTCTTTCTTTCTTTCTTTCTTTCTTTCTTTCTTTCTTTCTTTCTTTCTTTCTTTCTTTCTTTCTTTCTTTCTTTCTTTCTTTCTTTCTTTCTTTCTTTCTTTCTTTCTTTCTTTCTTTCTTTCTTTCTTTCTTTCTTAATATATTAATTATAATATAATTAAATTTTAGTCCGTCTTCTGTAAACAACTTGCTTCAATCAGCTAGTGATACTTGTTTAAAACATTAACACTGTCACTAGTTTTTTCCAGAGCAAAATTTACTAGCAAATATATGTATTATAGGCCCCGGGTATAGGCCCTATAGGCCTACTATTAACTTTCTTTACTTGCCCTTTAGGTACTGATGTTATATCAGAGTGCCTCATGACCACATTATCGGCAGTGCAATTTGCTGGAGCTGTAAAATGAAGGAGTACAATTTTGACGTTCTTCTCTCCCATCTGGGGGAATTTGGACGTTATCAACGCCGTGTCTACTATCTCGTGTGTCTAATGACTCTGGTAGGGACATGGCATACGCTTGTCCAAGTTTTCCTGGCTGGAACCACCGACCACTGGTGTCATGTCCCCGAAATACAAAGTAGTGATTGCCAAGAATGGAACTTGACCGACGCCAAGTGCCAAGAAGTTACCAAAGATATCGGGATACCTGCTATTGGTGATGTCACTGATGTGGACCAATATGCGCAATGTGAACGGTATAATTTGACCGATGTGGAGGTGTATCCCGGAATTGATTTGAGTAATAGCACTCAAACTATACCGTGTAATTCAGGATGGGTGTATGGCACCTCTCAGTACAAAAGTACCATAATAAGTGATGTGAGTATAATCAATCAATCGATCGATCTACAAATGTATTTGCTATCACAAGTTGATTTGGCAAAAGTAAAATTCCCATTGGGAAGGCCTATTTCATCTTATTAAGAGGTTTTACGAAGCAAGAATCGTTATTTTGATATACTTTTGCGAAAAATAATGGCGACATTTTAATTTACGTAATGAACATCATAAGTTTATAGACACTGCTTATCATGCTTATCAGTCAATGATTTGTTACTCAATTCCAGACACGATAACGAAGTTTGCTCTTTGATTAAAGCTAAATTTATACTCGATGGTCGCTTAATTTGCAAAGGCAGTATTTAGCATACGTATGCTCCATATTTTTGAAAAATTTTCAGGAGCGAATCGTCCCGGGGGCACTCCAACTTTGGAGGTGACGCGTATGTAGGGCTGTTAAGACCCCTTTTTCAGCATCGCTGTCACCCAAAGACCCCATATTTTTTACGAACACATGCTCGCTCCGCGCTCTGTCACCCGAAGACCCCCTATTTTTCCATTTGATCTGTCACCCAAAGACCCTTAGGCCTACAAGTTCAATTTGAACAGCAACTTTTATTTATCACTGATTTTGTTACTTATTTGAAAAAATAAAGAAATTTAAAGCCATTTAGAACTAGAAATTCGATTTTCGAGGTTTTTGTGGCGCTCTTTTGGTTCTCACCCAAAGATTCCATTTAAAAAAAAGGTCATGTTCTCACCCAATGACCCCATATTTTTTTCATTTTGCTCTCACCGAATGCCAAAAATCATGCTCTCACCCAATGACCCCATATTTTTACATGTTGCTCTCACCGAATGCCCCTTAGTGCGAAAGCGCCAGCCCTACACCTATATCCATTTCAAATTGAAGTGCCCCCCCCGGGCGAATCGTCCCTCGTTGGTTCCTTGTATTATTAAATACAAAAGCTTACAGACGCGACGAGCGACATAATTATTGCTGCATATAAATAATCTTAAACCGACTTGTTGACTATGATGCAGGGTTATTACCCTTCAAAATGTAAAATATTGATAACAATTTAATATTACACGCTCAGGTGATCATGGTCAAGTTTGCAAAAGGGGAAAACAACTCTACATAAATTATTATATTAAAGCCTGACCTATATAGGCCTAACTCCCATCTAACCTATAGGCCTATAATAATGTCAATTTTGGTATCATATGACAATGTAGGTATAGTCCTATACCGTAAAACCCCGTCTACAAGCATATATGGTGTTTTTATAAAAGCTTAATTAATTCGAAGCAAGCGTTAATATACCAATACAATAGATCGGTCTTAAAATAATACTTGTTTGTATATGCTTGGATCCGTAATTTATTTGCTCAAACTCCATAATGGCGACTGGATTAATGTAGCTTTCATCAGAAGCACACTATATGCTTGTAGACGGGGTTCTACGGTATATCAGTTATATCTCACCTTTTGCTCTTTTTAAATTCTTTTTATAACCTAATCCATATTAATTGCTTCTTGATCATTTTCATTTCAGTTTAACCTAGTGTGTGATGAAAGTAGTTTTTCAAATTTGGCACAGTCCATTTTCTTCGCGGGGGTGTTATGTGGTGATATACTATTTGGTGCAATAGCAGACAGGTAAATGTATTTGACATAATTATACATTCACCCCTAAGGATAATCGTCAAAGATTTTAAAGGTAGTGAAAATAACTGATTTTAATTTTCAATGATGTTCTGGAGATCCAAACGTCACGGAACATCTTTACCCCATTTATACTTAAACGTATATAAACGATGAATTTTAAGAATTGTTTTAATAAGATACATTGATTTTGTTCAAATATTTCAGAGTTGGGAGACGCCACACCCTACTCGTCGCATTAGTCATACAACTCACAGCTGGTATAGCAACAGTTTTTTCACCGAATTATTTAACATTTGTGATTTTACGCTTTTTAATCGCTTGTGCAACTGGAGGGATCATGATTTTATCACTTGTTATAGGTAAACTATTGAATATTTCATCGTCGACATGAACTAAAATATAAAGACACAAAAATAAAACCTCAACATATTATGTGTAAATAATACGTATAGGCCACGCACAATGTCGCCATATATGAACATCAGCTTCATTAGTGTATAAATCTCTGTAGTCTGACTTCATCATTCAGAGAGAATGGACAAAAGCTCGATCACCGGCTGCACCAGCACTGTGATAACCGCCGGCGTTCTTGTAAAAATAATATTAAATCATAATACCCAAAGGTTTTTTTTATCCCACCCTGTAATGTCGATAAAGTGTGCGAGACAAGAATAACGTATAGGCCTACATTGTTTGTACTACCGTAACATGCAGAATATAAGCTGCTCGGTGCACCTCGTACTATTAAGGGGGTAGGCCTACTACACCCCTGTGGTAAATTTGTGACTATTTTTGAATTTTTTCACACACTGGTAACAAAAGTTATGTATATTATTGGGGCAAGGAATCCAATTACTACACTGAAATTTCAGTGACTCAAGACAAGCGGTTCAGTATATATGATAGGAAATGAGGTACATTCTAGCGGTACCTCTTTTCTTATCATAAATAACGAACCGCTTGGCTTGGGTCACTGAAATTCCAGTGTAATAATTGGATACCTTGCCCCTATAATATACATAACTTTTGTTACCACTGTGTTTTTAGTTTTTGAGAAAAATGCAAAAATAGACACAACTTTATCGAGGGGTGTAGTACCCCTTAATGTCACCTAAAGAAGATACCATTCATATCACAAAAATTATCAAATACAAATTGACTCCCCAAAATTGAAATGTAGAAGCGTCGTCGGGTATATGTGTTACCGTAACTTCATGAATATAAGCCGCACGGTTCATTTCGTATCACCGATATAGAATTCAATACCGAATCACCGCATATAGGTTTTATCAAATGCAACCGTTCTAAATGGTCCATCGTATTGTACTGAAGACACTTCATGACTTAGGTCTCTGTCAAATTATCGGAGTGTCGCCCCGCCCCCACAAAAAAAAAAAAAAAAAAGCAGCGTATTTTTCAACAAAAAAATCTAATTTTTTTCAATGACTGTATAACTATCAGAGTTTAATTCTGCTATTTTATACACAGGTACAGAATTTGTTGGTCCTTCCAAACGTATTGTAGTGTGTGTTTTAAACTACATGTTTTCAACGCTTGGCAGCATGTCACTTGCATTGCTAGCATTTCTTATACGCAAATGGAGAATTCTTCAGTTAGTGGTTTCTGCCCCATCTTTGATATTATGCTTCTTTATTATGTAAGTTGAAAGACTTCATGTTTCATTTTATATCCAAATTAGTATTTGTCCTCCTGTAAATATCTCTTGTTCTTTCCAATTCTTTCTTTCTTTTTTCCAATTCTTCCTTTATTTATTTCTATTCTTCTAAATTCTTTCTTTCTTTCTCTTCCCTCTCTTTCTCTCTCTGTGTCTTTCTTTCTTTTTCTTTCGTATATATATTTGTTATTGTGGGATAGGCTTTTATAAACAGTTATAAACTTGTCCGACGGCGAATCCGCTAAAAAACCCACTAATTGTTATATTTGTTATGTTTAGTAAGTGATACTAAAATATCCACTTATTTTGTTCTAAAGTGACCATATAAATATCCTAATTTAATTGACATTGTGTACCCTCCTTTAGTTTTTACGGTTCTTTTTACGATGCTTTTTGTAAACTATGCTTATTTGTTTTTGTTTCTCTCATCAGAATCATTCCTGAATCAGCTAGATGGCTCATCTCAAGAGGAAGGTTAAAAGAGGCGGATGAAATCATCCAACGCGTCGCTAGGGCAAATAAAGTAGAAATACCTGAATCTCTTCTTGAAGGGTACAAGGAAATAAATGAAGATAAGAAACAGGCGAGAAAAATATCTGTCTTTGTTTGTCTGTAAATGTCTGTCTTACTCTCTCTTTCTTTGTCTTGCTTTCTGTCTCTGATTGTCTTCTATCTCTCTTGGTGTCCGTCTGACCATTCTTTTCTGTATGCATTCTGTGCATATCTCTCCCTCTCTCTTTGTTTCGCTCTGTCTTTCCACCTTTCCCCATATCTCATCTGTCTGCCTGTGTCCTACTGTCATGATTGTGCACGCTAACCATCACTAAACACAAGTGTAAAAACTTTTTTAATAGGCCCTACTTCATCGCGTTTACGTACTTCGCCTAACAGGTAAAAGCAAAGGATGCGTTTATACAATTAACACTACAACACGTTTACAAGGGTCTTTTTCATAACAATTATTTTAAAACACTCCAACATACATGTTGATGTGTTAATAATCGTTATGAAAATACCCTTAAACGCATTGCTGTGTTAATTGTAAGCAATGCATCCTATTATATAATTTAACATGTGAAGTACGGAAATACACTTAAAGAAGTGTTAAAACAAGTGTTATCCATATTATATTAACACTTGTGTTTAGAGTGATGCTGCTGATGGCAAATACTTATCAGGCCTTATTGGTCCTCCAACCCTTCTTTTCCGTGTATGGCAATCAGGCCGCTTTGATGTAATTTTGTGTTTTTATTTGTGTGGAAATAAATGAATTTATGATCGAAAGTAAATATAAATCCAGCTTTTCTAATTCGTTTTAATTTCCAAATTTACTTTGATCTTTTACAGGAGGAGGTTGAAGCCGTTGGCAGTAGCGATCCATGGTTGTTAGATCTGCTTCTATACCCGAATATGAGATGGCGATTACTGTGCCTCATGTGGATGGGGTAGGTTAACAACAAACAAACAAACAATTGACAAACAAACAAATATAACAAACTAGGCCTATATGTTTCTTTCTCATGACAATTCTGATGAATTGCAGCGATGTATGTCACATCTATTTTGTTTGTACTATAGGGTTCCTACTTTGTTTAATTTTAAGTAGGCTTTCTCGAAGGTAATTTATAATAAGTTACAGTAGGGCCTATACTTCTACGAGTACGCCGTCGGTTATCACAATACAGGCTTGTGCAGCTGGTCCCTGTGTGAGTAGTTGGGCTTTCGTCAGGCAGCAGGCTCATGAATAGAATTCAGAGACACATACGAAAGCTCGACTACTCACACAGGGACCGGCTGCACCGACCCCCCGGGGGGCACTCACATGTTAAGGTGGTACGGGTATGTGCGGCGGTCAAGGGTCCCTTTTTCAGGCTCTCCGGCAGCAGTTCCTTAAGCCCCACATTTGGATCTGCTCCAGTTCTTTGAGCCTCAAACTCTGACAATTGTAGCTCTTTAAGCTCAAATTTGGAAATAATTTAGAATTTTTTAGCTCAACAGCCTATAATTTGGCCCTAGCTAATTTCAGTTCTTCAAGCCCCTATTTTGCCCGAAAATCAGTTCTTAGTCAATCAGTTCTTAGTCAATCAGAAAATCAGTTCTTAGTTCTTAGTTCCCAAAGTTCGGCGCTCCGCGCCGCACACCCATACCAAAATTTAAGTTGAGTGCCCCCCCCCTCGGGCACCGACCTGTACTGTGATAACCGACGGTGCCAATAATGTAACTTATACTTTGTTTAACAAACTAAGAATTGGACTATAGGCCTATATTAGCATGACTAGTATTACATATTTTGTTTACTATCATTGCAGGTTTGTAAACAGTATGGTGTACTACGGGCTTTCCTTAAATTCAACAAATTTCGGCTTCAACGAATATTTGGACTTCTTCCTGGTCGTGTCCGCTGATATCATAGGCATTTTATTATGTTACTACACCGTAGAGAAATGGGGGCGAGTTATCACTGTGTGTGTCTCAATGATTCTAGGCGGAGCATTATGTATTGTCACCGGCTGGATGGGTAAATTATTTTGAAAAATTCTTTATTTTACCTTTCCGGTAAACCCATAATTCCTTGCGTTTCGGACCTAAGATGTCGTCATTTGCGCATTGCAAGTCGGCGTGATGTCAATGACGACATCAAGGAATTTTGGGATTTACCGAAAAGTTCAATTAACATGTTATTTAAAAATCCTGCACAATCTATACGTAAAAATTGAAAACAACACTCGTTATAAAGGCACTCTTGAAACAGTTGGCTGCTTAAAGGTCCGTTCATAGTACGCAGTGGTGTGCGCAAAGGGGGGGCAGGGGGGCACCCCCCACTTTTGTTGGTCATTCGGAAGAAAATCAGTAATTTCCCCCGAAATGACTGGTTTCGCCCGCACCTTACACTCCTAATCAGACTCCATTTGGGAGAACTGAACAACCTGCCCCCCTTTCAATGTGCTGCGAACGCCACTGATACGGTACTACGCCGCAATTGCTTTGCGGTGCGTTGCCGATATATCGATTACTTTTTGCCGCAATTCGTCGCATTTCCCAGTTAAAATGTATTTTACTTTATTGCGATACCGCAATGCAGTAGGCCTATTTTGCATGACAACGCGCCGCATCGCAAAGCACTTGCGGCGTAGTATGAAAGGACCTTAAGTAAGTGGCCACAGTGGCGTAGCATAGGGACACGAGGGGGTGGGGGTGGACACGTGTTCCCCAATCTATTGCAAAATTTAGAAAATCGGAAATTTAGGAAAATATCCGAAAAACGGCTTGTGCCCCCCCCCATCAGACCCGGTGCCCCGGCGCTCCCCCAATCATGGTCCCCCACATATGATGACCCACTCTACGCCACTGTTTTAAACAACACTCAAAGGCCATATTTTGCACCTAACCCTTAAACCTTATCCTAACCCTTATTAAACATAGCTATCATCCTGTAAAACATAACTAATTCTAACCATGCTACCTCGTCCTATTTTCTTTAACCCATTTTCTACTATATGTGAAGGACTGGTAGCCAGTTTTCGCATGCGCAAATAAAACTGGCAAAACAAACTATCATAAGCAATCATTTAAAATACAAATATTTTTCTGATAATTGAATACCTGAGTGGAGGAAGGGCCCAACTCCATCAACACCTTTTCTGAGATATTAACAAAAAACACAATATTTGGACAAGTTTTAAGAAACGGACTGTTTTCATCTTGAGGGACCTTTAGTACTGGAACATGAACATACATTATAACATAAATAAAGTGAATTGTGAAATGATATTTGTTGCAATGCCAAAGGTACAGGTCTTTTAAAATATGATAAACTCATTTTTGTAAAATGGAGTTGGGCCCTTCCTCCACTCAGGTATTCAATTATAATGCACCAATAAGCTCTTCTTTTTTAGTATAGATGACATATTATTATGCCTATCCTATATAAAGTAGCTTGATGTCTCGTCAATTTAGTTGATTTTTGCATATTTCTTATACTTCGTTTGACATCATACTCATAATGATACACTATTGACTCATTTTCATTTTGAAGTTGCCGGTGTTGCCAGAGTAATCGTTGCATCTTTGGGTAAAGTTGGAATCGCCGCATCCTTCGCTGTTGCACTCTTTCTACCAATTGAAATATTTCCTACACCAGTCAGGTACGGAATTAATTATTATAAGTTTTCAGTTCTAAATAGAACCTTTTTTGTCCTCTCAGGAGAACCCTCCCTCTTGAGCCTCTCAAAAAGGTTCTTTAATTTGGGAGAAGCCTTAAATGTTCTCTAAAGAACCGAAAACAGTATTTGTGTATCACATTTTGGGGCCATTTTCGACGCTTTTGGAACCATTTTTGGTTCTTTAGAGAACCTCTAAGGGTTCGCCTGAGAGGACAACTTTAGAACCGTTTTAGAACCTTTATTTCTTAGTGTGCTGTAGTCCAGATTTACACAATTTCTTTTATTTTCAGGGCCATTCTGGTCGCGTTCACGCGGTATTCAGACTTTTTGTCAAAGGTGGACTTTCATCCCTGTATTATGAAATGTATGAAATGTAGGCTAAAATACGTACTTGTCATTCACATAACATATTCAGTAGAAAGCACATATTTATGACATTGAGGTTTTGGGACGAAGGACTTATCTGCAATAGCTGCCCATACACATTCTGATAATTTCTGCATTCTGTATTGTACATATCTAAAATATGACAGCTAGCAGCTATCGCATATAGGACTTTCTTACCCTCAATATGGTATCAGAGGTTGTTTAAATGTAAGCCCAGAATACATTGCAGCCACTGACAGCATGTCCCGGGCAGCATGTTTGAGAAACATGTTGTTATTTTCAGAAAATATCACACTGGGCTCCTGCTGTGCATGGTCAAGGTTGTTATATATACAACAAGATAAGCTATGCGTCTGCCATGCATGCATGTGCAAGAAAACTTTGCTGGTTCCACCTTCTTTTCCCAAATTGTTTTTAAAACACACGACTTTTTAACTTTCTTGGTAGCAATGTATCCACAAACATTACCCGTACCCAATTATCAATTCAAAACATAAAAGTCTCGATGATTATTCCATCAAAACTACTGGTTCTTGTTTTGTATATACATTTGAATGTGAAATGGTGTTGAAATGGCTCCTTTATTACATTGCACATAATATCATACTGCATGCTGGGATTATATTGAATCAACCTCTGATATGGTATACTCTCTTGATATGATTACAATGTTACCTTCAGTAGACACTAGACATAAAAAAGTGTCCATGCTCAGCTTAGTTTAGTACGTCCATGGTACAAGCATGGAAATAGATCTTTATCTACTATTTCTATGGTTATTATTGATAAATTGATCATAACCTTCATAATTATTATATGAAGAGCTTTGTTTCAAAACCCCTTACATCCACTTGCTCAATTTTGAGAACACATCAAAAAAACATCAAAATAATCACTAAAGGTGTTTTTCAACAAAAGCAGTTTTTGGCGGGATGCTCATCCTACCCAAGCATCCCGCCAAAAACTGCTTTTATTGCAAACCCCCATATATCAGTGATTTTTTTGATGTAGTTCTCAAAAAAGGGCAAGTGGATGTAAGGGGTTTTGAAACAAAGCTCTTCATATGTTGAATAGCAAATCGATGGCCTGCTGCTCCAAGAATTCCATGAAAAAAATGGCTATGATGGGGCTTACTGGGCTGCCCATCGCGGCGCCAAAGCGTTGTCTGTAGATGGTATTCTATACTCTTTATGAACACGCAGTATGATAAAGTATAAACCTTCAAATGTTTTTGATAATACGTAATACTGCATATTGCACCGCTTTTGAACATTCATAAAACTATAACCTGTGGAAATTGTTGCATGTAAAAATAACATTTGTGACCAGTTCTGCATGTTCTTACGACTATACTAAATGGGACCAAGTTTTAAAAAGGGTGAAAAGCCACACAAGAAAGATTTTTTATACTTTGGCCCCTTGAAACGTTTATGGTAGATTCGAAGTTTCTCGTCACTCGCCCCTTTCATCACTTTGGCCAAAACTTCCACTATGAAAAATTGAGATGAAAATATGAAAAATTCAAAATGTCAGACATGCCCTACGCGACGGGCTATATAAGATAATAGTGAGAGATAACGTGCCCTCCACTACCCATCCCTTAAACAAGAATTTATCAATTGTGATTATTTACAATATGATACATATATGATTATAGAGTTACACTACCAGATAACTCTGGCTCCATATCTGTTAAAGATTGATCTACGCATGCGCAAACGCCCTCTAGTTGAAAGATTCCTTCATCTTATTTATGATGATTACTTTTTTTCTCATTTTAATAAAAACAAACTCAATATTACTCTTCTCTCAAACTGTTGCAAAATGTCTTAAAACATGTTAAAGATGATCTAGAAATCAACAGCCCCTAATAAAGTTAAGAAACCCACTCTTGTATTTTTCTCACATTATATTATAGGAGCATAAGTACTGGGGTGGTAGGCATGGCTTGTGGTATAGGGAGTGTTTTATCGCCATTATTATTGATCCTTGCCGACATCTGGAGTCCGTTACCATTGGTAGTCTTCGGAAGCCTTTCTATCTCTGCAGGATTTGTGGCTCTTTTTCTACCAGAAACGATGGGTCGTAACCTGCCCGAGACTATGCAAGAAGGAGAGGCATTAGGTGCAAGGTAATTGCCTTCATTATGATCAGTCAAAGATAATGTCCCAAAATTATCCTGCTGGACGCCTATAACGAGGACATGGTGCATAGGCTACAACGCCCAGCTCCGGCATGCATGCCCGGGGCTGGACACTCTGACAAGCAGCATCAGTGTTCACTGTAAGCCAATTCCCACCAAAACCTTTATCCTGCAGCTTGGGTGAAGTTGGGTCCTATCTAAGCTTATCTATGACCTGGTGGAGCATGCTTCAAAATATTTTGCAATAGCACCCTCTATGTATTGTCAGAAACCATTTATACATAAACAGTCAGGAAGTGGCACTCACTAAGCAGCTTTAAGCCGATGGTGCATCCAAAACAATTGAAAAACAAAATAACTTACTCGATTTGAACAAGATAAAAAAGATACTCGATAAACAAATTTAGGTACACATAAATAATCTAAACCGCTGTTAAGAAGGGGCTATAAGGGACACTATATTTATTTATTTATTTTTATCTTTTTTACAAAACAAAACCAGGCGGAGAACGGGATGTAGAGGAAGTTACGGAAGTTTGATAGACAATTGCCGTTCACATGAAGATGAAGAAATCGCCTAAACGCACTAGGCATGCTAGGAGAGGCAGGTGATACGTGTAATGTACAAACTGGACGCACTACTACCGATACATCATGGCAGCACCACTATAAGGCCAAGTAAAATAAAAAACATGTTTCACGTCCGGGTTTTTGAAAAAAAGGAGGAAGACGGGGCTTTTTATTTTTTATCGCAAATTCAGTGTAAATACCCATAATTAGAGCTGTTTTAGTGTATACAATAATGCCTGGAAAAAGGAGGAGGCCTCTTTTTATTTGTTGTTCTGAGAGATAGGCCCCTCTAACTATCATAAAACCTTATCAAAGTGTTTCTTGTATATTAGCAAGGCTATAGAAAGCATCTCTACTTCCTAGACATATTTTTTGTAAAGTTATAACTGAATTTCAAAAAAAAAATTAAAAAATGAAGAAACCTCAAAAAAGGAAGCGGGAGGGGACGTGAAACATGTTTATTTTTTTATTTGGCCTAATACGAGGGTAATTCAAAATGTTCTACCTCCATCATCATATCTCTGCTATCTTACGTGCCACCCAAATAAAAATTTTAATCTGGGCTACAAAATAAAAGTTATTTGAGGAAAATGTGATTTTTGGTTGTTAGTTAAGATATGTCGGATACAAATTTTGTACATCGGAAACAGTTAAAAACTGAACATGCTGAAGTCAGGGTCTTAGCTAGAAATTGAGGGTTGCCTGTCATTTGAATAAAATTGCCTGTCCTAATTTGACCTTTAAAATATTTACCAGACATTTATAGCCCATTGGGGGTTCAAAGAGTTCAAATATGTGCTGATATGGCCTTGTTCTACAAATTGAGTCTACTAAAAAGGGCAATTAGCTTCTCAAAACATACAATTTATAATATAGCATCTGTCAAAGGCATTAATTTTGCCCGTCCTAGGAGCAAACTGGCCGTCTAAAATGACGGCCAGACGGGTGGCTAGCTAAGACCCTGGCTGAAGTCAAAAGTTTAGTAAGCATCATGTTGTAGCTTTGGATAATGTTAATAAAAATGTTTTCAAGATGTTGTCCAACTGCTTACCCAGGATAAATATTTTAGTCGTGTTTGAGCTCCACTTTGTGACTTCAAAACAAAACTTCAGCCACACAAAATAATGTTAGTGAAATTTGCCCGATTTTGACTATACGTTTAAGGGTAATTCGTAATTACGACCTATTTTAAGGAATACATCTTAACGTGGAAATAATAAACAGTTTGTTAATAACCTTGTAAGTGATTACAAAATACAAACACTGTGTATAAGACTTATTTGATTTTAACTTATGCACCATGACTTGAACCAACAAGTGATGACCCGATCGAAGTCAACAACCTACTATGGAAAAGGGTCAATTTATTGGGCTATTTTCAACATGTATCGGTTTTGTTGTGCAAAATTCACGGTACCCAGTAAAACTGTACTATCTGCAAGCATAGATATTGATTAAATTATTTTAACAAAAATAAAGCAATTTAATCATTTTCAGAAATAAATCTGTTAATCTGTAATGATTTCCACATAGATGTGATTTTTTTAATCATATAGCCTTTCTTTTCAGACCGTTTCCGACGTACCAAATCTATATTCACTTAAACCAACACACCCCAACCGTAGTCCATAAATCACATTTTTATCAAATAACTTTTGCTTTGTAGCCAAGATTTAACATGTTTAAGAGTATAACCTAACCATGGGTAATTTCGTTCATACATTTCAATAGTCTGGCGCGTAACAGAAATGTAATGATGGAGGTAGAACTTTTTAAATGACCCTCGTATTTTGGGATCAAGCATAATCCTTTAAACATTGATTACTTATTACCTCCACAATTGTCACATCGAAGAATGTCTCGATTGAGGCCATAAACATACATTTTTGTCAACAATGAAAATCCGTTCACTAATAAAGTTTTATAGGACCTACAATATTTGACATTAAACTCTACTTTTGCACTATACCTTCGCAGAAGTATTATATCAATCAATATATTCAGCAAATAAGAGATTGCATTGCCAGTCAATCATCATGATTATAATGTGCTTGTAACTAACAGCAAACTATACATTGCGAATAAATAAATTATATTGAAATAAAATGTCATGCTTTTAAAGGATTGCAGCTGCAGGAGCCATTTTTCCACAGTAGTACTGTAGTACGTTTAAGCATGTTAAGGGACCTTTACGGAGACAAAGTCTTGCCCCCTCTAATCCCCCCGGGGATGCTGGCCGCCCTGATGTTTGGCCCTTTTTTGTACTCTTTTTAGCCCATTTTTGACCATTTTCGTGAAAGTTTACCCCCCCCCCGGCCTTAAAAGTTGGCTTGCACCCCCCCCCTCCCCTCTGAAAAGTGGTGGATACCCTACTGGCGGTATTTACCAATAAATTCGTCAAAGGTCATTTAGGGGTCCTTTCTGCTTAATGGTCCAAAATCGTTGGACTGGTCAACTGGCAGGTTTTTACAGGAACTATTCACGTTTATTCTAGGATTTGGGCAGGTAACCTTGTCCTTACATATCACCATGTTATTTTAGATGGTCAGGACTTTGGCGAGTTGGACACTTTTATTATCATGGATTATGTTATGCCATACTAGTAATATACTGAGCTGATGGATGGATGGAAGGAAGGATTTTCTATCATTAATTTCGAAATTTATAGACTGGTCTCTTTAAAATCTTAAAACCATATTTTTGGCCCTGTTTAAAGGTCCAAATGCGTTGGCCTGGTCAACTGGCAGGTCTGTGCAGGAACTAAATACCAACAATTACTATTAAATGTTTATTCTAGGATTTGGGCAGGTAACCTTGTCCTTACATATTCTTTTAGATGGTCAGGACTTTGGCGAGTTGGACACTTTTATTATCATGGATTATGTTATGCCATACTAGTAATATACTGAGCTGATGGATGGATGGATGGAAGGAAGGATTTTCTATCATTAATTTCGAAATTTATAGACTGGTCTCTTTAAAATCTTAAAACCATATTTTTGGCCCTGTTTAAAGGTCCAAATGCGTTGGCCTGGTCAACTGGCAGGTCTGTGCAGGAACTAAATACCAACAATTACTATTAAATGTTTATTCTAGGATTTGGGCAGGTAACCTTGTCCTTACATATTCTTTTAGATGGTCAGGACCTTGGCGAGTTGGACACTTTTATTATCATGGATTATGTTATGCCATACTAGTAATATACTGAGCTGATGGATGGATGGAAGGGAGGAAGGATTTTCTATTATTAATTTCGAAATTTATAGACTGGTCACTTTAAAATCTTAAAACCATATTTTTGGCCCTGTTTAAGTTCACTATTCATCATTGCAACTGTCAAAAAGATTAATTGGAAATGTGTAAATTATTGTTTTCACCAACATGACCAACTTACAAAAGAATTGAACCCGTGCACACTTGTTTTGTCATTTAAAAGAACGACATCTACCTCAATTGAAGTAACCGAGTAAGAAAAAGAAATAAAGGAGACAAAAATAAAGAAAAAAATTACAGTAGGCCTATTACATGGATTTGAACTTGTGATCTTCGGGTGAGAAGCGAGTAAACTAACCATGAGCCAGTGGTAAACGCTTATAATCGCAATCGATTTCAGTGTATTTAATGCTCGATGCTCTGTCATGCTCCTGTATTGTGTGTTATTGTTATCTTTATATAAATAAATTCGCACGACTACCAACAGTTCTACTACAGTGTAGTGGTACTGACTTGTTATCACGAGGTCTAGAGTTCGTGTCTCGTTGTTGCCGATTTTTTTCCCTTTTAAATTTAGTTTTTTTAAATTTCAAATGACACCTGCAGACTGCGGAATTTATGGATTCATATTATTTTCAGTTATGATCAATCGCTGGGATTAGAAATTACTTTACTATAGGCATTCTCAAAAGAATTTCATTTATTAATAGGCCCTACTTAGACTTTGTAAAGCAAGCGTTAAGCGACTACCCATACGTTTGGAGAAGTCTGAGGTGTATACTTTAGAATTTTGATTTGGGGTTACAAAATAGTGTATACTTATTTAATAGAGTTAGGATTTTCTATTAGAGTTAGAAATATGTTTGGGGTTGAATATGAGTTAGGCCCTTCATGGTTACAGTTCCAAAACGGAGGGATCATGATCCGAGGCCCCCTATAGGCCCTATTAAGTATATCTTTACAAGCTGTTGCGGAGACTTGAGGGCATTATCACAATTTCGTGTAAGCGTATCAGAAGATAGGAAAAAATGCTGAGGACTGAAAAGTTACATATGCGATATGCGTAGATCGGGGAATAAAGCCCCCAATATTTTGCCAGGTGGATGGTCCATACTTCCCCCCAATGTTGACGCCTGATAATGGGGTTTTTGATCAAATTAACCTCATATTTGCCCATTTTAGCCTCAAAAGTGCAACTTATCGCGCGCTTCGTGCGCATTAATCTACTTTTACACCATATTTCATCAGTTTAGCTTCAAAATAGCAATTTTTTTGCGTGCAATTGTACCAAAAACTTATTCTGTCGCCAAAAGGTGCTGGATTGTTTATAGGCCTAACTTCAAGAATTTTTCCAACTCCATCCCCCAATCCCAGTCTAACCCCCCCCCCCATGTCAAAGAGAAATCTACGCCACTGAAAAGTTGTCGAGATCATGTCAACCTGTACGTAATGCCATTAAAAAGGTCACAAATTTGCAACTACATAAAACATGTCTCTGTATCAAAACATATCCCACACAAAATACTTCAAGTCACACATCATTGCTCCCGAGTAGAGCTTCAAATTTAACTTTTACTCATTCAGTTTGGTAGGCCTATATGGAAAACCTCTTGGGTGTATTAAAAGCTATTAAGGGACGCACCATTAGATATTATCGGGGGGGCTAGGGAGTTTGGGTCAGGCAGAATTTTTTTTTTTGGCCGCCGAAGGCGGCGAAATTTTTTTTTCGCTGGCTTTGGAGGGAAAAATTTTTTTGTCGCCGCCTTCGGCGGCGAAGTTGTATTTTTTCAATTTTAATATATACCTTTAGGCGAGTGAAAGTCGATTCCGAGTTTATCGTCCCCCGCCCGCGTCACTTTTTGGTAACCAAAAACACCCGCGTCAAATTTTCAAAAATGCCAAAATAATTCATTATCAGTGTTTTCACCAGTTTTAGCAATTGGAAACACATAAATTCATAACTTGGAAGCAAAACGAGGCCCTTTTCTAACTTTTCTAGTCCCTATCCATATAAAAACATGTTTATAAATAACATGTATGAGTGTGGCTTTAAATCAACACGCATTTTAGGTCAATAATGAAATCTGTTGAAATAATGAAAAAAAAAAAAAAGTCACCTCATCAACCTGGGAAAAAAGGGGACGATAAACTCGGAATTAACTTTCATTGGCCTTATACAGAGCTGGGTAGGGGAATTTTTTTTTTTCTTTTTGCTCATCAATGAGGCAAATTTTTTTTTTTACTCATCAGTGAGGCAAATTTTTTTTTTTTACTCATCAGTGAGGCAAAACTTTTTTTTTCAAAAAACTCCCTAGCCCCCCCGATAATATCTAATGGTGCGTCCCTAAAGCACTTTTCTACTTGTGATAGTTGACCAGATCTACCGGTATTCAATAACAGGAGTTCAAAGTTCACACTCGGAATGCAAACAAACTGCAGAGCCAAATCTCAACATTATGATACTCACGGGTATTTCACCACTAGGCAGCCGCATGCTTGGCTGCGCTAGCTCCTGACACACTGCAGCTGCAGATTGGTAGGCCTATCAAAAGCGAGGTTATACAGATTTATACTCTCTCAATACTGAAATGTTCTGAACAACGTTCACGTAAGTAGGCCTATACGGGTGTAGCTTCTAGTATTTAGTAGTAAAAAGTTAGTAGTACGCTTTAGATAGTAATAGTCCGGATACATGATATGTAGGCCCTATGGCCCGTCGGAAGCCCGGGTCGGAAGCCCGGTCGGAAGTAACTGGCCGGTATTAATACTCACTTTCACTGTTCAGACTCAGTTTACCACGCGTTTGATTGGGAATTATTTTGCCTATACTGACCACATGTTTGGGGAGCACATCAGCTAGCCCTAGAACTCTGGCCATAGTATCCGTTTTTACTTCCACTAGGGCCAGAGGCACTTACATTGAAAAAATTGTTGGAGATGGTTGAACGCAACAGAACAAATAAATGATGAAAATTGACCTTTTCATTGTGTTCGTGGGTCACCGCAAGAGCTGTAAAATTCCATTTGAAAAAACATATTTTTCATATTTATGCACACTTTCCCTACCTATTTAAATGAACCTCAATATTGACCAACATATTGTACCCATTTGTGTTACCTTCAATTCGACGATCCCTGTTGATTTGCCATGAAAACGCTTGCATTTACTTGGAGGGAATTGTTCAGTTCTTCCGTTATTTACATCATTGGCATCATTTGACCTCTTGACCTGATGCGAAATCTTCCCTATAATTGAAGACCGAATTGAAAAGACTAGTTTGCGTATGACGTCCTGTCAACCAGACCAAAAATGCCGTACTGCGCAGGTCAGTAACCAATCACGTCGCGCCTTTGCCCTGACGTCAGACGCAAACTAGTCGTTTTAATTCGGTCTTCAATTATGACCTCGCCACATCTCGGGGTCGTCATGTCCATTTTACTTGTGGGGTGGATAAATGACGGAGTAGTGGACTAGGAATAGTAAATTAACATGAAACGTAAAACACCTGTATAAAACGAGAATAACTCACGCATGTCCGACCGGCCGGCCGCCCGTTGGAATAAAAAATACACGCTGGATTGTCTTGGAACTCCAAATGCTTTAGTTACAAACAGAGATTGCGCTAGTAAAAAATGCATTTCAGCCCCTGCCAAAGTTCATTTTCGGACTCCCCCGTAAAGTAGAATAGTCCAAATTATCGTAAACTTTGACATTGCCAATATCACACAAATGTCGTCTATTTCATACCGTAAAGAAGTATGACCAAGTTTCTGAAGAATATTGGTAAGTTTAAAGGCCAGATATCAGGCTAACGAATATGATCTGCATATATAGAAAGATCCGATCGTTGTCCGAACGTCAAAATTTGATAAATGTCAATGGTACAATTCCAAGCACGTGAAAGTCGTTAGGTCATTTCTCAACACAATACCTGTCAGAGGATAATTTACATAGGCACAAAAGACCGTGTTCAACGTAGCGTTACTCAGCCAAACATGGCAGAGTAGGTCCCGGATGGTCGTACATGTTCCTATCTCCACAACGTTATACCTTTCCAACAAGGAAAGAGATACAAAAGGCAACTGTCTAACATCAGCGTTCGAAATAGGGCCGGTCAGCCGGCCATTGGCCTGTAACTTTTTGGCCTGGCCGGTAACTTTTCTGACTGGCATCTAGTTGCCGGCCCGGCTGGCCGGTAACTTTTTAAGGTCAAGCCCGGCTAGCCTGTAACTTTTTGAGGCATATTTCGAACACTGGAGCACATTTCTTTTGACAAGTTGACATCAACTTGTTCTCAGTTCTATATTGTTTGGCAACTTGTCTTTTGTCAATAGTAGGTTCAAAGTTGTAATTTTGTGTTTTTGATTGCAAAGATCGGGTACTTTTATTCCCGATTTGAATTCTGCACCCTTCGCAAGGGTGCAGAATTCGGTAGAATTTTGACGATAATTTTGCCTTTTTGGACACTAAAATGCATGCGATCCTTAATTTGGTTTCAACCGAGTCTTAAATTAGCAAGCACAATAAGGTGGGTACCAATTTTATGTAGGCCTACCGTTGATCGAATTTTGAAGAAATTTTTCAAATATCTGACCTGCGCAAATCCCATAGACAGACAAAACGGCGTGACGACGAGCCAGACTTTTAATAGTAGGCCAAGAGGTAATGAGCTAGTCGGAACTAGCATATAGCATGACTTTCAATTTCCCACGAGTTTGAATAGACCGCGATTTATAGACGGACCACCTTGAATTATTTCGCCAAATCCAGTCTTTTTATTTATTTATTATTTACCGGGATTATTTATTTATTTACATAGGCCTAACTGGCTAAAAATACATCAAAAATACACATAGGGCCTACAAAGCATGTCATAAAATAACTTAGGCCTATATTAGATTGTCCCGGTAGGCTAGCCAGGAGGAGCCAGGAGCGCGAACACTATATCACCCGAGGGGTGTGACCCCTCCAACCCACCGAGACAAGTGAACTCAAAACATAAATATTAAATATTGCACATTTATAATAATTTACACATTAGGCCTGTGCCTACACATATTTCATCAACAATAACATACAATTTTATAGGAGTCCAGCTCCAGCTCTTGCATAGTCATTTCAATAAAATGTGTTTTAAGGTGGCTTTTGAATGGCCTCATATTTTTATGCATAATAAACTGATCCCTGATGGGTCATTACATTGAACCAACACTGATGTGATGCGGGTACCCGTTTAATCAGAGGATAACGTTTTGAGCTGCTAAGTGTATTTTCCCATGGCGTGAGCCAGTCCTAAGGTAGGCCTACGGCGTGTAAAGCGAGTCTATAGTCGGAACGAATTTGAAAGTGGGGGTAGGCCTACGTCTGGGTGCTGCGCTTGTTTTCTGTTGACAAGGGGTAGGCCTAGTCCCTCGGTCAACGGCTCTTTTCAGAGCCACCAAATCGTCAGAGCCATCAAATTTAGCAGATAGGCGAGGTCTGGTTGTTCTCTGTTGACAACGGGGCAGTCATCAGTGAACGGCTCTATAAAGACTCTTTTCAGAGCTATCAAACCTTCAATTTAGCAGATAGGCGAGGTCTGCTTGTTTTCTGTTGACAAGGGGCAGTCCTTAGTGAACGGCTCTTTTCATAGCCATCAACCCTTAGATAGCAGATTGGCGAGGTCTGCTTGTTCGCTGTTGACAAGGGAAAGTCTTCAGTGAACGGCTCTTTTCAGAGCCACCAAACCTTAAATTTAGCAGACACATATGCCAATATAAATAGCTGTATTTCAATGAAGAACAAGGCCGATATTGGACAGCCTTGACGAATACCTCTTTCTAGCCGGTCACTGTATAGGATAAACCTGCTCAGTGCTCAACCGCCCCCTTCTAAGTTTGTTGGCCGCACCATCTCATTTTTCAACCGATGGTCAAAATGCTCAGGAGGAGGATGAGCGGCTTAAAATAAAGACCCTCCCCTAAGCTGTTTGAAACATCACCCCCCCTTTTCAGGCTGTTTTACCTATGCCTGTTGCTTGGAGTTATTTAGAATGCTTTCATTCATGTCATTTAAAATACACTAGGATCCACAACATGTTCATCTATCAGGGCACAGTTCTTTATCCCCAATACATTTGTACATTCATTGAATGACCTTTGAAAATGTGGGTACAAAAACTCATAGTCTGCAACTTGAGGTCAAATTTTGCACTATGAGTGTTTAGTTGAGGTTATTGAACTATGCCGTTGGGATGAGGCTATTGTGGTCCATAGTGATACAAATCCATTTGACTTGTAGCTTGATGAAAGTACACACCTGGTTCACGAACATATCAATTTGATAAAAAGTAATCAGAAAAGAAATTGTTATTTAGAAGGGTAGGTTTCATTTAAAATATAAATCCTTTTAATTGATTATTTGTACTTAGCTACATACAGCTGGATAAAAGTTCATTTGAAGGGCATTTCGTGATCCACAGCTTCATCCCCGCCCCCACTTTTCTATAAAAAAAAAAATCAGATATTTTTACCACTGGAAACCTTTGGCTACATGATGTTTATGTACAAAAACTTTCTCGCAGATTGTTTAGCAAAAATATCGCCAAATTTGAATTACGTTCTGGTGTTCTGGTGTACGTAATTCAACACATGGGGCAGTAGCCCCCCTATCATGCATAATTCACAAATGCAAAATCTGAATCAACTGAAATTTTAGGATAAGCTTTTTTCGTGGATATCTATTGCAAAATGTCATAAATTAGAGGATGCTAGGATCACCAAATTACTAATGCAACGTTAGCCTATAGGTATTATGTTTAAAAAATGTGAATGTAAATCGAAGAAAAACCTGCAAAATTGCATAAAATGCACACATGTGACAGTGTCTACAATTTTATATAATTACCATCTTTGTAAAATGGATTTATTTAGAAGGGTAGGTTTTCATTTAAATGTTATAATTGACATTTTTTTACCTAGCTGCAGCTCGATAGAAGTAGGCCCATAAACATGATAAACAGCTGGTTTACTTATATGAAGTTAAATAAAGACGGGGATGTGCGGACAGTAATTGATACTAGGGTCTTTCGGTGAGAGCCTATAGACACCAAAAAAGGGGGTCTTTCGGTGAGAAGGGTCCTAAAAAAGGGGGCCTTTCCGTGAGACTGTGGAAATTCTTACTAAAAAAGGGGTCTTTTCGTGAGACTGGGGAAAAAATTGGGTCAAAATATGAAAGTTGACACAAAATTTTCAAAAAGTCATCATTTTAAATGTTTTGAAAAATCTGAAGAAAAATAATGAAAACAATTGGCTCATTCGGTGAGAGATTATCAGAAACTAGATTTCGCGGTTCTCGGGTCGGGCGCTTCTCGTGATAGGCTTATTTCTAATTACCCAAACCCGTTACCCATATACCTGCCCTGACTTTTTAAACTACTATGAAATGCGTCTCTCAATGATCAAGACCCAACTTGACACAACTTAATCAACTCTGTTTGTTTTAGAACAGTAGTTCGGTAGGCCTACCCATAATCTGGAATTCGCCTCTTCCTAGCCCTGTTACCACATTTAGAGAAACCGAAATTAGTATCTGGACGTGGATAGGCCGTTACTAAAATAATGAAATCAATCGCGAGAAACGTGAACGCAAAAAAGGTTATAGGCCTTACCACAACGGATAATTTTTATGTTAACCATTCTGGAGGATTCCGGAAATAGTCATGTTCTTCTGAAATAGGCCTATATGCACGTGTTTGGTGTGTGCACGTGTTCAGTATTGAAATAGGGTAAATACGCCGATTCTCGGTCACTTAAGAAACAACCCGCTCTATTTCTTGCGTAAATGATTATAAAAGTTAGCTATATGGGAACGTGTATTCCCCACAACATCCGGTTTAACATACCCTGCATGACATCTTCCATTGAACTTGTATTGGAAGTACAAGGTCAAAAGGTCAAAGTTGACGACAACGCCTATTCTCGGTCACTAAACTCCTATTCTCGGTCACCGTATAGTTTTTCTATACCTATTCTCGGTCATTCTCTTTGGAAGCCTGGTTGATCGGTATGATGCGGTTTTGATAACTTAAACGCATAATAAAAATACGCGTGCAGTATTCTCAGATATATTGACAAGGAGCGATCCTTTCAAAACGGTTTTTGGCAAAATTTTCGTACCATCCGATCGGGGTCCGAGGTGGTCCTATTTTGTGGGAGCGCACAGCGGAATGCGGCGGCACGCCCGACTAGTCCAGGAGCAAGATCACACAGGGCCCTAAATAAGGAGTTCGTTCACCCCCACTACATACAAGGTTTGACACCATAGGTAGTTAGTATGGACCCTCTAGATCACTGCTAGGTAGGCAGTGGTCTCAAATTGTGGTAACACTTTTTTACAGGTCCTTTTATATATGGACGTATAATCACATAAAATCACAAAAATAGGGCAAAATTAAGGGGTAGGGGAGATATAAATCCCCATAACTCAACTTTTACTTATAATAATGAATTTATTTTGGTATGACTATGTAGCTAATTGATTGTTCTAACTTTCTAGTATTATTTGAAAGCAAACCTAGGTTTCATTAGATCATGATTGGAAGTGGCCAGTCCATACACTAGTGGAAAATCAGATTTTTCACAACAATGCGTAGGGTGGGTGTTTTTATGGCACTGGCTTCAAATTTTACTATTGTGCCAATTTCTATTTTCAAAATTAATTAAGCTCCATTTTTTAATTTTGTTTTTAATGTCAAGCATATCTAGCATGTCTAGGCAAACAGTGATGTTGTGGTTCAAATATTTATATAAGTGCATGTTTGCGTGCATGTTGGTTTGTGTTGTGTAGGTTTGGGGTAGGTGGGGTGTGGGGGTGGGGGTGGGTGTGTATAGGGTTCGGGGTTGGGGTGTTTTACGTGTCTTTTAAGACACGTAAAACACCCCAACATATTAAAATATGTCACTCAGCTGAACTATATAAGTTCCATTAACAAAATTTGTTTGGTAAGTTACCATTCATATAATATTTTGAATATTTATATGTGCGGGGTGAGATCAACCACTGCTTGTCAGGAAAATAGACTGAAAATGTAAAAAATAGTTACTTTTCCACATGTAGCAGCGTGTGTAACAATATTAAGGGGTAGGGAAATATAAACCATCATAACTCAACTTCAACTCATGATAATGAATTCATTTTGGAATTAATATGTAGCTAATTGATTGTTCAAATGTTTTAGTATTATTTTAAAGCAAAACAAACATTATTTGTCAGGTAGATAGACATAAAATGTGAGAAAAGGTTAATTTTTCATGTATAACCATGTCAAATATGGTATTATTAAGGGTTAGGGAAATAAAACCACCATAACTCAACCTTTACTCATAATAATGAATTCATTTTGGTATCAACATGTAGCTAATTGATTGTTTTAACTTTCCAGTATTATTTTTAACAGAAAAACCATCAGGTCTACATAAAGTGTGAACAAATGTTAATTTTCCAATGTGTAACAGTGTAAAATATGACAATATGCAGGGGTAGGGGACGTACAATTCAACATAACTCGATGTTTATTCATTATAATTTATTCATTTTGGCATCAATACACAGCTATTTGGTTCTTGTAATCTTTTAAAGCAAAATGACCATTAGTTGTTAGCTGTATAAACTTAAAAATTTTTAAAAAATATCAATTTTTCAAGTGTAGAAGCGTAAAATATGACAATATTAAGGGGTAGGGGGACATACAAATCACCAAAACACAGGTCTTACTGATGAAAATGAATTCATTTTGGTAACAATATGTAGCTAATAGATAGTTTCAACTTTCTATTATTATTTTAAAAGCAATTAAACCATTAGTTGTCAGCTAGATAGACATAAAATATACGAAAATGTTAATATTACATGTCTAACAGCGTAAAATATGACAATATTAAGGGATAGGGGACATTGAAATCACCAAAACTCAAGTTTTGCGGATGAAAATGAATTCATTTTGGTATCAATATGTAGCTATTTGATTGTTCTCATTTTCTAGCATTATTTTAAAAGCATTTAAACCATTAGTTGTCAGGTAGTTAAACATAATATATGAGAAATATGTTAATATTCCATATCTAACAGCATAAAATATGACAATATTAAGGGGTAGGGGACATACAAATCACGAAAAACTCAAGTTTTGCTGATGAAAATGAATTCATTTTGGTATCAATATGTAGCTAATTGGTTGTTCTAACTTTCTAGTAATTATTTTAAAAGCAATTATACCATTAGTTGTCAGGTAGATAGACATAAAATGTGTAAAAAGGGTTAATTTCCATGTGTAGCAACATAAAGTAATAACAATATTAAGGGTAGGGGACATGCAAATCACCAAAACTCACGTTTTACTGATGAAAATGAATTCATTTTGGTATCAATACCACTGCAGATCGATCAGTGGCGTAACTACGGGGGGGCAACATACCTTAGGGGCGCCAAATTGACCAATTTAGCATCCAAGCGATGAAAGTCAAAAATTTTGCGCTACGGCCGACAATTTTGCCTCCTTACCAGTTCCGGCCTTGATATTATTCCGACAGCCTGTCACTAATTCACAATCGATTTGAAACATTTATTGAATAGATTTTTTAATGTTGAGGTCCTACTCTGTTGTTCCCATAAAAACAAGCACGATTCACTTGAATTTAGTACCAACGAGAGGCTGATACATTTTGCTCAGGCGCTAGTTTTAACCGGAACTATACAAGGTTACACCAAATGCGGAAGGATTTAGTGTTGTGCCCCCTTGAAGAATAGCACAATAGCGCTAATAGCACGCGATAAGGTCTAGGTCATTTTAAGAATAGCACAATAGCGCTAATAGCACCCCTCCAAGTGTACAAGAATTATTATTGCGATAATAAATAACATTATTGCGATAATAACGCGCTATATGCCGCCTAAGGCCAAAACAATTTCCAGAGCACAATAGCACTAATAGCACGCTATAAGGCCTAACCATTTTAAGAATAGCACCATAGCGCTAATAGCACGCTATAAGGTCTAACCATAAGAATAGCACAACAGCGCTAATAACACCCCTCCAAGTAATAGGAGAACTCAAAAATAGCATAACCATGATAACTGCGCTAAAATTAACATTTAAAGCTATTTTTAATGTCCCTAATGGGTTTTTTTCTAAGTCCTCAAAAAATAACACTGTCAATTGCACAGATAGCATATCCATGAAAATAGCGGTGCTATTTGTGCTAACATGTATATAAAGTAATGACAAAATTGCGCTAATAGCACGTGTAGGCCCGAGGAGATAGTGTATGTAATCTGCGCAAGTCAGTTATAGCGCCTTTCTCGGTCCAGGGCAGGAACCATTTTTGCCGCCAGAAATGTGACCTTGTTGACCCAATTTTTCCGACCGAAAAAGCTCGAAAATACGACAGGTTAGGGGATGGGGTAAGGGGTAGAGGAGGGGAGGGGCGGGCGGTCACAAATAATTTCTCCTCGCTCATTTGCATTCGACAAATGGCTATAGGCCTAATTTAAGCCTGCAGAGCAAAATGCAACACTTCTCATGTGCTCATGCATGATCATTTGTAGGACACATGGCAACAACAATGTCAACATAGCTCATACTTGGGAACACTGACCGAGAATAGGAATGCCAACGGAATTCGTATGCCTATTCTCGGACACCCCTGTTTCTATGGGAATTTACATAAACTCAACACCAATCATTTGCTATGGTGTTATTTACGATGCAGGTGGATCAACTTGTTAAAATTACAGCTTTAAAATGCATGTACAATTTCGCATTACTGATTATATTACAATATCACCTCTTAAATGACGTCATTATTTTTTTTAAATGCCGATATTTCAGGTCACCATACAATCTCAAAATCTATCATTTGAGGTGAACTGTGCTGCCGTGATATTAAAAAGTCACCAAAACCTGCAGCACCGGTACGGCTAAATGATTCGTTCGGAAGACACGGCTGAAATTAAAGCAACGATCGTCAGCGGTTGTTCAAATCGCTAACTGACCGAGAATAGGCGTGTGACCGAGAATAGGCGTATTGACCCTATGTGTTAAAAATAAGGCCTATAATTATTGGTCCGATGAGATGCACCTGTAGTGTTAGTCACACTCATCGATATTAAATACAATCAGATGTCTAACGTGCGTACTGAAGAATAGTACGAGTGCGTAACCGCATTTTCGAATAAAGTTCCACAAATTATGATAATGAGTTCCACAAATTATGATAATCAGTCAATATCTGTTAATGCGCATGCGCAACATGTACAATATGCCGTACATTGTACATGCAATTTGATGAAATCTTATGACGTCATTTTTGTTCGTCCGATCAAAAAATTAATGGCGACCAATTTTCACCGCTTACATTGAAATTTCCGGGTTTTCATCCAAAATAACTCAACATCAGCTGATGTTTATGACTTGGTACTTTGTCACCCGTGAACATTTGCGGACTTTTACCACTTGGATTACATTGGGCACACGCAGCTCTTCGATTTTAATTGATTTTGGACAAGAAACTCCGTCTCCAAATCGGTGTACATTTTACACGCAATTTTCGCATTGGTCAGTGCACTGCAATGCAGTGTGAGTTGAGCTGAGAGGTTGTACTGCAATGTCTGCAATGGCAACAACCGTGTCACGGATGTCATGGATAATGTAGTCTGTAGTTCTCTGACCGGGATCTCTGATTGATTTCATCAGCTACTTCTCCTGTCACTGACGGGTAAGTAAGTTTAGCCCGGATTTTAGCTCATATTTGGACAGGAAATCTACTGTTACTGACGGTCATATCAACTCATATGACATGATTTTTAAACCGTGTACCCATCATTCAATCATGCCCATGCCATGCATGCATGATTGCATGGTTACATTTTTCACTTGCATGCTTGTCAATGCTCATTGCTGAGACTAGTAAACCAACAGGTCAATGTCATACTCATAGTCGTTGATAGCAGTAGTTATGCATAGACTCTGGAGTTTAACATTTGTGACATTCTATTAAATCACCGAGCGACGACACACGGAGTAAATGTTCGCGCCCATGCCATGCCATGGGTTTGAATTTGATCTTATTTATAGAAAAATTATTTAATAGAGGCCGTCAGCGTGACGTCATCATATGCCGCCATCTTGTGGGTACCCGCTGCGATGGTCGTTCGATCTCCATGCGTAAACAGCAAAATCACGGCGTTGTTGCGTGGTAACAGCTGCGTGGCAAGCTGCGCCCTGCGCGTAGTGTCCGACGCATGAACACACAGATCATTTGTACCCACAAGATGGCGAAAGGCATACGGCGTGGCCTCTATTTGTGTACATCGTGGAACATTCAACTACGATTGTTACTCACAACTAATCATGCTAAAATAATACACGAGTGTACAGTGCTACTCTACGCGAGTACGCGTCCATATTTATAGCGAGGTTATACTATGATCAGCTATAGGCGGGAATTGTTTGGTTTTTGTTACTGCGCGAGTCAATAAAGTTCCAACTTACGCACACGTAAATTCACAAAAGCACGCGTCTTCACGCAAGACGCAAAGCGCAGATCGCGTAACTGCTGCGCACAGCTGTGTGTACGCCGCTCTATATCAATCCACGATGTTATGAGTCCCCGATCAGAGTATATCTGTGTACAACAGCTTACTACGCATAGCCACGCAATAAAGAGTATGTTCCACGATGTACACGAATTAAATAATTTTTCTATAGCATATGCTTACAAAATGTAGTACTAGTAGGCAGGCATATATGTACAATGTAAATTTGACGAAAATTTAAGTACAGGGCGTTCATACGTGGTCTGACGTGCCGCTATACCATTTTTCACCCTGATGTAGCAGTGACGTCAGTGCATATTTCATTGGGTGCAGCTTCAAGTCGCTAGTTTTTGCTCTAAAGCGCTGGCGGCGTACATGCACATGCTCAAAGCATGAAAGACGTGCGACGTCGCATGGATGCGTGTGAGATACAGATGCCACAACTCGTTCATGTCACTGTCACACCAGGCTGAAAAATGGCACACACGACACCGCTATTCCGACCACACAAATCAGGGTCTTAGGCAGGATTTGAAGGTTTGGGTGTGTAAATTAAAAAAACTGGGTAGGCCTACTGTGTAAATTTAAAATTTGTGTGGGCTAAAACTGGGTGCATGGTTACAAATTTGGGTGTGTAAAACATAAAAACACTCCCTATATGGCTGGCTGCCTAATCCCTTGTACTGTACATGCTGGGTGTCAGTCCGATCAATCACTGCACTCATCTGACACTGACACTGTCCGAAATTTAATTCTAAAAAACATGTAGCTAGTCCAAATGTTTTTCAGACTAGTGCAGTATTTTATTAAAATTCTGAAAATCATGTCACCAGCCCAAATCTGAATAGCACAGATTTAGATCAATATGCAGCTAGTCTGAATATGAAAAGTGTATACTGCACAAGATGGCAAGAAAAATACTGCACCAGTCCAAAACTGAAAACCATTGGCATTGCTCTAGTCTGAATCTTAAAAAAACCCACTGCGCTGGTCTGGATATGAAAAACACTGCGCTGGTCTAAAATGGGAAATATTTGGACTAGCTATGGACTATGCAGTATTTTCAAATTCGGACTAGTAAGTCCTGTGGTTCTCAGTGTCGGGCTACAATGCTATATGGTTTCAGTTTCGGACTGGCGCTGTATTTTTCAGATTCGGACTAGCGCAGTGTTTTTCAGATTCCGACTAGAGCAACACGAACGCCACTGATTTGAACTCCTAACTATAGGGCCTGTGGGCTATTTTGTTGACAGGGCCCTTCCTTAAATCCGCTGCAATATGCTAAAAAAGTAATAATTAATAACCACAATAACACTAGTAGTGTTTCACTTTTTTATTTCACAAACTAGGTCATGACGGTGACGGTAACCTGGATTATGATGATAAGGAGAATGAACGAACAATAGTACACCATGGATGGAATATAATTAACCTGGTATGTAGGCCTACACTACAGTAAATTTGATTTAAAGCCATAAATGTACATTGTAAGTATACCTACATCAAATTTTAATTTTATTATTCTTAACACAAAATGTGGAAATAGTATTAGAAATAACTGTCAGAAATGGGGTCTGTCCATTTTAAGCCGAAATAACAAGATAAAGTTAAAGAAACCCTGCTGGCTATTTTGGCTGTCACATACAACATGGAGTTCTATGGGGAATTAAATGTCTGATTAGTTTGAATATCGTACGGCATTATGTCAAAAATTACATTTTGATCTGACCAACACAGTGTAAACATTACAAATGTGCATTTTTACAAATTTCATAAAATTTTACAAATATGGCTTTAAATAAAAATGCAAACAAAATTGTATAGTAGTATATACACATTAGGCCTAAAAAATTGTTTGATTGGGGTAACATAAAAAAAAAAAATTAGGGTAGGTCAGTTCGCAATTTAAAAAAAAAAAAAAAAATTTACTCACACAATTTAAACTGTAGGCCCTATTTAATTGCATGATAAAGGCCTTGGAACTTTTTTTTTTTTTTTTAATTTAATTTTTTTTTAAAAAAAAAAATATTTTGCAAAAAAATAAGAAAAAAGTCTAGGGTCGGGCTTATTATTAGGGTCGGTCGGGTTACATAAATCAAACAATTTTTTAGGTCTTGCATGAATCAAAATATATTATGTACATTTATGGACTACACTTTCCATATAAAACATTTTTAGCTTCAAAATGTATCACTGATTCTGATTCACTGTCTTATTAGTAGGGACAGATACAAATGTACATGGCGAGTTAAAAAAAGGTGAGTTAGGAAAAGCGAGGTACCCCTACAAGGCTACAAAGTTTCAAAGTGACCACCTGCTGAGATTGTAGCAAGTCCCAGTGGTGAGTTAGGTTCTTATGCCAAGTCCAACTTAGTGTTGGGGCATGCACTTTCCTGGAGTGGACAGTCGGTAGCTTGAAAGTTGCAAATTTGACTTAGTCTGCGACTTTGCTGATACAAAATTTGGAAGGTTGGATTTTTAAAATATACATAAAAACAATCTATATTCATGCACCGAAGTGTATCACTTGTACATGTACAAAATGTATACACTAATAAATTTTAAACAAATATTTGAACATTTTTCTTCCTTCTTTTTCAAGGCAATGGAGATTGATCAATTTGGCGTAACTTACCAAGGACTTGAATTGCTATGGCGTCATTCGCCGGTGGGACTTGGTTACTTTGGCGTAACTTGCCAGTGGGACTTGATTGCTTTAATTGGCCTAACTAAACTTGCAGACTGTGACTTGATGGACAGCTCCATGGGGGTATGTGACAAATTGTGTATCTTTGTGGGCTGTAACTCGCTTTTTCACTAACTTGCCTTTTCTTAACTTGCCAAAAATATATTCCCCTTGTTGGTAGATGAGCTGTGCAAAACAACAACAATTCTGCAATTTTGAGTGTGCAGGTAACTGATGATTTAAAAAAAAAAGGCAGGTTTACAACTTTACAAGGCGAGTTTAATCATGACCCACACAAATATTTACTCTACCCCCTCACAAATATTTACGTCAGTGTGCGAAATAAAGAAAATACGGAGGTTATCTCAACGATAACTAAAGAATAAATTCTGTTTGTCCTCAAAACATTTTGGTTGTTCCCAAAATGTGTCATATTTTTGTTTGATGTCTTTTGGTGTGGTAAATCTGTAGCCACAAATTGCTAAACCTGAGGCCTGATTTCAAGCACTGCCACCATTGGGTAACTCAGTGAAATGGTTAATTAAAAATATTCAGAACTGCCACCATTGGGTAATTGAGTGAAATGGTTAATTAAAAATATTCAAGAGTGGACATGCTAAACAAGTGGACATCACACCATATTATTATACTATGTTCTAGCAGTGGTAAGATCTCGCTTAAGGGAACTGGAATGAGCGTTTTGAGCGTTTCGACAGCATTTTTTTGTGGGACATGAGAGCACATCAGACCTATCGAATTGCATTCTTAATACGAAGAATGTCTTTCTGATATCAAATAATTTTCATTTGATGAAATTCACGATATAATACAAATTTTATGACAAATTATTAAAATTTGATATTTTTCACATTTTGGAGATATAACAGTCCTCAAGTAAATTTTATAAATTTAATGATATAGTCTTAAAGTGTATGTAGCTGGGAGTCTTCAATACAAAAGGTCAAAATTTTCAATTGATCATCGGCTTTTCATCCCACCTACATACACTTTAGGTAGAAATCATCAGATTTATAAAGTTTACTTCGAGAAGTACTGTGAAATATCAAAAATATCAATTTGTAATGATTTGCCATAAAATGTGTATTACATTGCGAATTTCAAAAAATCAAAATTATTTGTTCTATCAGAAGGCCATTCTTCGTATTCAGAATGCAATTCGATATGTCTGATGTGCTCTAATGTCCCACAATAATACTGTCCAAACGTTCATACCCCTTCCCTTAAGGATACAAATTACAATCAATTTACATGAAGTCAAAAGTCAAAATTTCATGTCAAGTTTATCATGATTTTGGAGGTAAAATATAGTGGTTGTCCCCAGTCCCCAGTACATAGCTCAATATGGTTGTCCCCACTCCCCAGTAATTCTTGGACAGACAAGAGGATAAGTGCTTATTTCGAACACTGATTGACATCCAGAGGCTTGCCTATGTGATAAAGCTAAAATGAGTGTGTACTCTCTTTAACCAAAATTACGTGTACATACATGTACTGTTGTGTTGGAACTGCAAGAATCACAATTTTGTCTCTGTCTTCAATTATTTTATTTTACAGATGAAAACAAGAACTTGCACTGGAAGTCTAGAAGGACCGTGGAGATAGGAGTACCGATCTGTATACAATTTTATACATCAAACCTATCAGACACAGAAGGGGTCATCCAATTTGAAATGACAGCCACCAACAGGACAGTTTTATGCACATTCATTACTTCCCTGTACTACATGTATAAAGCACACATCCTGGAAAGAACTCCAGGACTGTGTAAAGACATAGAATGGTGATGGTCTCCAATCTTTGGCAGTCACACAAGCAAATCCATCTAAATTCAAGGCTACTGTTCTTCTTGAAAAACTGCCCTTAAATTAGTCATGCATGCCACCATGATGCCACATGCTTGCTGCCACCACTAGTGGAAACTTGATAATGGGACTGAGTATTTTGGAGGACAACAAACCATGAACTCAGGGGTAGCAATAAACCAGTGCTTGGAGGTCCAGGACCGCCATTGTTAAAGCCATATTATAACATTTGCTGAGGAGGACTCCCTCAATATTTTTCAAAATTCTGTTTTTTACACAATAATATCCAGCAAAAATCACGACTCTAGGTGCTGCAGTTTTAATTATTACAATGGAATGTGTCCCCAGAACAGTGGCATAGATTTCTTTGTGACATGGGGGGATGAGGTTGGAAAAATTGTCTTGATAGTGAATCCAACACATTTTGGCGACAAAAGAAGTTTATGGTACAAATGCGCTCGAAAAAAAAATTTTTTGTTGGTTTAAGGGGTTGAAATTTTCTGGGGGAGTATTGAGTTAGCAAACCAACTCATTTTGGGGGTTCATTACACCACACTGGGCTATACTTAACTAATACTATACTTTTATAGTGCGCCTTTTCCATTAGCTTCAAAGCGAAATGTCAAAAGAATACCAGAAATGATCAAATACAGAAAAAAAGGCAACATTATCAGCTATTATACATGTCATGGAAAAAGATATATCTTGACCATGGTTTTGAATGATTCCAGGGGACATAGGCGTAGATCCTGGGGGATATATCCCCCAATATTTTGTTGGGGTGGTCCATACAATCATCCCCCAATGTTCACACCTGTATGTGGGTTTCTGACCAAATTAACCTCATATTTGGCCATTTTAGCCCCCAAAGCCCAATTTTTTGTGCTATGCGCAAATTTATTCCACTTTTGCACTATTTCATCAATTTTACCTTCAAAATGGCAAAATTTTTCGCGCGCATTTGTGCCACTGGTTCTGTTGCCAAAAGTGCCGGATTCTCTATATTTCAAGAATTTTTTCCAACCCATCCCCCCCAATGTCAAAAAGAAATCTACGCCACTGTCAGAGGAGCAGCATTCCTGTTATGAACCTGTAAGATATTCCACAAACGTGGATCAGCCACTGGTAAAATTGCACTGTGGTGGTACAGGTGTGCCAAAATATTCCTCTATCCAGTCAGAATCATTATCATACATGTATCAGTAATCTTGGTAATGAGCTTTTAATTTGATGGGGAAAATAAAACAATTAAAAGATACATGCTTCTTGTGTGTGTTTCATTGCAAATCACCTAATTAATGATTGTAGATACTGAATGTTGATTTTATTATTTGAGTTTCTCAAACATTGCTAGTATATCTTTAGTATCTACCCTATGGGGTTTAATACCCCAGGTTACAAAATGATTTTCAAAACATAAATTGTAACGCTTGCTAAACTTTGGTTCACCTCAAGTACAGTAGTGACGTCAATGCTTTTTCGCGGTTGCGCTGCAAACAAGCATCGCTTGGACTTGTGCGGCTAGTACGCTCTCTGCGATTAACTTTACGAGCACAGTTAAATACTGCACATAGTGAAACAAGCACCTACGAGCCTACTTCATTACCAAACTTGAGGCGAACCATGTTGCAATTGGATAAACAAGTTCACCTTTTTGTGTTGACTCACTTAAAGAGTGACAATCTTGGTTCTAGCAACAAAGGGTACCTAAAAAGAACTTTTTATTTCCAAAAATCAAACAGAATTTTGAACCATTTTGCTTTCAGGTCATAAATTTGTGATTTGAGTTTTACATAAAAGAACATATCATGTGTTTTCATTTTTGCAATAGCTGTGTGGAGCACAAAAAGTGCAACTCATCTTCTGCAAAAATTGCCACTTTTACAGGACTGTGCCCCCAAAACTGAACTGTTTATGGCCAACAACAAGTTCAGAATTTTGTATGTCAAACCCCAAAACTGAATACTTTTTTTACACCTACAGTACACTTGGACTTTAATTTGGACACTTATGTGTGTGCGACAGGAACCAAAGAGGTCCAAATCCACTGAGTTGGACATAGAATTGTTAAACATTTAATATAGGTTACATGTGATTGTTGCTTCATACTAATAGAAAATTAGAAATAGGCCTAAATAAATAAAAAATGCTAGTGTCAATAATGCATGTGATAAATTTTCTGGCCAGTTGAAAGCCCAAGCATGTTTTGTTTAATAACTTTTTTAGCAACTGCTTTATCTCCTCAACAAATATTGAATGAACTTGATTCGATTTTTGTAGCTCTTTCAGGGTCAGATCAGAATTTCGTTTCACAGTGCGAGAATCAATCTTGATTCTTTCAGAATAAATTTGCGGGAATCATTTGATTCTCGCAAATCAACTTTTGTGTAAACTACAAATGTTTGTGAGAATCAACTTTGATTCACAAATATGTTTACGAGAATCGATTATATCATTTATTCTGACCCTGTCTTTATTGTTTGTCCCAATAGAAATGAGAGGGTTTTTTAGTAACGTCTATGCGTATAGGTTAGGAGACTGACGGATTTAGCCTAATGCCGAAATACACGCAAAAACATGGATCTTTCCCAAGTCCCCAAATTTGAGATATATTTAGTATTCGGACACGTTATAAAGATTTAGGTGACTAGGCAAGATCCAGGCTATGTACTGCACTTTTATTGCAGTATAAATCATGAATATTAATTAACATGCCCATATAAGGATCGTACATCCGGGCGATCATGCCCATATTAGCGTTCCTCATTAACATTATTTGTGGAACTTTATCTAATTAACATTATTTGTGGAACTCATTAACATTATTTGTGGAACTTTATGCAGTACTTCCGGTTACGCCGTATATCGAAAGCATAGGCTTCTGGTTGTAAATAGACTTCAGTGGTCACACTGTAATGCTTTGCCGATGCGCGCACTGTACTCCGCGCACACTCCCGTTGATACTCCGCGATAACGCAGCGTGAGCACGCGATATTGCACCGCGTGAACGCGAAACGCGCGGACGCGAACGCGATAGCGCGCGGACAGAGGACGGACGAACGGACGGACACGCCGTTATTAGTATTAAGATGTGTCCAAAATTCTTTTAAAAAAGAGGTCTTTTGGTGACAGGAAAACAAAAGAGGGGGTCATTTGGTTAGAGGGAGTCAGTAAAACAAAAAGGGGGTCATTGGGTGAGAGGGAGTTGAAAAACGGGAGTCAATGTGGCCGCACATCCCCGTCACCCATTTTAGTGAGTGCACCCCCGGGATGCCACACTGTTTTTCCAATAGACCTACACAGACATGACAGACAGCCGCTCATTATGTCCGCTGTGGCGCCCCATACACACAAGCACCACCTACGCCATCTATTATCTACACCACCGGCTCTCATTATTACATCCGTCGTTTACATCAGGAATGAGAATTTTCAGTTTTAAAAACTGAATTCAGGTTGTTGTTGTTGTTGTTGTTGTTTTGTTTTCAAAATGCCCGCAGCTTTATTTAATTTCAGCCTGTTTTTGGTACTTTTTGTTCAATTTCACACGCAGTTTCAGCCTGGGAGACAGTGCTAGTGGGGCTAGAGGGAATTTCAGTTTATTTCTTTAGGAAATTGCAGTTTCATGCCTGCTGCATGTACCTGCAGTGTTTCTAGTTGGTCTAATGTTTCTAGTTTGTCTACCTTTGACCAGCTTTGACACAGTGATCTGATGGTCAACCCAGTCTATTGTCAACCGCACACAAACCGTGACCATTTCCCGACGGCTTGCCTCTGACCATGGAAGTAAGGGTCGGTTCATAGTGCATATTCGAAGACGAATATTCGGCTTCGAATACTTTTTGTGACGTCAAAATATATACGGCAACGAATAAAATATGAGTTGAATAGGATTAAATATCGCTCAACTGATAGCGAGATACTATTGATTTATATGAAAGGCTTGAGGTCACCTGAATATCGTTCGACGAACGATGATTTCAAAAATCCCCAATGATTTTGACATGCTCTCAAGACTGCAAACCCGATTCTGCCATTTTTTAATTCGCGGACCTATTTTCTCAATAATTATAAAAATGCGACTTTTTTTTATGCGACGAATTTATGTATAGGCTTTCCACTTTTATTTAAGCTATAATTCGCCACTCTTTCTGATTAATAAGTCTAAAGACCAGCCCAAAATACCTCAAATAGTTTCTGTATTTTACCTGAACTCACTAATAAGGGTTACACAAATGGCGCATTGATTTAGTGGTGTGCCCCCTTATTAGTGCGGTACAAGCGTACCCATTTTTATGTGATATGAAAGTAAGGGACTATTAAGGTGGTACGAAAGGCAAAATCAAGTTGCTCTGATTGAGATTAAAATAGACTTGTTGCAGAGAGATATGCAAAATAATCTTAATTCCAAAATTTGAGCCAAATCGGACAAACGGTTTTTGAGATATTGCTGTTGAAAGATTCTTTGTATTCTATTGTTTTTGCCAATATATTGATGAAGTTAATGAGGAAAATTGGCAAAATGTGCTCATTAATATTAATTTTGCCAATATTTTCCCAATATTTTATGAATAACCCTTCATACTACTTTTACCTTTAAGAATTTTGACCTGAAACTTTGCCAATGTGTCTCTATGACCTAAACCTTTAACATGTGATTTTCCCGCCCATCTAATTTGCATATTTGCATAATTAATTAGCTTTAAGTATAATGCTAATTAATTATGCAAATATGCAAATTAGATGGGCGGGAAAAGCACATGTTAATGTTTTAGGCCATAGAAACACATTGGCAAAGTTTCATGTCAAAATCATATAAAATAAAAGTAGTATGAAGGTTTATTCATAAGATATTGGTATAATATTGGCAAACATGAATATTCATGAGCACATTATGCCAATTTTCCTCATTAAGGCAGCTGTGTACTCTCAGACATGCATGTAGTAAAAGTGCAATAACTTTGTAATTATTCGCGCAAGACATATAAAAGTATACATTTTTATGAAGGCAAGACATCGATAAATCTTAATATAAATACAGATTTGGGGTAAAAACAACAATTATGAAGAAAATAACAAAAACGTGAGTTTTTGGCAATATTTGTTAGGTACATCATAACAAAAAACACTCTTTCCAAAATATTTTATTTTGTTTTTAGCTCAATCTTGAGGCTCCATTCCAAAAACGGTTTTTTTATTTTTGATATTGGCCTTATATTTTGAGATATTGACCATATAAGGCATCAAATTGCACTTTTTAAATTCACAAACGCCTATTTGCACAAAATGATGCCTAAAATCGGAAATAGACCAAAATATAAAAAATGAAATAACCGTTTCTTGAGTCGATCATGCTTTTTACGATGATCATATTTCCTTACCTATAAATGCTGTATTTATTGAGTTATCGTGTACCTAAATCGTCATTTTACCGAGAAAATGAACATTGAAATAATGGCCGTTGAAGTTTAAAGTGGTCACATTTTGCACTTTCATCGAATCTCACAGGAGAATGCGGCAGTTTTCGTTTTTGTACCTTACATTACGTAAACATCGGGTAAATCCACAGCCCCTTGAGAAGTTTGGGCGAAATCTATTCATATCTTGATGTCTAAATCGGGGGAAAGAACTTGAAAAAATTCACATTTTATCAGCTAAAACGGAGCCATTTGACCACTAGGTTTTTGTGAAATCAGTGCTTCCGTGGCGCTTCCATAAGATGCGCCGCGCATGCAGATAAGCGTCGCGTATGCGTAGCGTATTTGTGCGTTAACAAATTGCGCGATACGCAACGCGATGCGTTGTTGCGCGCGTGTACCTTGCTGGTACAACAAAGATTTTCTTTCCTTTTCAATTTCAAACAGGAGTGGAATAGTGAAATAAAATCCTTAAAATATTGCAGTTGGAGTTTACAAATCTGGATTTTCATTCCTTGTATTTATAAAAAACATAACAAAGTACAAACATATCGAAAAAACTCAATTTTGCGAAAGAAACAATGTCTAGAGTACACAGCCGCGTTAACTTCATCAATATATTGGCAAAAACAATAGAATACAAAGAAAATAAAAACATGTATATCTTGACAACCGTACGTCCGATTTCCTTCAAACAAAAACTATTTTGCTCAGTGTATTTAGCTTAACTTATTCAATCTATTCAAATGGTTCTAAATTCAGTTTTTGTTTTCCAGAAACATCGTTTCGAACCCCTTAAGACGTCCAGGAAAAGGAAAATGCCTGGCAGGCAATAGCATTCCAATGCTGTAGTGATGGTATAAAGTAATGTTTTATGCAAAATTATGATATTTAGGCTTACAAACATAACCTAAATGTACAAGTTAATGTTTCCATATTAACGTAACTCTATTTAAATCGACTGATGCAGGAAAAAACTCCAAATTCAGATTTATGCCTCCACCCCGGTTCAGAGGATGATTTAAGCACTTCCCACCACGCCACTTTGTTGACTTGCGGTTAGCACAGCTGTGAGAGTGAACATGACACTACTGCTCGCCCATTGCATTGACGGGCATGGTTAAATTTGAATTTGGACTGATATATTTACAATAAAAACGCATTCAAAATGCTAGCCGATTTCACATTTTATGTTACCTACAGAAGGTGTGAATTATCCTTTATGCATACATCACTTTTGTTCTGAAATCGACCAAGTAATAATGACACACACACAATATTCTTAAACATGTTAAACAACATCTTTTGCACAGAATTCAGTGGGATTTGAAAAGTAAAGTGGCAGTTGAAAATCTAGTGATAACACGTTTGCAGTGCATGATGGGGCTTCCTTAAATCATCCTCTGACCCCGGTTTTACATAAATAATGTTTGGCCCCAGTTCTAGGTCCCCATATGCATCTGCCCCTGGCAGAGGATGTGTGAGGGTCTGGGGGTGGTAAATCATTGGTTATTGATATAAAATGCGTTTGCCACGGAGGTTCACCCATTTTTGTCATCTTTTCCGCACTGGCGGAATTCTTGACGTTTTTGGGCACCTATAAACGATGTTATTTTGGGCGGAATAAAGATGTAATGCGTTCAGTCAAATTCATAATTATAATTAATAATTAGGAGGGCAAAATAAGTAGGAATGTAGGAATGGATATATAGCGCTTTGCAATGAATATCTTCATAAACTATGCAGAACAACCAAAACCACGAGCGTTGGTACCCTATCATTGCGTGTTCTTTAAAAAAATTCTTGTTTATTTCTATAATTTGTGAATCAGGCATTAAAACACACTTAGGCCCTAGCAATGTAGGCCTACACAAGTTCGGAACGAGACTTTTTATCTTTTGACGCGTATTTCGGTCGAATGCCAAAATTGATTGCTCAATGAATCATGAAATGAGAGCAATACTACTTTGATGATACCGATCTCAAGTGGATATCAGCCAATGAAAAAAGTATTTACCGGAAATATATTTGTGGGAGTTGAATTTTGTTGAACTCGACAGATATATATTTGGTGGGTCACCGTTAGTGGTAGTCTCATATATAACACTTGTGAGGGCTGTCATATTTGTCGTCGCTTCAATCATATCTTATGATATTTATTTATTTATTTATTTATTTATTTATTTATTTATTTATTTATTTATTTATTTATTTATTTATTTATTTATTTATTTATTTATTTATTTAATTAAACTGTCAGTAGCTAGAATGTAAATTACAAATCTGCCTTTTGGACAATACTATATTTAATTATTTATGTATTTATTGACTTATTTATTGACTTATTTATTTATTTTTTATTTATTTATTTATCTATTGCCTCATTCATTTCTTGATTTGCTTTGCAGTTGAAACCTGCAAGAAGGTATGGGTCAACCTCCGCGCCGGTTACAGGCAAGTCGTAAATGCCCCGAAAAGCAAATCTTTTTGACTCTCAGGGGCGTAACCAGACCTGACCTTCCGGGGGGCAAGATTGAAAAATTTCCCAATTTCTGATCAAAAGTTTTAGTATTTATGTTCGAGTCGGTGGGGTCCAGGGGCAAAGCCCAGGTGGGGTCAAGGGGGCTGAGCGCCATGAAGCTCCTGGTTTTTGGAATATTAGAAAATATCAGTGTTTCAGAGTACAAATTTCACAATGAAAGTAGTAGGCCTATAGATCTGCTTTTCTCTTCTCCCTTGAGCCCCTTCCCTTTTCTCTTCTCCTTTTCTTCCCTCTTTTTCTTTTCTTCTTTCCCCTTTCTCTTCCCTCTTTCTTTCCCTTTTTTCTCTTCTTTCCCCTTTCTCTTCCCTCTTTTTTCTTCCCTCTTTTCTCTCTTTCCCCCTTCCCAATTTTTGACTCTTCTTCCAGGTTTTTTGTGTCCGGGGCAGCTTGCACCCCCGGCCCCCACTGGTTACGCCACTGCTCCTATTTAGACCCATTTATACAGACATTAAATCATGACAATAGTTAAATGGAGTTTACCTATTATGATTTTATTAACTTCGTTAAAGAAATTCTCTAAATTTTGCTTACCTTGGTCAACGGGCAATACTTGTTAACAGTCGGGCAACGCTGTTAATTGTAGAAATATATCTTTCTCCGGTTCATAGTTTTATATTCGAAGCCGCATATATTTTGACGCCCAAAACGTATTCGAAGCCGAATATTCGCCTTCGAATATTCACTTTGAACAGGCCTTAAGATACATGGAAGCTGGTCGATCCAACACCTATTGAATTATTTACGTAACATTCTATAGAGGGTACGTATCAAGCTATTGTGATAATAATGTAGTCAGCGTGTCTTTGATGTGGATCAGACTTGCCGCCTTTATTGCCAGTTCGTTTATTTACAGGGTTATTATTATGAGCAAAAATCGTGTTTTTCATGATTATGTTTCAAGTATGTTGTTTATATTCGGAAAAAAATGACAGGGATGTTAGATTTGTAATCCATAATTACAGAAATCCAATCAAAATATCGATTTCTACCCTATACTTACAGATTTTCTTAAACTTCAAAATATTGGAAATCATGCATTTACTTCTAAACCGCTAATTAGCCGTAAAAATTGATATGCGCACTTGGCACATGCGTTACATTATAAAATTTATCCCGCATCTATTTGTGTGCCCGGGGCTGCCCGAAATTGCTGTTGACCAGAATGTTCCAGAGTCGGATATTATTTTACATTCTGCGTAAAATGAATTGTATTTCATTTCGTTTTCTGTTTTAAAACTGCTATCTGAGAATCTAGCATATATATACATTTAATCGGTAGGTTTTCACAAAATTACATACCTTTAATAAAATTGTATAAATTAAACTAATAGCATTCTGATAATTTTGTAGGGATTTTATAAGTCTGTTTGTGTTTATAAAACTAGTCATGCACTGCGGTAATATAACACAGCCCATTGTCAGGACTTAGTACACGTCCTCGTACTGCTATTGATTTTTAAGCGGGAACTTTGATTTTAGACATGGTACACGTTGACCATGCATTGACTCAATTGTTCCCCTTCCACCTGTACTTCTTTTGTTCAGTATCGCGGCAAGTATGATACTCACGTTGATGTAGTATTTGACCAGCTTCCATAGCTTTCCATGTCTCTTACTTCCATGCTCTGACGAAGGAGCATATAGCTGCCTGGAATCGAGACTACTGAACCATATGTGAACCGGTGCTGCGTGCAAAATCACATACCTTTGCAAAATATGATATTTTGCATATGCAAAATTACATACTTTCCAAAAGCATGTAGTTTTGCATATGAAAAACTACATACTTCGGCAAAATATGTAGTTTTGCATACGCAAAACTACATACTTTACGGTCACTATGAAAAAATACAAGTTTTGCTGGGAAACCCCGTGCAGTTCGTGTTTGTGAATAAGGGCGCATGTCACAATGATTGGTAACTTTAAATTTTAAAAGGCAAAATATAGCGGATAGTGTATTTAACAAACGAATTATCAATACTAGTATCTGTATCTGTCTCCACAATCCTAAAGTATTAGGCTGCATATAATATAAATTATTCTTTAAAAGTAGAGAATATTAGAACAGTGACCGTGTCCATTCTGCCCCTAAAGCGGCCGGCCAGATACCGAACAACACATACACGGCCTTGACCTGCGGTTGTCTAAATTATGAGGGATTTGCATGCTGGTCAGGTAGAAGATACCGGTAAATAGTCAGACCTACCGTATCTAGGCGTAGGCTGCATGGGGTGTATCCTGCATAAATTGGTGTTCTTGTTCAAACCTGAGACTAGTATACCTCAGGCTCAAACACATGTTTCACACTTAAGTGTACGCTGCATGACTGTATGTTTCTGTTTTCAGGGATGATTATCCTAATGTGTAATAAATGATGAGGGACAGTAATTTAGTAGTATGCACCCTTACAACACACATCGCGCGGTGTTTCTTTATGCAAAATAAAAGTTATGCAAAACATCATACTTTGTAAGTATGTAGAAATGAATGCTATACCGGGCTAAACAACTCACGACGCTAAATAATACAGACGACTGGATTTATCATGTAAATATTATTTTAACCTTGTATTAGTTGTATACTATAGACAATGTCGACAGGCACAGAGTTGGTTGTATAAACTAGGCCTACTTACAAATTTCGATGATTTGAAGACTTGTTCTCAAACTCTGGAGTTTCAATTTATTGGAAGTCTGTTTTAAGGCCTATGGACTGATAGGCTATAGGCCTATAATAAAATACTATCATATGCACGGATATCGCATTCATAGTGTAAAGCTCTTTTCCGTTTGTGACATGACATGGCCATGAGAAGCAACAGGTAAGAATTATATGATACCGTGAAATAAAAATTGATTGTAATTAGCTGCACCGGTTTTAATCTTTGCCAATGTTTGCCGGGAATCAAACTCCTGATCACGTCATGCTTCAGGCCGAGAAGGAAAAGAGGTAGGGGGCAACGATGCATATAGAGGCAAGCAGTTTTGGTAGCGGGCCATTTTGAAAGTGGCCCTCGGACCTGTAGCATTTTTTGCACCCTGAATATTAATGACGGCATCTACCATCATATAAGGTTTGTGCGACGACGTTGGCCAACTTCGGCGTAACAACCGAGGCTGGCTGGCTACTATTAATGGTTCAACGTTGGTATACCGACTATCATTTTAAAGGTCCACCATCGTTGGCCTGGTAAACTGGCCTGTTTATGCAGGAACTGAATTATCAACAATTACGAAATGTTTATACTATGATTTGGGCAGGTAACCTTGTCTTATGTCTCATCCCTGATATCACAATGGTCAGAACCTTGGCGAGTTGGACAATTAATGGATTATGTTATGCCATATGCCTATTAAAGGCCCATTCAGAGATTTGCTCATCCGGACTATCGTAAAAATCATCAAAATTCAGATTTTGGTACCTTTGTCAAATGTTGTCATAGCCTGCGAGTGGTTCAGCCGATATTGGTAATATACTAGTAATAGTATACCGTGTGCGCGCGCTTTATTCCGTATACAATAAGTAATAAATAGGCGGCTTTCTAGCACAACCACTTGTAGCATAGTGTGTATTGCCTCGACTATGGATCGAAAGGTTGCTGGTTCGAACCCCGGTGGATCCTTAGTAGAATTTTAAATATAACTTGTTTCGTTTCTTTTATTAAGTAAGAGGAAATAGTAGCCTAAGTAACTCGACAACGGAACGCAACACAAGGCAACGCTAGTAAGCATTTCGAAAGGTGTGAAGAGGCACGCTTCGTATAGCGCTTGAATAGGTACCCGTCGGATATCGTGAAAGTGTGACAAGAGGCTGCCCCTACACGTATGAATATGCCGAATCAAGTTTAAACCACGGGTTTAAACAATCGTGTTGTTTAACATAATTATATTTAATTACCATAAACAAAAGACCAAAGAAGAAGCCCACCAAGCATGCAGAAACCTAGCTGTTAAGGAATATATAAATCTACCGAAACCATCTGACAACATCTGGAAAGCCTTTGATGAAACACTATACGAAGAACTACCCACAGAAATAGGAGGTAGTCCTGATGAGCAACTAAATACTTAGAGAACCATGTCTACAAAAGACTTGTAAACTATTTTGGTGTTAAATCAGTCACATCTAAAATGGCTGGCAAAACAGCATGCCTCAAGATAACAAAGGACACTCAGACGCCTGAAAAAGGAAGCTAAACACCAATAGAAAATAGCTCTCAAAGAAGGGGACAAGACAAAAGCTGCAAATCTCAAAAATGACTTTTTAAGCTGGTCAGATAACATAACAAGGTCAGAAAGTTGGAGCTAAAACTTCAAGAGAAGTAAAATAGTTGCTGAGAAATACTTCAAAGATGTCAACAACGACAAAAGGCGAGAATACAAATACCATCCTATGAAGGGCATGAAAAGACCACCAAAACCAACAACACAATTCAAGACCAAACCTCCATACCTGGTATGGAAGAAATGTCCAAGAATAACTGGACTGCTCCATGAAGTGACACCTGGAGAAGCACATCAATACCCACTACATCTGTACATGGAGAATAGGTGAAACCATCCTTATCTCCAAGGAAGAGAATACCAATGAGCCACCATGCTTCAAACCTATCACTCTGAAGAATTACCGTGGCAACCTTGGAATGGGTATTATTGCTCAAAAATAATCGAGTACCTGACAGAGAACAAATATGTTCAGAGAGATTTTATGGAGAATATATCAGAATGTGTGGAACACACAGAGGCACTCACTGAAATGTTCCAAGATGCCAAAAGGAACGGCAAGCCAATTGTTACATCCTGGCTAGATTTGCAAAATGCATATTGGCACTGTACCACACAATCTTATACAGTTTGCCTTGGCATGGAACCATGCACCAGAACACATTAGAAAGATCATCTTCAATTATAACGATGAGCTTTTCATCAGAGTGAAAACTGAAGATTGGACCACAGACTGGATTAAATGTTGTACTGGTGTCTTCCAAGGATGCCCATTATCTTGCATCTTATTCCTAACAGTTGCAGTCTTCAATCTGTGTGTGAATCTCAGACCTTACATCGTCAGCCAAGGCATATGCAGATGATCTGACCCTTGTAGCAAGAAGCCCAGAAAGTTGCCAGCAACTTATTAACATTGTCAACAACTTCCTCAACTGGACGACAAAAACTATGAAGGCCAAACCATCCAAATGCAGATCTCATGCGATGAAGAAAGTAATTCCAAACGCAGAACAGAAGTTGAATGGCCACAAGACCCAATATGTAGCTTACAATCCTCAGCTACAAATACACGGACAGATGATCACCTATATTCACAACCAGCCCATGCGATTCCCAGGAAAGCTCATCAATGAAGATCTAAAGGATGATGGCATCAGACAAATGATTAATCAGAAACTGTCAGCCATGCTGAAAACTACTGATAAAAGTCAACTGAATGGAATCATGAAAATGTGGATATACAATCATATGATTATCCCCAAAATGACATGGGAGTTCACTATACACAATCTCCCAAAAATCTACATCGAGAACTTGGTGGCAACCTGTACGAAGTACTTGAAGAGATGGCCGGCATTAGCAGATGCACCACCAATAGTGCATTGTACAGAAGTAAAGGAAAACATGGCCTACAGTTGAGAAAACTCACCACCGCTGTCAAATGCATGCAGATCATCAAATACTATCTGAACTAATACTACAGAGATGGAAAGACCCACTTATAGAGATTGTTTGGAAAATAAGAAAACCAAGAAGAGGTGAAATGGAGTTAAAGAGCTCGAATAGAGGGAGCGCCACCTCATCTTACATGAGATGAGCCGAGGTCAAACTGACCGGGCAGGACTGGGTTTAAAAAAACACACCAAAAGCTTATTAAGGACATGAGCCAGAAAGAGCACAGAAAAAGCCTCGCTAATCTGTTGAAAGAAGTGAATGAAGAAGATACAAGCTGTATCAAAATGATTGGTACCCATCAGTTTTCATTGATAATGGATGAGCCTGACACATCAAAATTCAACATAAGATTTGTAGATTAATTGCAAAGCAAGTTATAAACTATACATTCTCAACATTTCAAGAGTATCCAATGTTTTATTTGGAAGAGGCAGGCTTTTCAATAAATATCAAAATTGGTAGGTACCACTCATTTTGATACACCTCTACGGATGTGCTAAACAAGGACAGTGGTTGAGATGTGACTCTGCCATGTAGACTGACACCTCATGGAAGAAACTCCTATATGTCTGGACACCAGAGCTCCTGTCTTTCCATATCAATGGCATCCATGACCAACTTCCTTCACCTGCAAATCTGAAACTGTGGGGGAAAACCAATCTTGGACTGTGCCAACTCTGCAACTACCGTAACTGTTCTCTGCTCCATATCCTGAATTGTTGCAGCTACTCGCTTCAGAATGGAATACAACTGGAGCTAACTGGCGCCATGACTAAACACTAAGAATAATAGCATCATGCCTGGCACCATATATTTATGAGGCTAACAACAGCAAACCAACAGAGTATACTCCAGACTTCATCCCTACCATTGCTTTCCATACAGCCGATGGCGCAACATACAGGAACCCAGCTCTACACACTCCAAAGACAGAAGTAAAATACATCCTGAAGAAGGCTATAGAGACTGGACCTTCCTGATGGATGAGGAGCACAAGCCAATAATAGTGTTCCCTCCAGAAATAGCAGAAACTGCCAAGAGGCCTGATATTACGTTCTATTCAGCAATCATGCAATCATCATAGAATTGACAGTACCATCGGAGGAGAACCTAGCCAATGCGTACATCAGGAAAGAGTGTAAATATGAAGACCTGGTAGCCGAATGTGAAAACAGAGGATGGACTGTGAGGCTTCTATAACACATCACTAACCAAGTGTTTAGCTACCTTAGAAGTCCCAAAGGGAAAAAGAAAACCAATCCTAGACACTGCCTCCAAAACAGATCTGAGAGCCAGCTACATCATGTACATCATCTGGCTATGCAGAAATACAAAGACATTCCGACAGAATAGAGTTTATACCAACACCATCTATTTGCTCTGGGGGGAATGGGGAAGGTTGCGCTCATAAGCCGGTTTACCGGCCAAAGTCTGGTCCTCCAGATACTTGCTGCCTTACATCATCCCGGATGGACCGTTGCAACGGTGTGGCACTTGCTAGCATGGCTAGTGTAGCTTAAGCCCTGTTATTCATAGGCTTAAGGGGGTTCGAAACGATGTTTCTAGAAAACAGAAACTGAATTTAGAACCATTTGAATAGATTGATTAAGTTAAGCTAAATACACTGAGCAAAATAGTTTTTGTTTGAAGGAAATCGGACATACGGTTGTCAAGATATACATGTTTTTAGTTTCTTTGTATTCTATTGTTTTTTTTATTATATTGATGAAGTTAATGAGGAAAATTGGCATAATGTGCTCATGAATATTCATGTTTGCCAATATTATACCAATATCTTATGAATAAACCTTCATACTACTTTTATTTTATATGATTTTGACATGAAACTTTGCCAATGTGTTTCTATGGCCTAAAACATTAACATGTGATTTTCCGCCCATCTAATTTGCATATTTGCATAATTAATTAGCATTATACTTAAAGCTAATTAATTATGCAAATATGCAAATTAGATGGGCGGAAAATCACATGTTAAAGGTTTAGGTCATAGAGACACATTGGCAAAGTTTCAGGTCAAAATTTTAAAGGTAAAAGTAGTATGAAGGTTTATTCATAAAATATTGGGAAAATATTGGCAAAAATTAATATTAATGAGCACATTTTGCCAATTTTCTCATTAACTTCATCAATATATTGGCAAAAACAATAGAATACAAAGAATCTTTCAACAGCAATATCTCAAAAACCGTTTGTCCGATTTGGCTCAAATTTTGGAATTAAGATTATTTTGCATATCTCTCTGCAACAAGTATATTTAAATCTCAATCAGAGCAACTTGATTTTGCCTTTCGTACCACCTTAAGTACAAGCTGATTTTGTTGGTTAGTTAGACTGCAACAAGGTCAACCTTGAAGTTGATTTTTGGGCGTACTCGCTCCAGCGAGTACGCACCATTATATTGTCACTTTTGACCTTCAATGGCGTTTAGTATGAGATGAAACTTTCGTCACAATTTTTGTAGTCTGAACGACGCAAGTGATATTGTGCGATGCAGTTCCGATGGAGTATTTTTATACTAAATTACTCACTATAACATTAACGATCCATTACATACAAGCTAGAAACGTACCTCACGGTGATCTTCTGATAGAAATAATAATTATTGGAAATACTAGAATCACTTTTGACCCATACCGGATGTTGCAAACAAATATTATGGTTGGAAGCAGCCATAAATATTTGCACAGTACAATTGCCAGATTTGTGTCAAGGTTTTCTCCCAATTAAAGTGTATATTGGAACTTCGTTATTTATCGTGATTCTAAATGTAACGTATATTTGGCGAAAATGTTTGATGGCGACAGATAGGTTACGCGATACAGCAGTATCAGACATTAATTTTGTCCCAGCCTCTCAGATAAGGACCGTACACAGACATCCGTCAAATATAATATGTGCACATCATTGTAATAATGTTGTCTTATGTATCAAACTTATATACAATATGTGTTGTACAGGAAGTAAATGCAATACATGTCATGATTACATGCATATTAAAACTAATATTATCTGTAGTATAGGCATAAATGTAGGCCTATACATTATTATATAACTGTTCTTTTTTGTAGCCCTGAGCCCCTATACCAAAATTATTGAGGGGCTAAGCCCCCACAAGTCCCTTCCTCGTTCCTAAGCCTATGCAAATGTGGACCACCTGCAATTAATCGTAGACAACCACGCTTATTAAATACAAATCACAATTGCATAGCATGTTGTGTTGGCGAGATAGGTCTACCGTGATTCAAGGTATCTTTATTAGTTTGTATCCCCATTTTCATATAATAGGCCTATGCAAAATGAGGTCCTTGTGTGCCTTAGAAACAGGGGTGTGTTTGCAATATACAAAAAATGCGGGTTTTTTTTCACACTGAACCTTTTCAAATCGTAAAGTTCTACACGTGCTTGCTTGTTTATCCCAGTTCACTCATTCCTACTATTAATTCCAATACTTATGTCAAACATTTACAATACACTACATCATGCGCACTTTCCTTGGTACGCCATTTCCTTTTTAAAGGAATTTTTATTCTAATTTGGTCATATTCCATGAGAGAACAACACCAGGAGTGCTCATCTTAAGCTATCTTAAGAAGGGTGAAATTAGACTCCGAAGATGACTGCGCTGGTGATCTACCAATGAACTACCCTAATTCGCCAATTGTCAGCCAATCATCAGACGATTCGGTAACAGCGTCTCTTCTATATGGGCTTATCAAAAATATGACTACATAAATCCCTAGCTATAACACTTTTTAAACACAAATAGACATTTAGCCATATTTTTATCATTATTTTCATGTACCTTTTCAGAAAATGGTTTAAAACCTATTCACCCACACATCACACTGAAATAAGAAATCCACACATCAACACCGTCCTTTTGGTTTACAAGTTATTGCACTTTGAATTTGTATCTAAACACTTATACCCCATCATAAATTTATTTTAGTCCGTCCTAACATTTCATTGGGATTATGAGAATAATATGGGTTTTCTTCCGATGCAAAATCTCTATGAAACGAAAAAGTGGGAGATGATATTGTTGATCAGGTCACTCATCTTTAACCCTCTTTCCTTGTTTTACAGGTAAACACGGAGTGGCTCCTGACAGGCCGTTAAGTCATATAGGCAGTGCAATTTGCGGGAGCTGTTAAAATGAAGGAGCAGAAGGAGTACAATTTCGATGCTCTTCTCACCCATCTGGGGGAATTTGGGCGTTACCAACGCCGTGTCTACTCGCTTGTGTGTCTAATGACTCTAGTAGGGGCATGGCATACGCTTGTCCAAGTTTTCTTGGCTGGAATCATCGACCACTGGTGTCAAGTCCCCGAAATACAAAGTAGTGATTGCCAAGAATGGAACTTGACTGACGCCGAGTGCCAAGAAGTTACCAAAGACATCGGGATACCTATTGGTGATTCGGACCAGTATGCACAATGTGAACGGTATAATTTGACCGATGTGGAGGTGTATCCGGGAATTGATTTGAATAATAGCACTCAAACTATACCGTGTAATTCAGGATGGGTGTATAACACTTCACAGTACAAAACTACCATAATAAGTGATGTGAGTATGCAATCAATCAATCAATCAATCAAACAATAAATCAGTTGTTTGATGCATTTAGAATTGGCTTCATTATTAACTAAATGGAAACTATAGATGGCGCTATTTATCCTAAATCATATTTCTTTATTTGCAAGGGGTAGGTGATTAATACTGCCATTGAAACAGCTGGAATAGGTGAAACAAGCAATAAGGAAATTTTATAAACATATTTCATTAAACAATAAGAGGAATTATCAGTATTAAAAGCTTGAAAGAGTAATTTCCAGTAACTAAATAGCGCCACCAATTTTGTCATTAATAGATACATTTTATATCCGAAAAAGCAATAAAGAATGCCATAAAAGTGAATTATTTTGTAAAAGAGGGGAATTCAAAGTAGAGAATGACTCAAAAGCATCTGTATACATTAGCATGATATCACATTTAGCTGTTGTGTGTACATGTTTTGTTTGAAAAACTAATAAACCGTGAAATCAATCAATCAATAAGTTATGACTCTTCACTTTTTACTCTTTTTTTAAATTTCTTTTCATAACCTAACCCATTTTGATTACTTCTTGGTCATTTTCATTTCAGTTTGATCTAGTATGTGGTAAAAGTAGTTTTTCAAATTTGGCACAGTCCATTTTCTTCTCGGGTATGTTATGTGAAATATACTATTTGGTGCAATAGCAGACAGGTAAATTTTAATTGAAATAATTATACAGTAACCGCTATAAATGATTCTTCAAAGAAAGTAATGAATAAAACTGATTTGAATTTTCAGTGATGTCTGGAGATCCAAACATCACGAAACATCATCTACGTATATAATTTGAAAAAGATAGAATACCGTAAAACCTCGTCTACAAGTATATATTGTGTTTCTGATGAAAGCTAAATTAATACGATACATACATAAATATGCCAATACAATAGATTGGTCTTACAATAATACTTGTTTGTATATGCTTGGATCTGTAATTTATTTGCTCAAACTCCATAATGGCGCCTGCATCAATTCAGCTTTCATCAGAAACACTCTATATGCTTGTAGACGAGGTTTTACGGTATAACATTGCAAAGAGTGCATACGGGCATGCATTTTAACTTAAAATGTTAAGTTCATGAAGACACCATCCACACATGCGTTATAGCGTGAGGCATCCTATGGGGTGGGGCACCGACCACGATGGGACCCCCGGGTCTGATGGGGGATAACACAAGCCGTTTTTTTTTAAAGAGGTGAGACAGAAAAAAAAAATCGTCTTATTTTGGTCAGAAATCTTAATGCATTGATCCAGCGTGTTAGAAGTGATTTGCTCCCAATTATACATAATTAAATGTATTCCCTTTCAAGAAGGAAGCTTTAAACATGTGTTAAACCGTAATAGATTTTTTTTGGGGATAAATTTTGATGACTGTTTTAAGGTTAGCCGAGAGTTTTTCATGCGCTTGATTACAGAGGGGCGTAAGTTCATAACAGAAACAGCCATGCAGAAAATGAACAAGCGTACTTACAATAGAATATTGATCCACGGTCAAGACATGAAACTTGGCTTAGCTCGTGCCCGGAGCTCGTGAGTCGGGGGCGGGCGGGGGGTTACATGAGGGGCGACATGCCGGGTCGGATGCCGGGGGAGGGGTACAAGCCCCCGGGGTACAAGCCATTTTCGGCAATTTTCATAAGGATTTTATAAATTTTAAAATTGATTGGGGCACTTCGTCAAGCTACGCCCTGGAAAATGTGTTGATTTTGAATTTATAGCCTTGATATCTTTGATGAAATAAATCAATGCTGCTATTCCCTGATTACAATGTAATAGGGTACAACAATAACATCAACAACAATATCAAAAAGCAATTATTTGCAAATCGAATTTGGGAAGAATATTCAAAAAGACAGACTTGGCAGGCCTACAAATTTCTGAATTATATAAAGTGAAAAACAATCACTGCAGTCAGCGAATCAATCAAATAAAACTAAAAAGAAAGGAGCAAGAAAGGATAAAGAAATAGTGAAAAAGAGAAAGAAAGAGAGAGAGAGAAAGAAAAAGAACGAAAAAGAAAGTAAGAAAGAAAAAGAAAGGAAGAAAGAAAGAAAAAAAATGAAAAAAAAATGAAAAAGAAAGAGAAAGAAAAGAGGAAAGAAAGGAAGTAAAAATGAGAAAAGAGAAAAAAAGGAAAGAAAATTCAGCCACATGGGGACTCGAACCCACAAAAATTGTTCATAACAGATTCCCAGTCCAACGCTCTATCCACTGGACCATACATCAGCTTACGCAATTTCTTATTCTCGAAGCGGATATGTAACTATAATTTGATGTAATTACTTGATTACAATCGCGTCCGCACAGTGGCTCTTAGAATAAACACGCATGTCGGCGCTGAAGTTTTGAACGAACTGATGGAGGAAAAACCTCGTTTTTTGCAATACTAGCTTCAATTTGGAGTGAAAATCAAATGGGATAGCAATTGGCAGACTGTCGAGAAATAATGTAGGTATTCAGATGTCTAAATTAACGCCCCGTTATCAAGATATCGATAATTTCACAAAACAGTTTTTTCTCAGACAAGATTCTCGAAAATGTTCCCCAAAAACGGGCTTTTAAAATTTGATCGGTACTGTATTTGGTTCTTCCCCATGGCAACATTATTTCTTTAATCGATTTGTAGTACAATACAAAAAAGGAGAAAACAATCACTCGGCGTGGTTTTATACGGAGCGAACATTTGAAAAAAACTGCATGGAACGTGTTTTTGATCTTGTGAACATGGTGCGTAAAAATGATTTAAACGAAGGATTTTCAAACGGATTCTAAATTTTTTTTTAAACACACAAAAATAATGTAAAGATACATCCATGTACCAACATTTGACTCACTGCGATATTTGATTGCTGAGAAAACGCGGTTTTAGAGAACAACTTTATACGTCTTTTATACGTTTTTTATACGTTTCTTCGTGTAACCTTAATAAGATACATTGGTTTTTTTTCAATATTTCAGAGTTGGGAGACGCTACGCCCTACTCGTCGCATTAGTCATACAACTCACAGCTGGTATAGCAACAGTATTTTCACCGAATTATGTAATATTTGTAATTTTACGTTTTTTGATCGCGCTTGGAAATGGAGGGATCATGATTTTATCACTTGTTATAGGTAAGCTATTGAATATAAGCATTTCATCGTCGTCATGAACAAAAATATAACAATAGCAAACAAAACCACGACACAAGTACATACTAAATACTACTGTCTGTTCAATTAGCTTAGATTCTTGTATTTTTAAGATATTTGAAAAAATAACAAATTTTGGTCAAAGTCGTCAAAGAAAAGTGTTAGCACAGCCTTAGACCCAATGTGATTTTAACTTTTCAAATTCCAAAGTTCAATTTAAAACCCCATTTCTTTTCAATTTTGCCTCATTTTAGGCAGTTACTTGGGTCCACCAAAAGGGTTCGCGACCTTTTCACAAATCGAGTGGGACGGTCCATTCTCAACTTAGGGCATAGACCCTATCCAATTCAGCAAATCAATCTGTCCACCAATCTGTCCTGCCATTTCAATTGTTATACCGTTCCAGTTATTGGATAGAATCTATAGGTGATGATGGTCCACCTGTTTTTGTTGCACGAAATTATATGCGCGATTACGTTTTATGCATAACATAATGCTGAGCATTATCTTTTTCCTATACACTGACATTAAAATTATGGATTTCGTTCTTATTTCAACTGGTTTACAATGTAAATTGAGTTTTGTTTAAGGGATGGGGTATGAACGTTTGGACAGTATTTATTGTGGGACATTGGAGCACATCAGACATATCGAATTGCATTCTGAATACAAAAAATGTCCTTCTGATATCAAATAATTTTGATTTTTTGAAATTCGCAATGTAATACACATTTTATGGCAAATGATTAAAAATTGATATTTTTGATATTTAACAGTAGTCGAAGTAAACTTTATAAATCTGATGATTTATACTTAAAGTGTATGTTGGTGGGATGAAAAGCCGACGATCAATTGAAAATTTTGACCTTTCGTATTGAAGATATGGATTCCCCCCAAAAAAAAAAAAACACCAGAAAAAATTAGGTCTTTTTGGAAAAAAAATCCATATCATCAATATGAAAGGTCAAAATTTTCAATTGATCGTCGGCTTTTCCTCCCAGCTACATACACTTTAAGAATATATCATTAGATTTATAAAATTGACTTCGAGGACTGTTATATCAAAAATGTGAAAAATATCAAATTTTAATTATATGTCATAAAATTTGTATTATATCGTGAATTTCAAAAAATTTAAATTATTTGATATCAGAAAGACATTCTTCGTATTCAGAATGCAATTCGATATGTCTGATGTGCTCTTATGTCCCACAAAAATACTGTCGAAACGCTCAAAACGCTCATTCCAGATCCCTTAATACCATCATTTCTTTCCAAGAATATATATAAATACGCAAGTAATGTATTTATATAAGCTGGGCCTATTCTGGAAAACCTTGGTTCATATTCACATTTTCATAACAACGTAATGTTTCAACAGTGGGGTTTCAACACAAATTAGGCCTACTGGCAAATATAGCTATTTAGCTGGACAATACTTATTTATGCGGATGGTCGAATAAATAAATTACTATCTCAGCGCATCTAATTATTATGACATTCGTCCCCATTGCACTAAATGGATTGATTCAAAAAAGTTTATGGTACCCGACGTTCTACGGCTTTTTATAAAAATATCGCGGGAAAAGACCAAAATTGAAAAGAAATGGGGTTTCAAATTGAACTTTAGAATTTGAAAAGTATAAATCACGTTGGGTCTAAGGCTGTGCTAACACTTTTCTTTGATGACTTTGACCACAGTGTTTTATTTTTTCAAATATCTTAAAAATACAAGAATCTAAGCTAATTGAACGGACAGTAGTACGTAAATATATACGAAATTAAAATTCCATTGCTATGTTATATAGACCACGCTTAATGTCACCAAAACATCAGCTTCATTAGTGTAAATCTATAACTAAGTATAGGCTTAGGGATGAAATCAAAACTAGACTGACGGTTGACCGCCGGTTCCGTCCGGTTTCTATTGTTCTGAACAATGGAAACCGGCCTGAACCGGAAATAATTTAGATCTATTTCACAGTACGAACTTAGAATTTGAGCATGACATATCAATATTGTATTAGTATTATGCCAATAACCAATTTCTATGGCACGGGAACTTTTTGTTGTCTCTTCCCAATTTCTCGTGGTACAAGGTCGCGCATTATATACGTCACTGAATATCAAAAGAGCTCTCCACCAAATCACTCCACGATTTATGTAACAGTGAATTTCGGTTAAAATAGTCCACCGCTTATTTGAGATTGTTGCGGCTTTATTTTTTAAACGTATAGTCAAATTTTGCCCGTTTTCAGCACATTTGCTTCCGACAAGTGTATACATGAAGAAATCTGAGAAAAAGTCCCAATTTTTTATTTTAGAGTTGAAGTTCTGGCGCGAATTTTAACAACGTCCGGTGTCGAAAATTGAGTGATTTTTAGGGTTAAATTTGCACAATATTTCTTTGCTGCAATATAACAAAAACAGTCGGTGGTTAGCAATATATTCCGTTAAAAGAATAATATTCTACACGTGATCATTTGATACCAAGCTTTATAGTTGAAATGCGTTTTTCAAGTACCAAAACGAGATCCAAATGTGGGCCTAGCTATTTACCGTGTATTTCAATGGGCGCGTTTAATGGTGGTGCGCGCGCTCCCGTAAGAGCTTGTGAACATAATTATATAGTGTCCTACACATCCAGCTTCTTTTACGCGTAACCAAAACTTGCTGCGGAGGAGACTACTCTTCATTTACTGTACGTCAGTACAGTGCATTGGAAATCAATTTCACTTCGAACGGGAGGAGGACCTTACGAGCCAGGATTTCACCAACACAATTTCTCTTTTTCTCAGGAGAAATACGAATAACAAGAAATGTCTTTAAAAAGACAACACCATGGATGAAATTCATGTTTCAAAATTTTACATTGACAAGTACTTGGAATGCTAGTAATTTTTTGTGTGTAGCACATGCACAACTAACCGGGTTGGAAATGTTGTTACTACGAATACCACCAATGACATACTATAAGCTAAATTGAAAAATGTGTGTTAAATAGGTCTACATTTAATTAATACTTAATTTATACTTGTACAAAGGGATCAATAGAAAATCACATCCACCGAGTTCCGCATCAATCCAACAATCTAAACTGAGCTCAAAAAGAAACTTATAATTTTTACAACTTGTGAATCACAAGGTCGTATCTTAAAATACTGTCAATCAAAATGAACCAAAATTACACACAGGATTACCTTAATACTCTACTCAAAACACATATCAGTAACCAAGCAGTTGTCCAACTGACACAATAGCAAAATGCACTGTCATGGGACAGCTTCCTGGACTTCCTTCACTTTCACAGCCCAACATTTGGCACCCAGGACAAAAAATCTGTGAGAATGCACACAAGATCCTTGCACAGATGATAAAACGGTGCTGCTTTCTGCTTTTCATACACTTTTTTCATGAAACAGGGCTGGGCTGTGAATGTGGTCCAGGAAGCTGTCCCATGTCAGTGCATTTCAAGCTTTTTTCTATGACTGTATAACTTAATTTAACTCTGATATTGTACACAGGTACAGAATTTGTTGGTCCTTCCAAACGTATTTTAGTGTGTGTTGTAGGCTACCTGTTTTCAACGCTTGGCAGCATGTCACTTGCATTGCTAGCATTTCTTATACGCAAATGGAGGATTCTTCAGTTCGTGGTCTCTGCCCCATCTTCAATATTATGCTTCTTTATTATGTAAGTTGAAAGATTTCATGTTTCATTTTATATTTAAATTAGTTTTCTCTCTGCTATAAGTATAGACTATGCCATAGTCGATTTTTGATAAATAAAAATACGTTATTAATCATGATTAAATCGGAGTTTTAAGCTTAAATGCATATCCAGAGTATCATGGCAATGGGCAAGTGGACTACGGAGTAGTCTACTATAAGTATGTCAATTTTCTTCCTTCTTTACTTTTCTTTCCTTTCTTTCTTTCTTTCTTTCTTTCTTTCTTTCTTTCTTTCTTTCTTTCTTTCTTTCTTTCTTTCTTTCTTTCTTTCTTTCTTTCTTTCTTTCTTTCTTTCTTTCTTTCTTTCTTTCTTTCTTTCTTTCTTTCTTTCTTTCTTATTTTCGTCTAAGCGACCGCAGAAATACAAAGTACAAACAAACATTTTGACTGAGCTAAAATTGTGAAATATGATGAAAAGCGGAACAAAATCGCGCAAAAGAGTACAAAAATTGGCACTTTTAAGGCTAAAATAGCCAAATGTGAGATTATTTCAGTCACAAATCCACATACAAGCGCCAACATTGGATGAATCCCTCTTATCAAAATATCCCCCGTGATTTACGCCTATGATTCTTTACCCCTCATTATTCTTTCTACGATGTTTTTGTTTGATTATTGTCTTTGTTTTTCATCAGATTCATTCCTGAATCAGCTAGATGGCTAATCTCAAGAGGAAGGTTAAAAGAGGCAGATGAAATCATCCAACGCGTCGCTAGAACAAATCAAGTAGAAATGCCTGAATCTCTTCTTGAAGGGTACAAGGAAAAAAATGAAGACAAGAAACAGGTGAGAAAAATGTATGTCTCTGTTTGTCTGATAGATGTCATTCTTTCTTTGTCTCGCTTTCTGTGTCTCCATTGATACTTGCCGGGATACTTGCCTCCTTTCTTCTCTTCTTCTCTATTTCTGACCTGTATTTTCTGTATTTTATATCTCGCTCTCTACCTCGGTCTCTGTCAGTCTCTTCCTATCTGGTCCCTGTCTAACGTGTCTGTTTCTGTATACTGCCATGCGCTACCACGATGCCAGTCATGGTAAGTCTGTTAAAGTATTTATCGTTCAAGTTTAAGACCGGCTATAAGTTATCAGGTCTTTATTGGCTTTCCATCCATTCCTTGTAAGTTGTATGACATTAATGGCAATCACACCGCTTGATGTCATGTATGCTATTTTATGTGTCCCAAATTTGCCTTTAATTTTTACAGCAGGAGGTTAAAGTCGTTGGCAGCAGCGATCCGAAAAATCCGTTTCTCTACCCGAATATGAGGAGGGGACTACTGTGCCTGATGTGGATGGGGTAGGTATCGATTATTGGCTGTAAGGTTTGGTGAGTGTGACAAGACGAGTAGCTATGTTTTGAATCAACTGTGAACGATTAATTTGTTCTTTTGGAAGTCCAACATGTCCAAGAAGTAAAGAATTGCCAATGTCCAAACGAGAAGTGATAAATTCATGCTAATTGCTCAGTGTCATGTTAAACATCAAGCGTGTGGATCGGATTCCAAATGAAACCATCTACAACCTGACCAACACCACTCCGCTGGTTGCCAGAGTCAAGATTCATCAACTCAAATTTCTCGGCCATATACTGCGTCTTGAAGATGGCGAGCCTGTGAAAGAATATGCGCTTTATATTCCACCACATGGGAAGAGGAAACCGGGACGGCCGCGCACACTGTACTTACAGTATGTCCAGCACCTCCTGGGAGATACTGAAGGGATGCTGCAGCCAAACAAAATTGTTTCGCTTGCCCAAGATCGCATTAGTTGGAGAAAGCTTGTAGTCGCCTGCTCCGCAGCCGACTGATGATGATGATGATGCTCAGTAGCCTGTTCAGTTACAAGGAATTTGCGAATTTTAAACAAGTTTTTGATATGATATGAAGCAGAAGATATACAGAAGATATGTGCAAAGTAAGAGTCATTTGAGCATCCAAGATCACACCCAGATTGTGAACTTGTTTCACGGGACATAGCAGGAGATACTCACAGAGTCGCCCATTCTAATTTGGAAATCTGATCTTATTGAGTTGTTGTTTTGAGCCAAGTAAAATTAACTCAGTCTTGTCGGCATTAAGTGGTTTGAGGTAATTATTTTCATCCATTGACGGATTTCCTCAATGCATGACTCCAGAAGAAGAATGGAATTTTCAGCTACGTTCCGTGATGCATCAATATCATATGAAATATACGCTCGTTTATTTGGGTGTCGCCCGCGTAAATGTGATACTGTATCATATTGAAGATGCTATTTGTGTATAATGTGACGTACAGGAGAGGTGTATATAACAAACCACTGTGGTCCGAGCACAGACCCCTGCGGCACAGCCTAATTAAGTGCCACAGCTTTAGAAGAAGAGGTGCCGACATACACGCACACACCGTGGTCTGTTAAAGTAAGATTCACACTATCTCAGTGCTGCATCTGATACCTCGATGTCATTCTCAAATCTGTAAAAGGATGATGTGATCTACAGTATCAAAAGCAGCATTACGATCGAGTAATACAAGAACTGTGATCTGTCCACAATCCATTTGCACACAAATATGTCGCTGTTAACACGCAACAAGGCAGTCTCAATACTGTGATTGGGTCTGTAGGCAGATTGGAAAGGATCGTGTAAATTTTGCTCAGCAATGACTGACATCAGTCGAGATGAAACGACACGCTGACGCTCTACCATCTTTGCCAGAAACTGCAAATTAGCAATCGGCCTGCAGTTCTTAAGGTCCTCTTTATCTAGAAGTCTTCTTGAGTAGATGACTGATATGAGATATCTGTGAGGTGAGATGCACAGCTTAGTTTAGTATGTTCCTAACGTTACGGTAACATGGACACCGACGACACACTTCTACATTTATATTTCGAGACAGTTTGAATTTGATAATTTCTGTAATATGCATTGTATCTTCTTTAGGTGACATTCGTACGAGATGCACCGTGCGGCTTATAACCTCCATGTAACTGTAATACAAGCATTGCCTCTTCGCACAATATATCAAGTTGGACGCATTCAGAGTGTCACCACTGCCTTTGGATCTCTGGAAAAAAGAGTATGGTCCCAGCGCGGCTTGTATAAGACTTACGACCAAATGTAAGCTGTATTCTGTCTCCTGTATTCTACTTGGACTTACATAATCTATCGGAGGCATATCAAGAAGTTAACTTCCATTCAACTTCGCCACCTTATCATGGCAGGACCGAGGGAGAGGTGCTTCAACGAGCCAAAATGGAGAGCGTATAGAAGCCATCCTAGTGATGAGCCAACTGCGCTGGGTCGGTCATGTCGTGAGAATGCCTGATGACAGACTACCAAAAGCTGTGATGTATGGTGAGCTCACAGAAGGAAAAAGAAAACGTGATGGGCGGAGATTTTGGTACAGAGATGTTGTGAAGCGTCATCTGAAGACAGCTGACATGGATGTTGAAACATGGGAGACGAAAGCTAGTGGCAGGGTCTGTTGGACGAAGAAGATCCACGATGGTGGGAAAACAGTGGAGTGGAAGCGAAAGGAGACCGGTCGGACCGACTGCACCGGTGCATTACTGTGACAACCGATGGCGCCTCACTTTTTTTTTTTACTCTTGTTTACCAAATAACGAATTGAAGTACTAGTATTAATTACTTTTCTTTTTTACCATCATTGCAGGTTTGTAAACAGTATGGTGAACTACGGGCTTTCCTTAAATGCAACAAATTTTGGGTTCAACCAATATTTGGATTTCTTCCTGGTCGTGTCCGCTGATATCATAGGCATTTTATTGTGTTACTACACCGTAGAGAAATGGGGGCGAGTCATCACCGTGTGTGTCGCAATGATTCTAGGCGGGTCATTATGTATCGTCACTGGCTTTTTGGGTAAATTATTTTGGAAAATGTTGTAATGACTCAGAGTTAAAAGGGCATTTCGTGATCCACAGCATCATCCCCCCACTTTTCTCAAAAAGAAGTTGAGATTTTTATATCACTGGAAACCTCTGGCTACATAATGTTTATGTACAAAAAATTTCTTGCAGATTAATTCGTTTAGCAAAGATATCGTGAATTTTGAATTTCGACCAGAATGAAATTACAACACATTGTCTATGGAGCAGTGTAATACACATAATCATGCATAACTCGCAAACGCAAAATCGGAATCAACTGACATTTTGGGAATAAGCTTTTTTCGTGGATATCTGCTGACAAATGCCGTAAAAGAGGATACTGGATCACGAAATACTCCTTTAAGAAGCTGCTTACCTGGTGTACTTACAACACATGATGTACAATGAAACAGTTGTTTGGAATTAACATTTGATTTAAAAATCTTGAACAAATCGATACATAAAAACCGAAAACAACAACAAAAAAGGGTACTCGTGGTACATTTGCTTGAGTGTTTTAAATAACGCTCAATTTTGCACCTAACCCTAAACCTTATCCTAAGTCCTAACCCTTTCAAACATCATAAGTAATCATAACTCAACCCATTCATCTCATTTCTACTTTGTATGACGAGCTGCATATAGCCGGTTTTCGCATGGGCAAATAAACCTGATAAAAATAAACTATACTTTTATACATGAAGCAATCAATTTCAATTATAAATCATTTCATTGTAATATATGCATCAATAAGCTGTTCTTTAAACTTCTTTTCAGTATAAATCATAGACCTATTAGGTCTGTATCTTTTTAGGTAGCTCAACGTCTATTGTCTGTCCAATTAACTTAGACACCCAGTTTTTGTTACTTATTTGAAAAAATATCCACTTTTAAAGAAAGTCATGAAAGAAAAGTGTTAACATTCGCTAAGACCTAACGGGATTTTTGTGTTTCCAAAGCATTGAGTGAGAGTTTACCAGAAATTCTATTGAAATTGGAAGGTTTTTCTCAACACTTTAAAAATAATCCGGTAGAAGTTGGGTACCATTATTTTGGAAGGTCTCATTATACAGATTTGTAGGTATGGTGATTTTGGATAGTGAATGGATGAATAGTAAATTAATTATACTCCTCACCAAAAACATTTTATAAAAATGAAAAATATAATTCAGTTCATAAAATGCAGACAGTGTTTCTAATTGGCATATTTATTCTTAGTGTATTAACTATAAGTGATCCCAGCTGTCCCTCAACCAATTACAACAATTCGGCGCGGTATTTGAATCTTCTTCTGTGCATGCTTTTGGCTTGGCCCAATTCTAAGAAAATACCAATTGTATGCACTATAAATGTGACCCCTCACCACAACTGAGCCCGGATGTCGCCAGTGCCACTATTGAGATATGCTCCATTGAACTTAACAATAAACAATAGGAAACAAAGGATTTATTGACTGTTTTATTGATTTTTCACTACTTAAATGTCAAGTACTATAGACATGATATACATCATTTTAAAGCTAATTTCAAGCAGAATATTTTGGTTGAATATCTCAAAATGATGATTCGTGACTTCCGGCTCAGTTGTGCTGAGGGGTCACAAATGTTCTGATGTTATTGGTGAGGAGTATAATTCACAATACACTCCAGCCACATAGTAACTTGCTCTATCATTTGTTATAATGCACCAACTGTGACATCTTTTGAGTTATAGAGGTTGTGCATGGAATTATTGATTGGCTCCAAACAAAGGATTTGAACCGGTGTCCTTCACCGAAATCATGGCACAGTGCAGTCCATTCAATCAAATATTGTCATCAACCTATTTGATCGTAGTGTATTTGTTATGTGTGTGAGACGACCTCTCGCGGTAGATTGCAAACATGCTTTTGTTGAATGCATTTGAGTAGACCGCCATTATTGTGAATTAGTAAAAGGATCAAAGAAAAAAAGGTGGAATCACTGATCAATATGCATGATTACAATGTTCAAACACCCCTTACTGTAATTAGATTATCCCATCAAAAGTTTCAAGTCATTAGGAATATTCGGCTGGACCCAGATATCTTGCTGTAAATCGGTCAAAATTGTATAAAAGTAGACAAGGAAGAATATTTTTTCATCGCTTTACTAATAATTTCTGTTAGGTCTGACCGTGTTTAGCAACTTTTCTTTTATGACTTTTTTCCAAAGTGAAAACTTTTCGAAATATATCCTAAAAACCGGGTGTCTAAGTTATTTGGACAGACAATAGTCAATGAACGAGATGTTTTCGTATTTCTTATACTTCGTTTGCCACTATAATGATACACTATTAACTCATTTTCATTTTGAAGTTGACGGTATTGCCAAAGTAATCGTTGCATCTTTGGGTAAAGTTGGAATCGCCGCATCCTTCGCTGTTTCACTTTTTCTACCTATAGAAATATTTCCTACACCAGTCAGGTACGGAATTAATATTATAATAATAAAAGAACATTTATGAAAATGACAGCTAAAAATTCGTACTTAGTGTTCAATATAGTTTATGTGTACTGCACCAGTGCACTTGTCATAATTCATCAGTAGAAATCACGTACTTGCCAATGACATGTAGCCTACATTATTATATCGAAGTTTTGGGACCAGAAGGCGGTATCTGCAATAGACGAATCCAACGAGCCAAGTCATGGTCAGGATTTGGTCGGCCATTTTTGGGTCCCCGCAGCACCTAACTGGTATTGTGACTGCCCAATTGGGTGGATTAAAGCCGCTTAAAAATCGATATTAGATTCTTTTGTGTTGTAAACTGTCTTTCTTAATTTGTCTGACGTGTAACACAGGTGATAGAATGCAGTTTAAAATACCCTCCAAGGCCGCATCATTTCACATTTTAAGTGAAATGGAGCCGACGGGGACCCAGCTAATGGCTGCCATTGAGGTGTAGGAATGCATGAAATTGGATTCGTCTATATAGCTGCCCTGCCTGCCCCTGACATTCTGATCATTTCTGTATTCAATATTGTACCATTTAAGTAGTTTGTCTTAGTTGTATAGGCGGAGAGGATTATGTAGTCAATAATGAAAGTTAAAGGATTTCCTTATCGTGTTTCTGGTGATCAAATTTACAAAACCCACTCCTGTCTTTTTTGTCACGTTATATTATAGGACTATAAGTACTGGGGTCGTAGGCATGGCCGTTGGTGTAGGGAGTATTTTATCGCCATTATTACTGATCCTTTCCGATACCTGGAGTCCGTTACCATTGGTAGTCTTCGGAAGCCTTTCTATCTCTGCGGGATTCGTGGCTCTTTTTCTACCAGAAACGATGGGTCGTAAACTGCCCGAGACTATGCAAGAAGGAGAGGCGTTATGTGCGAGGTAATTATTTTCAGTCAAAGATAATGTCCAAAATAATGTGCTTGCCCACCAACAAGCGGGTGCATGGCCGGGGTGCATGGGATAGGACGCCTAATACGACGACCGTTGTGTGTGCAATGCCCTCCGGTATGAAAATGTATCATGCATCCGGCCCGGCATCCGGTCGCTTAATTTCTTTCTGCAGCCATAATCAGTAGGCCTATATGCTTCGAGTTCGACTATATTTATAAATACGTTTTTACGCACGTGACCCATGGCACGACATACCAAGACCAGCAAGCGTGATCAAATCATTGACCAGAAAAGGCTAGCAACTCTGTGTGGATAAATATCATCAAATTAAAAGGGCATTTCGTGATCCACAGCCTCATCCCCCACTTTTTTCCAAAAAAGTTGAGATTTTTATATCACTGGAAACCTCTGGCTACATAATGTTTATGTACAAAATATTTCTTGCAGATTAATTCGTTTAGCAAAGATATCGTGAAATTTGAATTTCGTTCTGGTGCACCAGAACGAAATTACAACGCATTGTCTATGGAGCAGTGTAATACACATAATCATGCATAACTCACGAACGCAAATTCGGAATCAACTGAAATTTTGGGAATAGGTTGTTTTCGTGGATATCTAATGAAAAATGACATAAATAGAGGATGCTAGGATCACGAAATACTTCTTTAAGTGTGAATTGAATAGCAAAATTATTAGGCCTATACACATGGGGGATTCCGAATTTGCAATATGTTATCAAAAACAACATTTTGAAAGTATTTAACGACGGAAAAATATTCAACGACAGAAACGTTTACAATATAATCACAATGCAGCAGGTCACTTCGAGACTTATTCTACAAGGTGTTATGGCAGCAGCGCAAAGGTGGTCACGTGCGTATTTATAAAAACGTATTTATATAATATAAATATAGGCCTATATATATATATAGTCGAAGCATACTGATAATGGGCCGCAACCATGGCAACTACACCTAACGTCAGTATTGCGGCCCATTATAATTGCCGAAAATAAATACTAATATGCGTTCGGGCTGACCGATCTGACAAGCAACATCACCGTAATTAGCCAATTTCGACCAAGTTGCCTTTTAATTAAAATAGTCTTAAAATTTGACATTTTTGGTCCTACATGCATGATCTATAACCTGATGGAGCATGCTTCAAAACAGGCGGTGATGGAAGCGATATCGCCAATTTTGAGGTCGCCATTGGATTAACACATAATCATGTAAACAATTCTAAATTTGTTATGTGGTGTCAAGACAAAATTATCTTACTCTAAAACCGTCGGGGTACGACCGTGTACCACACTGCAAGTATGTTAATTTTCCATTTGTAATTGCTAACCGTGTATTTTGAATGGGGCTGTCAGCCCTGTATCTTCGCCAGCCTCGTACGTCACGTGTTGCGCTTCCTATGCCGCCTGCTTCAAAAATATTTTGCAATAGCACCCTCTATCATCAAAACCAAATAGTTGCTTGAACAATTGCATAATATTATTATTAATACTTAATAGCCCTAGTTTCAAGTTTTTATTCGGAAATCGTTTCACATCAGCAATCAGGGAGTGACACTCATCTAGCTGATGGTGCATCCAAAACATTAAATAAGATAAACAAAATAACTTCTTCGATTAGAACAAAATAAAAGGATTACTCGATAAACCAATGGTAGGCCTACACGTAAATAATGACATGGCCCTATGTTTGTTTGTATTTGGGTGAAACACCGCTGTCAAGAAGGGGTCTATAAGGAACACTATTATAGGCCCTTATTTATTTATTTATTTATTTATTTATTTATTTATTTATTTATTTATTTATTTATTTATTTATTTATTTATTTATTTATTTATTTATTTATTTATTTATTTATTTATTTATTTATTTTTGACCTTTTTTTAAAAACAAAACTAGGCGGAGAACAGGAGGCAGAGGAAGTTATGGAAGTTTGATAGACAATTCACATGAAGATGAAGAAATCACCTAAAATGCACTAGGAGCTGGGGCCGGAGGGACAGACAGACTACTACTGCCGATTCATGCAGAAGATGCAGCACCACTATAATATGTTGGGATTTTTAAACCTTTTAATATTTTAACTACATTGATTACTTACTATTGTATATACCTCCTTTTATTCACAATCGGTGTTTCACATCGGAGAATGCCTCCGAATAGGCCTTGACGAAAATCGAAGAAGCCAGAAGAATTCCGTGCAATTTTTGAGGTCCCATTTTTTGTTTCTAAAGTTCAGAACACTTCAAGGATGAATAATGAAGGTGGCACAATACTACTCTGCTCAGATAATAGTTATGACCCTTTATTTTAAAATGGCGCCCATGAACGTAAAATGCATTGGGGGCTATATAAGCAGAACTTATTGGCATTACTATTATTACTGAAATGTTTATTATTACTGATGATATTTATTGGGCTTGGTAAATATAAACAGCTTCAGTGCTATTAAAATAGTCATTATTTATTAATAGAGTTTAGTAGTTATATACTATAGCCTTTCAAAATGGCGCCCATAAACATACAAATGCATTAGAACTATCTTTAGCAAACCGTTATTTTTTAATATGATTGCTGAAATATGTATTGGGCTTGTTGAAGTTGAAGTCAGTTTCAGTTTAATAGGCTTCGCCGAAGAGTATGCCCTTTCTTTTTACAGTCTATGCTAAAAGTGTATTTGACCTGTCTGGTCTACATTTTGTGTGTTAAAAAAAGTAGACAAGTATAGGACTTTAATTAATAATTTGTGAGACTTCTTGCGAGATGGCACAAGACAATTCAAGAAATAAAATTAGAGAATAATGACCAACTATGGTCAACATGGCTCAAAGCATATGGCTACGGTGGCTCATTATAACATTGACAGAAAGAAAGAAAGAAACAAAGAACTTGACAGAAACAGACCTTAGCAATTTTGCAAATTGCTAAGGAATAAATGATTGGATTTTCTCTTGTTGGTATCGTATATCGGGCTGGTATTGGAAAGGCAGGTCCAATATTTTGAGTGGTGGATAGCGCGATAGAAATTCATTGCTGGGTGTTGACCCACTTTTCGAGATAATCGTCATTTTATGAAATATTTCCTCATTTACTCCTGTATTGTAGCCAAACTTGAATTTGATGTTTCGCGACAAGTGAAAGTCTGATAATCCTTGAAAATATCGTATCACGTGTACGTGAAAGTGAAAATGGGAATTTTAGACATTTTTAATGTTTTTAAAATTTTAACTTTTTTGAATGTAATTTTTTTAAATTTCTTTAACATTCTGAAAATTGAGATTATCCTGATTGATAATCGATTATTGATAATTGATAATCGGTTATTGATTATCGATTATCCATTATTGATTGACACCGTCATACAAATAGACAGTCGGTAAGGAAAAGGCCTGACTGATTTGAAACCCCCATCATTTTTAATGCTATTTGTATAGGCCTAATCTTGATTGATATTGATTATATAGTGACAGAGCATTTTCCATAATTGCCCCTGTTTTATGAAATGGCTTGGCTTCTCACATTCATGACTCTGCCAATGTCCAAACCTTTAAGGAAAACTCTCCTATTCACCTAATGTTTCCTCCCTCTTTCATTTTTCCCTTTTTCATAGCGCTTTGTTTCTTCATTTAAAAAGCGTTCTCAAATAATGTGTATTATTGTTATTATTATCTTTATATTAATTCTAACTTTAATTCTTGTAACATTGTACAGTAGTAGAGTGATTTGATTGACAGTCATACTGCACGAATTAATAAATAATCATAAGTTGTTCTATATACAATGATATAAACATTGTAATGCGTGTTTACTCGGCAGCAGGTGATTTTGGCCTGGGTCATCAGTGAACATGTTGTTAATGATGAATAGGGCCTAGACAACAGCAGACCCCCTTCATTTATCATAGTAATTTATACGAACTATTATTAATTTTGTTGTTAAACAACGGAATAATTGATAGTAACTTGCTGGTATTTTTTAAAATCAAAATTCACCTAAGAGGTAGAATATATTTACTTTGTACTATTTTCACTTTGTTGCCACCTTAAACTTCATTGATGTCGCGTCGTATCATGGAGGACAACAAGAAAATTATATGGATGGTTGATTAAATGTGATCAAAACGCAAAAATGATATAAAATTTTTATATTTACCGCCAACAAAAACCGATTTTGTTATTTTTACATGTACCATTTTGCAACGGTCGTACATTTGTTCAGAGCAGACTGAATTTTTGCCACCCAAGATTTTCTTGTTTTTTTGAGGCACCCGCTACGGCGGCGCCCCTATATTGGCTTGTAGTTGCAAATTGCTTCAAATGTCTGTCTTTCTAGATTTACTTCGCAGCTGTTTTGCTTAAAAGTAGGCCCATTACAGGCTTAGAAATAAAAACACAACTTACTTGGTTTTGATTTTATTATTGTTTACTAATATGCACTGGATGCCAGTAAAGAACTAGTTGTACACGCGCAGCAGGAATTAACGCTTGAAATACGAAAATAATGGAAACCCAATTTAGTCTTACGATATGGTACATGGAAGATGCCATTTTGTTTTGTCATTTTTTTTGACGTTTCTAGAATTGCTCCTGTGTACATGTACCACTATCATACTTGATAGTATGAGTGGCCCCCCTGGGCTTAGTCTTATAGCTTGTCGCGCTTGCGGACGAAATTTAAACAATATATTTGCCACTTGCAACAACATTAATTTTAGGATAGTGGAATTCGAGTAGAGATATCATACCTATATTGAACTAATAATATAAAAATGATGCACCAAATGTATTCAATTGGCACTTCATTTTTTTAAATTCTTCCAATTCTGAGGGGGCATATCCCCGGCCCCTCAGACACTCCGCGCCTGATTTGCAACTTTTTGTCTCTTTGTTATAATATATTGAACCCATATATTTCTGATAATGTAACTAGAATTACGTGGTTCATAATTAAGGTGGCCCCACATAAAAGTGTGTAAATAAATAATAAAGGTTTGTTAAAAGAATAATATGCAAATAAGCTCATTAATATTCATAAATATGCAAATAACATGCCACAAAACTATACAGCATATTAGGCCACTATATACCATTAAAATACCAAGTTACTAGAAGTTGATCTGTTATTGCGTTTAAGCTGCAGAGTAGATTAATGAAAATGTAGGCAATATATGCAAATAAGCTCATTAATATTCATAGATATGCAAATAACACGACACAAAACTATACAGCACACCAGGCCAGGCCACCATATACAATCACCAAACCAAGTTTGATATAATATTGGATGGCTGAGCATGATACTATAACATATCGGATGAGTCATAAAAATATCGGACGAGCCAACGGCGAGTTCGATATTTGTATGACGAATCCGATATGTTATGGTATCATGCGAAATAAGCCATCCAATATTATCATTATTAGGTTTTCTTAACTCCCAATAACCCTGAAAACATAATAATGAAGTTGATCGGTTATTGTGTTTAAGCTGCAAAGTAGATTAATGAAACATTAGGCAAAATATACAAATAAGCTCATTAATATTCATAAATATGTAAATAACATGACACAAAACTATACAGCACACCACTCTACCATATATCCAATCACCAAACCAAGTTCGAAGTTGATCGGTTACTGCATGCGTTTAAGCTGCAGAGTGGATAAATGAAAAATTAGGCAAAATATGCAAATAAGCTCATTAATATTCATAAATATGCAAATAACATGACACAAAACTATACTGCACGTCAGGCTACCACATCATATCCCCAAACCAAGCTTGAAGTTGATGAGCTGCAGAGTGGATTAATGAATTTGCTTCCGCCCGAGTCGCCCGGACAGCCAAACAAACAAACAAACAACCAGGCAAATCTGGATGAAAACATATGCCCCACACATCGTCATCATCCCTATATCTTCGTGTTAAAAATTGCCGTGATAGTACAGCGAATTCTCTCGTTTTTTAACAGCTACGCATCGCGATTTTGTTCGAGATAAGCCGCCGAGCGACTCGGGCTAAGCATACCATGACTATCATATGAGATACCACAGCGTTTCTATATTCTACAAATTATTACGATTTGTGCATGCTCTAGTACCCCATATGATGTTTCTATTACAAGAAAAAAAATTGTTTTCAGGTAAAACCAGGATTTTGTTTCCAGTACACTCACTCGAAAAGCAGTACACTAATTAGCGGGGCCTTGCAGCTTGCTGTGGATATCTTTTACTGCATTTTTAATGTAAACAATTTGAAATCCAATGTAAAAATTGAGATATATTTAATTTTGAGAATGACAATTATACTTTATAGGTATAAAGGAACGCGTTTAGCCCATTTAGTTAAGTTCCAGGTGCACGTCCTATAACACAATGCATATGTAAACTTTCTTTATCTGTGTCAATAATAGAATATTGATTTCAATAGGGGTAGGTTAACCAGCCTTTTAAAAAGGGTGATGTTTCATATTTCTTAGGGAACATGCTTATTTGATGCAGTATGATCTCCTGAGCATTTTGACACCATTTTCATCCAAATCGGCCAAAAAATGAGTTGGTGCCGGCCAAAACAAGTATTTGGACAGGGTGGGTCTGAAAATCAATGTTTTTGACAATAATCATTATTATATATGCCTAATTCTGTTAAAGTTGATGCTGATTTGTATGTAATTGATGTCTAGAATTCCATTTATGAAAGTTGCATAAAAATTGGAGTTGTCGTTTTCTTAAAATGGCTGTTTTACGTCCAAATATGGATGTGAGGGCGCTTTGCATTTCGCACACATTCTTTTCACGTCACAAGAAATTTTAATGATGCCAGTTTGAAGATAATCACATGTGGCATATCCTCAAGAAATTTGGGCATTGTATTGCTTTTCGTTTGACCGTGGTACCATTTTTCGTATTCTCAGGAAGCCTTCCATTGAAACGTATATACAAGTTTTAAAGTGCATTGACCCCTGTACAGTTAAATGGGAGCATTCTATGAAATATTCAAATGGCTGCCAAAATCAAACCGTACTATGATTATCTCCATACATGCATCATTTAAATTTCCGTTTGAAAGATCGTTTGCATGTTTTATGCAAAGCGCCCTCACATCCATATTTGGACGTAAAACAGCCATTTTAAGAAAACGACAACTCCAATTTTGATGCAACTTTCATAAATGGAATTCTAGACATCAATTACATTCAGCATCAGCTTTAACAGAATTAGGCATATAATAATGATTATTGTCAAAAATATTGATTTTCAGACCCCCCTGTGTCCAAATACTTGTTTTGGCCGGCACCAACTCATTTTTTGGCCGATTTGGATCAAAATGGTGTTAAAATGCTCAGGAGATCATACTGCATCAAATAAGCCTGTTCCCTAAGAAATTTGAAGCATCAGGATTCCTTAACCCACCACTAATTTCAACGGAGTATTGAGCTGTATGGAAAAAAATATTTATAATACAGGGTGTTGACACTGTGCCCCACATAGGCCTAGGCCTATGTGTGGAGGCCAAAATGGTGTACCAAATACCTTCAATTGGGACTACATTTTTCGAAATTGTACAAATTCTGAGGGGGCGCATCCCTCTCACACACCCCTTGCGTCTGATTTGCAACTTGTTCTTGTTTTAACCGCGCTAATCTTTGCTATAATATATTGAACCAGGGGTAGCGCTAGAAAATTAAAAAGTAGGGGGTCCGAAGTAGAGTTTGGCGAGTCCCAGTTGCACAAATGCAGCATAAATAGTTGTCTGCAATAGTGCTAGATTGAAACACTGGGGGTCTGCAGGGACCCCTGAACTTGCAGAAAATTTAAAGGGGTCCAAACTCTATTTTGGTGGGTCCGGGACCCCAAAAAGCAACTTAGCGCTACCCCTGTATTGAACCCATATATTCCTGATAATAATGTAAAAATGGTGCACCAAATGCATTCAATTGGGACTTCATTTTTCAAAAAATTTTGCGAATCGGAAGAATTTTGAACAATTTTGATCTTGCTATAATTCACCGGAATGTCGGTATGCCCGCCTCTTTTCTCAGGGTCGTATGTTCGTCAAACTTGGTGGGTGGGTGCCCCGGGCGGCTTGGTATGAGGAAGAACGCATTAAAAAATTTTAAGGTCAAAGGTCAACGACGGGGCAAGTCCAATTGAACACGTTAAATGGCAAATCTAGCCATGCCACTGTGTTGACCTTGAATAAACAAAAGTTTCCACGGTGACCTTTTCGTCAGACCTACGGTTTAAAAGAGGTCATAGGTCAAACAAGGTAAAAATCTCAAATTGCTTCTATGGAGCTCAAACTTGGTGGGTGTGATGATCTTGGACAAACAAATAAATTTCCACGGTGACCTTTCGTCAGACGTACGGTTAAGAGGTCATAGGTCAAAAATGGTTAAATTTCAAATTGCCCCTATGGAGCTCAAACTTGGTGGGTGGGTGGACCTTGGACTAACAAATAAGTTTCCACTGTGACCTTTTCGTCAAGACCTACGGTTAAGAGGTCATAGGTCAAAAAACGTAAACATCTCAAATTGCTCATATGGAGCTCAAACTTAGTGAGTGTGTGTAACTTTGGCCAATGAAGCTCAGGTTTGTGTTCATTAGGTCATCCATGGTCAAAGGTCAGGCCAAATTTTAAATTGAGGGCGAAAGTCAGGTCAAATTGCAAAAGGCTGCAATTGAGCTCAGGTGTGAGGACAATGACCCCAGCCAGAGGACACCCTGATTTTGAGATCTGCAAAAGTCAATAGTCATGACAGCCAAGAACCGCGAAATACGGGTAACCGCTTAGTTGATGCAATTTGTATTTGGGTTCGGGACACATGCTACATGCAATAATAGTAATTTATAAGCAATTTTACTGCACCGCAAGATTTATTGGGGCCGGGGTTGCTGATTTTGAAAAAGTGGACCTTTTTTTTCAAAATTTGGACATTTTGAACGGTGGGGGAGGTGACAGATTTTGAACTTTTGACCAAAAATGCATAAAACCTCCATTTTTTCGCTCGCAAATACATGTAGGACTTTTTGGGTAAAAGTGGCAATTTGATTGATCAATATTGGGGACGACCCTAGATGCAGGACTGGATACAAAATAATATTTCTCTTCAATATTAATAATGAAGCTTTAGATCTAATCTATAGTTTGATTTTATTGACGGTTGGACAATAAAATTACTATTGATGTTCGTGTGTACAGTTCACAATGGCAGATTTCGTACCCACTCTTGTATCTAGGGTCTTTGATATTGATATCAAATCATGGAAATAGTCTTCTCTACTATTTCCATGATCAAATTGATCGTGTATAGGCCGCAAGGGATTATCAATCGCCAGAGGGAATGGAGTATGGTTTTATTACCCTCCCATTTGGATTCTTACAAGAATCTTTAGATTCGCCCAAATTTCCTTTTGTGTCTGCAGAAAAGTTACGAGAATCGGTTTAATATTTGAGAGAATCTCCGCGAGGAAGGCATGGTCTTCTTAACACGGGCTTGCAAATGGATCATCTTTAATAGTAGGCCTTAAATGCTACATGCCATATGAATCTTATTGTTTACAAAAGAAAATATATAGTAGCAATAAAGAATAAAAACTTAAGAAAAGTTCAGTTGTTTGTATTTTTTATTTTCCTCATTTCTTCTGTCGATCAACCCTATTGCTAACAGTACCCATTCTTATGTGTACAATGTAGGCTTAATTACATTAATTTAAATGTTAATCATCCTTGTTATTATTACTTGTAAAATGTTCCATACACATCAATAGATGCGTGTTATTAATCAGTTTAGTTCGTTTGTGCTGTTCAAAATTGAGTGGACGATCACTGTTTACTAGCTTTCACCTAGCAACAAAAATCCACATTTTTAAATCTTGCATAACTTTTACAAAAAAAGTAGGGCAACATTTTTTAGAAAGTTGTTGGTTTTTTCCCTGTGTAAAATTTAAACAACCATACAGTCATGTAGTTAACAGATTCTAATTCAAAGGGATCTGTTAAAACTGATTCACTTGACATTTAGAAATGTTCTGTAGAGATGAAATTTTTGTCCTTCAATTTCGTCAAATATGTACTTTGCTTTTAATTTTAAAATTGCATGAATTCCCCTGGGGGGGTACTCAGTACAAATGACCATACGGGGACGTGCCGCAAACATGGGTTGCTTTTACAGCCTTCTGGTATATCAATGACCCCTTTTTCAAAGCCTATTTTGGTATATGAATGGGTCCTTTTTTTAAAATTTTCTCAATTTTTTCGGAAAACAGCCCAATTTTCCCTTAATTTAGCCAAAATTTTCCCAAAATTTGTAAAAACTAAGACAATTTCAGGTAAATTCAGCCGAAAATTTTGACTTTTGGTATATCAATGGGTCCAAATTTCTTGAAAAATTGGTATATTTATGGGTCTACTTCCAAAATCTCAGCGGCACATCCCTACCAAAACCAAACTTGTGTACCCCCCCCCCCGGGTGAATTCCTCCCCATAATACTCCCTTCATAAGATCAATGTGTACCCCCAACGGCTTGGTGTCCACATTCACATTTGATGTAAGCTAACCCAAACCTAATTTCGTGTAAAATTACATGAAGGAGTAACCAAATTTTTGGGGTCCAGGACCAGCTTTGAAGACCAACATTTCTAATGTCACAAGTACTATCTTAAAATACAATTACATGTTGCATTGGCAAGTGCAATAGCCTGTAGGTCCGTTCATAATTTGAGAAGTAATATAAGCATGATAATGTCAACAAGAGTTGTGTCTTTGAGAAGTTGCAAGTGTTCTCAGGGACTGAGAAGTGATGAGATTAACTACTTAAATTTTGTTAGTACAAGGCCAAAAGAAAAAATGTTGTCCGCACTACACGCCCTCGATGAGAGATTGGGCCGGTGTTTTTTAAATAAATGTACACGAAATTTTAATACTACATGTATCAATTGGAATATTTCCCTACTGAGGCTGATGAAAACTGAAGAAACTTTTCAGGATGTCAAATCTGAAAAAAAGCTAGAATTTCCAAAATTGGGTACTATTAAAAGTAGTTGGGCAAGGATAAGGGATTTTGTTGAACGGACCCACAAGGCAAGATTGGTGAGCAAGGTACAATACTGAACATTAATGGCTAGTAGATTGGAAATGATTTCACCATGTTTGTGTTTTCAATCTTCATTTTTTTCCAAAACAAATATCTCACTAAAACCTCCACACTAGACAATAACCATTGCCATACTTTAAAAAAAAATATTTTGTTTGAAATGCACAGCAAAATCATTTCCCACCCAGCATTTGTCAATTTTTTGAGGAAAACTTTTTTGTAAAAACCTTAAAATAAATAAATTCAACTTTCTTTTTACTGTCAAAACAAAGACATTAAAAACTGCTTTTAAGTACAATATATAAATATTTATATACATTTTCATAATAAATGTATGTACATAGTTACATAAACAATTGTGCGTATGTCCGACATCGGCGACATGTTTAAAAGAGCCTAGGTACATTTAAATACATTTTTTGTTATTTTTGCAAATTGTATCCATTCAATGATGATTAATTCAACACTGATTGGGACCTTTCGACATTATCTGTTATTTTTGGAGTGGGCATAATGCTTTATTTAATCATGTTAATTGGCAATATTAAGGGGGTACTACAGCCCTCAATAAATTTGTGTCTATTTTTTCATTTTTCTCAAAAACTAATAACACAGTGATAACAAAAGTTACGTATATTATAGGGGCAAGGATTCCAATTACTACACTGGAATTTCAGTGACCCAAGACAAGCGGTTCTTTATTTATGATAAGAAAAGAGGTACCGCTAGAATGTACCACATTTCCTATCATATATACCGTACTGAACCGCTTGTCTTGAGTCACTGAAATTTCAGTGTAGTAATTGGATTCCTTGCCCCAATAATATACATAACTTTTGTTACCAGTGTGTTATTATTTTTGAGAAAAATGCAAATATAGTCACGAATTTACCACAGGGGTGTAGTACCCCCTTAATCCTTTTCAGTACACATAATTCATGGTTTTGACAAAATGTTTGCATTTTACAAGATACAGAACAAGTTGGAAAAGAATTATGTTGTAAAATGTGATGTTTTTGATGGAAATCACTCACCAATGTCATATTTTTCAGTGGAGATTGGTGGATAGTTCTTAAGTTAGGACCAAATTATGAGACCAAAAAGGTGTACAAATTGCACAGGTTATGAATTTGGTACAAGTTTTCAGATTATTGCATTGATTTAAGTTGTGATGTGAACTTTCTTGATTCCTCCATGCTACAAATTTCTATCACCATCTTGCGCCTCTACGCGACCTCTTCCATCTGATCTTTAATACCCATCACAAATAATACTGAAAAGTATTTTAACTGAACATGAAACAAACAAACGTACAGTCTACATGTACTTGAGCATAAAGGCCTGCTACTTGGCTGATTTAATTGCCAGGCTGGATCAAGTACAGCCATTTTATGTTCATTCAAGTCCTTCAGTCTTCTGCATTTGGATAGAAGTGGCATTCACCGTATATGGGCAGCTCGACATTATTGATGGATTTCAGCTCTGCTTTGGAAGATCTTGGTGCTTTCTCCAGCTCTGCCACACCACACACATTCACTGTTTCCTCATTGATCAGTGACATCATACCGTGTCTGCGGGATGTAAAATTCACAAGCACTTTCATTGCGACAACGACACGCTTGCAAACAGTTTTCTTTTCAATGTGCGAGTTGATCTCTGCCTGACGTTGGTTGACTTCCAGAAGAAGTGCCTGACCGATGGCTCTCTCATCAGCATCCCAGATGGTAAAAGATGCTCCAGCCTCAACAGCAACGATGCTGAATCCATAACCGCCATCGTGAGTGTCAGTGTAAAAAATGTTTTGATTGATGTTGAGATGAGGGCTCTGAAAGGTGAGGCGTCTGCCATATCCTTGTCCAATGCGCTCAAGGTAGAGTGCGGAGCCGTTGAATTGGTAGCGATTTAGGCGACACAGTTGACGGATGCGGTATTTGAAACCAGGGCAGATGCGCTCATCAATGTACACACCTGAAATTCACAAACACAATTTAAAGAGAAGAAAAAAAATAAAATTGTAAATAATAAATTACGGTAATTAAGCTAAATAAAAAAATGTACACTAGCCTACTAGCGCCCTAAAAGCAACCAATTTTCAAAATTTTTAAAGCTTTTTCAATTTTTTGTGCCCTTTTTTATTTGCAAATTTGTTTTGCCGCCCCTTCGTTTTTGCCGCCCTGTTTTTGCCGCCTTCTTCTTCCGCCCTTCATTTTTGCCGCCCCTACTTTGACCCGGGGCTAAGCGCTAAAGCCCCCCAAAATATGCGCATGACTGTGATTAGGGACCAATCAAGTATTAGATTTAAAATTAAATCTAAAAGATATGGCCAAGTAAAATAAAAAACATGTTTCACGTCCGGGTTTTTTTAAAAAAAGAGGAAGAGGGGCCTTTTATTTTTTATCGCAAAATTGGTGTAAATACCCATAATTTAGAGCTGTTTTAGCCTGTACAATAATGCCTGGAAAAAGGAGGAGGCCTCTTTTTATTTGTTGTTCTGAGAGCTCCCGAGAGATAGGTCCCCTCTAACCATCACATCACTTAAAAAAGTGTTTCTAGTATGTCTACAAGGCATCTCTACTTCCTAGACATATTTTTTGAAAAGTTATAACTGAATTTCAAAAAATAAAAATAAAATTGAAGAAACCTCAAAAAAGGAAGCGGGAGGGGACGTGAAACATGTTTATTTTTTTATTTGGCCCAAATTTAATTTTTTTAAATTGAAAATTAAGTCTTCAAAATTTAAAATTCAAATCTATAAGATTAATTTTAAATCTAAAATTGATTGGTCCCTAATTACAATCCTAAAGGATTTATTTTTTAATACTTGTAATTTAGAGTGTATCTTCATTGTATTTTGCAGGCTCCTACCTAGTCCTAGATATTATTTTTCAAATATTTTTTATATTCCTTTTCTTTCTACAAGATTTTAATCCCGGGTTTGTATTTGTATATTGTTTGTAAACAGAACCGTACCCCCCCCCCTTTCATAATAATTGTCAAGGCCAACGCATTTTTGGCGCGGTATATCGACCCAAACAATGTATTGAATATCTTTGATCGACCACAAAACACGATTTCCACATCACTGCATATGACATGTACGAACCATGCCTGCAGACAAGGCTAGACAGGAAATAGCCTTCGTTCAAGCCTTAAACAGTATTACGACTACTGTCACACTGCACTATTTTATGCACTTATTGGATTTATACTACACAGACTTGTAATAAGACTAGCCGTCAAATTGATCGTAAAACGTGGACGGCAAAAATGATTATGATGACTGGATAAAACTGGCTTTACGTAAAGTGCTACCACCACGCCTTGCAACAAATTTATGCACAATTTTCCTAGAATGTTCCCTATGTTGCTTATAATATTTTCACACAACCAAAACTAAAGGAAAATGGTACAGCTATGCCTACTGAAATTAATTGATTTTAGTTTTAATAATTTAGAACAAAATTTATCAGGACTCACCAATAACGGGCATCTCATGGGTTCGCAAATCCTTGACTCGATATTTTACATCAGCAGCCCCAACATCAGATCCTCGCAATTCAACAACATTTCCAAAATCTTCCTGAACAAATTCTTCTTTACGATGGTTCACATACGGGTTAAAGACGTTAGAAAAAACCAACGGGCTCTCGGTTTTGTCACGGCTAGGGTATGGAGTGACTTCAGGACCTTCAAAACGGGCACCCACTAGCTGGACATGTTGGACTCCATGATAATGATGATTGGAAGATATATCATCCTCTTCTTGACCAACGGAGAGAAGGGTAGCAATATCAAGATCAGTATCTGACAGCAAACTGTCCATTGATGCTGCGTGCTTAAGAACAACTTGGGCCATATGGTTGGTTTCTGAAACTCTGAAGCAAAAACTCAGACGGGCGATTTTCCCAACGAAAGTGATTGCAAGGCGATAAACTTGCGACTAGAATTGTGGTTGATCTGTTAGCTAAATCCTGTAAGTATGGGAGATAAAAATATAAGAGAGTTCATTAGTGCTGTTCTTCAGGAAAAGACGAGATATAAAATACATATTTCACAAACATTTTATGTTTACATATACAGGCTCAAGACAACACAACTGTCTTATTTCGCCCACGGAGACGGGAGAGAGACATATTTTAGTCCCCAAACCCGCCTTCAATTTTTACTTTAAAATGAAGAACTTGTGGGCTGGTTTCTATCTATGTTCACCCCAAATAAATACATAGGTACATAAATTTGTAGTATCGCACCTCTAGATTTGTCAGCTAAAATCTAGTTCGGAAAACTGTAGTTGTGTAACGGTAATTGAGAGCTCGATCAAAACACGTCCACCCAGTACGAGAAATTGGATTTTTGTGTTTATAAATATGCCGGCATGTGTAAAAACGCACGTGAGTGCCATTCACAAAATCATGACTAATAAATATGCAAACCTAAATCCGAGTATTTTCATTGGCTAACTCCCGTCCCTTTTTGGTAATTCACTTTCCTAATATGCCATTGCGGCCGATCTAATTTACATACCTTCTCTGATTGGTAGAAAATCCTACCCGTGGAGATTTACTGTGTCTTGATTGGTCATCCTGTCAAGGGCATGACTGCGTGATCAGCGAATGCTCTGTCGAGTGATTCATGAATGAATACGGTATTGTTTTGACACGTGCTTGAAGTTGACCCAGGCCAGGGTAATGTTATGTGACCCGAACTTCGGTGTCATATTCATTACGAAGCTATTTTGCTTTGCTTGCAGGATGGCTGCATGCTGAATGAATGAAGCAGTATTATTAAATAAACCAGCAGTTTTCACCCGTTGCTGTCCGATTGCAGTGCTCAATCGCAGCTCGAGTTTACAGAAAGCAGCAGAATCTGGGCAGACTGGGGTGAGTATTACACAAAATGTTGAAAATGATATTACAGCGGAGCTGATTTGGTGGATACATGACAGTAAGACATGCAAAAATGATGCATGCGGTTAGTACTAGAACCATAAGAACAGAATTCGGCAGAAGTCAACACACGTACACGACTGTATGCGCCGTGCATTGCATGATTGTACATACAATAAATAAAACATTATTGTATAAAAACAAGCAACAAGTTAACAACCATATATTATCATTAATTGCACAAAATATGCATTGGATTCTTGATTCTGCCATCATCATGATCATGATGTCCATTGTTATTTTTCTTGTAAGTTGTATCATCACTGATCATGGGTAGTTCCAGTAACTGTAACCATATTCAGGTCCGTAGATGTCATTATGTTTATGATAAAGACTGAAGTCTTGCTGGCAAGACTATATCATGGGATGGGCTGAATAAATATCACAAAATGCATACAACCAGTGTTTTAAAAAACCCTTCTAAGGCCCGATCAATCCAGAATTTGCATTTTGGAGATTTTTTTTTTGTTGCTAAAATCATGTAAAGTCAGCAATTTTTGGGGTCAAGTTAATTTTGGCTAAACATTTTTAGAAAAAAATAAAACTTACCAACCACAGAGTTCTTAAATTTGGATGGCGCAAGTGTTAAGATGCTTTGAAGTTTGCACAAGGTCAAGGGCGCTTTTCATAAAAACTGTTTTTGCATGGGTCGAAAAATAAAACTTGCATGCACAACTCTGATTTTTTCCTAAAATTGGCTGATTTTCACAAAATTTACATGCACAAGCAAAATCCTACATGCACAGAGTCAAAGTTTAACATGCATTTGTGCATATGTATGCACATGGTATTTCGAGCTCTGTGTTTTTATGTGCCATCAAGATCCCAACTTTTTTTTCATGGTTTTTGATTTTGTTTCAATGTAGGCCTAAACATTCGGTACAAGTTTCAAAACAATGCAAAATGCAGGTTGGGATATGATGATGGCACAAGATAAATATGTTATGTACCTCCGAAGTTTATCATAATTGTATAAATAAAACTTACGCTGAAATTTGAAGAATCTTTTTCAGCCGAATGAGTGCGCTGTGCATGCTCTTATCTATGTGAGTTGTTGGTGTTTTTTGTATCACAACCCCTGAACCCCCAATCCCCCCCCCAAAAAAAATACACATCATCATACATTGAAAATTGTTATCAAAATGTGAAGAAACCCCAGAATAAATTATGCCTAGTGTTGTGTGCAGCAGCACAGATCCAACCATGTTGAAATGCACTCCATATTATTTGTTTACAACCATTCATTGATTCATTCATTTGTTTATATGACCTGACCTTTGTCCTATTTTATGGGGTCAAAGTTTGCCCACATCCTTACTGGCTGATGCGTTATCAGATTTCAAACTTATTATTCACATGCCATGGAAGATTACAAGAACGTGGCCACAAAGGAAGGTCTGTAGATCCGGTGCATGATAGGCATAAATGTACTGTTGATGTTTTAGTATGGAGAAGGAGTATTATAGTAGCCCTACCACAAGGCCTTTTTTTAACAAACTACCAAGACACCATCCTAAGAACTGAAAAACCTAGTGACAGCTCACAACCCAGTGATCGCTCACCCCTTGGTTCGTGCCGGCTTTTCTCTTAGTAAAACTATGAAATGTTATAGTTTTTCTCTTAGACATCAAAAATCACACAATCAAGCGAAGATTTACAATAATTCTTACAGTCCTTTATTCATGTCTCCATCCTCCCTTTCCTCTCCCCGAATTCCATAGTTTTACGACATCACGGTCGGACATTAATGAAGAGGCATGTTTTTTACTTTGCCGTCACATTCAAAAGTGAATTCCAATAATAAAATACATTCGCAATCATGGCGCTACGCAAATCTGTGGACATAGCGCGCCGCACCGCGTAGGCCTACTAGTTTGAGCGCATTGCAATTAATCACACACATTACTACATGACAGTAGGCCTAGACAATTTCAGCGCAGGAATTTTGAATATCGCGTGCTGAGAGACGACTGTTTTTATTTGGTTTTTTTAATGGTCAATATGAGTTTGTTAATTTTTTGTTGTTGTTGAAGAAACATGTTTCTTCCATGGAAGAAAGAGATACGAAGGAACAATAATGAACCCATTTGCTTCGCCTACTCCCTGGGGTGGCACTCCCTATCTATCAGGGACCCACTGAATAGGCATAGTAAAGCCGTAGTAAATTAATTAGGTTTGCGATATCTTCATCACTCCAGACTCCACACCTACCAGGATGCACGTATCATATGCAAGTCTGATTGTTTGTTTAAAACTCATTTATTCATTCATTCTTCTTCCATTCATCAAAGAGCTGATTGTAAATATTATGGTCCAAAGTTGAAGGTACAAACTGTAGAACAAGATATTTTTGCGGCAAGGTCTTAGCCAGCCATGCGTCCACCTGTCTTTAAGACGGGCTAATCTAATTTTAGACGGGTGGATTTAATGGATTTTACAGATGTGATAGCTGTAAAACAGATTATTTTAAGGTTATATGAACTTGAGACTAATTCAGAGTGACATGTAAAGGCCAAATCAGGACATATTTGACCCCAGTGACCCTTCCATGGGTGTAGACAAGTTGTTTTATATTTGAGGGTCAAATTTTGGTATCTGCTTGGACGGGTGGTTTCTGATTTCTGGCTAAGACTCTGTTTTGCGGTATTAATTTTTCACGATTAGAACTGTTGGGAGCAGTTCAGGGGGGGCCGGCCAAGATTGGCTGAATTTTGACGTTGTCATTGGTTTTACACGTAAACACAAAAATGTCTCAAATTATTCCAAAACTGTACGTATGTTATTAAGCACTATTTTATCAGTCTAAATCCGTTGAGGTTAAGCCAGTGAACCTCATTGTAAAATACTGTTTTTTGAATGTTTTGTATGAATAACGCATACGGTATGTTTATGATATATACCTAACATTTCGCCTATTGTGTGTCACGGTTCGCTTGGTCTAATGGTAACGGGTCTCGCCTGCGGTGCATAGGGTCCCGAGATCGAGTCCCGCTCACTCCCGGCTATAATTTTTTTTTTTTTTTTTCTTCACATTTATTTTGAATCCAAAAATATTTATTTTTATGTGAAAATTTATACATTCACTGAGAAATATATTTTGTGCATTTTTTTTTTTCTGTAACGGGGCCAATAGAGCTAAAAACACAACTCAGCACGGGGCGTCCAATGTCCAGGCAGTGTTGCCGTCATATTGTCTGTTTTGTTTACGATATTGGCTGTTGCCACAGTGAATAATGTAGTCCACCATCGTCTGGGAGCAGTTTTGCTGTTATAATAAAATAAGTAGTTAGTACAAAATGTACTCACAGTCACAATTACAAACAGTTACAAACATTAAAGCCTATGGATAACAAATGTTTTCACTGGCTTGTAATTTAAATTAACGGTTCTGAAAGTGACAACAAAAAGTGCAAAAATATCAGGCAAACAAACAGACATACAGATTCTGGTGAATTATTGTAAGATTGTGATCACTGGTAGTGTTGGATCCATTGTTATCACTCAGAATTGGAGATGAAAATTGCCTGACTGGTTGTACATGTAACAGCTCATTATACCAGTCAGTTTTGACCACTAGAAAGCAGTCATTACTGGCCAGATCCTTCAATGATCATTGATCAATGCTTTTTATTCAGTTGATCGTTGAACTTTAAACAAGTTAAGAGGCTTACACGCATCATACACTGGGACCAGTGGTGGCGCCGGTGACAGGAATTTTTTTCTGGGGGGCATTGAGGGGGCAAGTGAATTTCGGGTAGGGGGGGCAGAATCAACAAATTTTGCACAAAATTACCGCAAAAAGGTGAAATGTTCGTAATTTTGGGTTTTTACTGGGGGAGAGTTCTGACTGGGGGCAGCCTTGCTATATATATCGCAGCCTTGCTATACATACGTATATATCACAATATTAAATCCTTAACGTGATTTATGTGAACATTATAAACTAGTGCTTAAGATCAAATTAATGATGCTATAGTTATTCATGAATACAGGTGAAAGAAGAATCACGTATGGCACATATTTAGCACAGATTTGTGAGTGTGCTTGTGAGTCCCTTTGCATGTGATGCAGAGTTTCCGGACACAGCGTCACCTGCCTGTATCTAAAATTCATGCCCGCATTTGAAGTCATTAATTTGTGATTTTTTAACATTAAAAAGTGAGGTAACAATGGGGCGCCCAATGGGAGCTTTGATGTGGTGTGCTGAAATCCGGAGGGAGGGGCACTCCCACTTTCGAGGTAACGCATATGTAGGGCTATTAAGCCCCCCTTTTTCACCACCACTGTCACTCAAAGACCACATTACAGCACATGTTCTGTCATCCAAAGACATCCGGTTAAAGACGCAGGTAGGTCAACTGTTGATTATATCAAGTAATGTGGACAGGTCAAGATAATGTGGACAGGTCAAGATAATGTGGACAGGTCAAGATAATCTGGACAGGTCAAGATAATCTGGACAGGTCAAGATAATCTTGGTCAGGTCAAGATAATCTTGCTCAGGTCAAGATAATCTTGGCCAGGTCAATAAATTTTGAAGAAGAGACGTACATGTTCATATTTAGAAACACTGGCCACATTATTTGGACATTTCAACAAACTTAAAATGCATCTAATTTTGACTTTTACATATTTTACACGATCAGCATAAATTATTATGCAAGTTTATGCATATTAGATTTAAATGAAGATGGTAAACAATACTTGTGTGTATTGAATGACACCAAGAACACCTCTATTGAATAATGCAAATTAGTTTGTATTATGTCTCTTAAAACCTGTATAATTAGGACGGGGATGTCAATCTACCTTTGTCCCCCCTTTCCCAACTAACGCAGATTCCGACAAAGTAGGTAACAAAACATAGCCATGAGGTCTTACAAATTAAGTTCAACCAAGGATATTTTGCACCTAAAATGCAGTACATTACAGGCCACAAGACTAGATGTAGAAAAACTAGTAACTACAACAAGCCGCGGCCTAACCCCAACCAAAATAGGTCGAGGAGGGTACCCAGGAAAATGCGTTGATTTGGTTCAGGACATTTGTTGTATAAGTATATTAAAGATAAATATATATTCTATGGTGTTAAATGAGTTACCGTCATATCTAGGTAAAACACACCCACTTTTTAATTTGCCCTTTGAACTATTTACATATTCATTATTAATATTACGAATATGTATAAAGAATTAATACATGAATAAGGCTATCGAGTGAATTGAATAGAATCTCCCGTTTAACGCGTTAAATAGATTGAAATCAATGCTGTATTGATTTGATTAAATCACTTGCAATAAGACTCATAGACTCGAACGCAGGACACATGAGGAGAATATTACACTGTCCCGGTGTGTTTTTATTTTGGAAAAACCCTAAACTTACACAAGATAATCATATCAGCTTTTCCAGTTTGTCTTTTGGAAAATGAATAAACCATAACAACCAATTCGTTTATTTTGGCTCACCGTATATGTAAGATAAACGGTTCAAAACAGACCATTACCATAGATAATCGGTGCATGTGAGGTATGGTTAGCATGTTGAGTCGCTCGGAAGGCTCGACCCCTTCGGGGTCTCGCCTTCCGAGCGACTAACATGCTCACCATACCTCAACAAGACACATAGATTATCTATGGTAATGGTCTGTTTCTCACCCTTTATCTACTACGTAAATGTTAATTATCACACTTAATGATACATCACCACCAGGGTATGACAAAAAGTGTCATCGGTACCTAAACCGGACACCGATAGTGCTATAGGACAAAATAAGATGTAATGCCTAAAATAAAAACATGTATTTTGCATTGCTACAAAATAAATTATTCATTTTAGTGTCCGAGTTTCTATCCATTTAAAAGCGTTTTTCACTTACAAACATTTGCGCGGCATATCTTCACTATACTTACAAAATGGCTTCATGATCAACTTAACTCTCTTCACGCGGGTGTCGACTGCAGACGACATGTTTCAATTTTTTTTAATTCAAAAATTTCAGAAATGTTAATTTTCATGACCATATTTGGAATCAGCATGAAAAATGCATTAAAATGAGTACAAACAATTGGTTCAGTAGTTCTTATAAAGATAGCTCTTGATATTTCGAGAAAATATTTCAAAACAATTGGCTAGCACGCAGAGCATTAATGCATTGACTTCGATATTATGTAATTAAATAACCTATGTCCATTATTTGATTACTTTTACTAGTTATATAATATTTGACCGACATAGCTCTGTGATTCGCATCAAAATAACCATAATAACTAGAGCAACTGTGCCCTTTGCAAGGGCACGAGGTAAGTTAGGCGTATGACTGTGATGACATCATCACGCAGCAATACTGTGCAACGTTAAATTTGACCCGACCTTTGTCTTCGGTTGACCTTTTCGGTTTCATATTCTGAGCAACGTTAAATTTGACCTCGGATGACCTTTTCGGTTTTACACTCCCCAAGTGTTAGGGATCATTTGCCGCAAGTTGCAGCCTGATCGGAGCAACTTTAAATTTGACCTGACCTTTGAACTTGGATGACCTTTCCAGTTTCATACTTCTCAAGTGTCAGGGATTATTTTCCCCCAATTGCAGCCCAATCAGAGCAACTTTAAATTTTACCTGACCTTTGACCTCGGATGACCTTTGCGGTTTAATACTTCCCAAGTGTCAGGGATCATTTCCCCCGACTTACAGCCCAATTGGACCAACTTCAAATTTGACCTGACCTTTGACCTCACATGACCTTTGCGGTTTCATACTCCCCAAGTGTCAGGGATCATTTTCCCGAATTGCAGCCCAATCAGAGCAACTTTAAATTTGACCTGACCTTTGACCTCGAATGACCTTTGCGGTTTAATACTTCCCAGGATCATTTCCCCGACTTACAGCCCAATTGGAGCAACTTCAAATTTGCCCTGACCTTTGACCTCACATGACCGTTGTGGTTTTATACTCCCCAAGTGTCAGGGATCATTTCCCCCGACTTACAGCCCAATTGGAGCAACTTTAAATTTGACATGACCTTTGACCTCACATGACCTTTGTGGTTTTATACTCCCCAAGTGTCAGGGATCATTTTCCCCGACTTACAGCCTAATTGGAGCAACTTCAAATTTGACCTGACCGTTGACCTCACTTGACCTTTGTGGTTTTATACTCCCAAAGTGTCAGGGATCATTTTCCCCGACTTACAGCCTCATTGGAGCAACTTCGAATTTGACCTGACCTTTGACCTCACTTGACCTTTGTGGTTTTATACTCCCCAGGTGTCAGGATCATTTCCCCGACTTACAGCCCAATTGGAGCAACTTTAAAAGTGACCTGCCCTTTCACCTCCCGTTACGTTTGTGGTTTTATACTCCCAAAGTGTCAGGGATCATTTTCCCCGACTTACAGCCTAATTGGAGCAACTTCAAATGTGACCTGACCTTTGACCTCACTTGACCTTTGCGGTTTTATACTCCCCAAATGTCAGGGATCATTTTCCCCGACTTACAGCCCAATCGGAGCAACTTGTAATTTGACCTGACCTTTGACCTCACATGACCTTTGTTGGTTTTATACTCCCAAAGTGTCAGGGATCATTTTCCCCGACTTACAGCCTAATTGGAGCAACTTCAAATTTGACCTGACCTTTGACCTCACTTGACCTTTGTGGTTTTATACTCTCAAAGTGTCAGGGATCATTTTCCCCGACTTACAGCCTAATTGGAGCAACTTCAAAATTGACCTGACCTTTGACCTCACTTGACCTTTGTGGTTTTATACTCCCAAAGTGTCAGGGATCATTTTCCCCGACTTACAGCCTCATTGGAGCAACTTCAAATTTGACCTGACCTTTGACCTCACATGACCTTTGTGGTTTTATACTCCCAAAGTGTCAGGGATCATTTTCCCCGACTTACAGCCTAATTGGAGCAACTTCGAATTTGACCTGACCTTTGACCTCACTTGACCTTTGTGGTTTTATACTTCCCATGTGTCAGGGATCATTTCCCCCGACTTACAGCCCAATTGGAGCAACTTTAAATTTGACCTGACCTTTGACCTCACATGACCTTTGTGGTTTTATACTCCCAAAGTGTCAGGGATCATTTTCCCCGACTTACAGCCTAATTGGAGCAACTTCAAATTTGACCTGACCTTTGACCTCACTTGACCTTTGCGGTTTCATACTCCCTAAGTGTCAGGGATCATTTTCCCCGAGTTACAGCCCAATCGGAGCAACTTGTAATTTGACCTGACCTTTGACCTCACATGACCTTTGCGGTTTCATACTCCCCAAGTGTCAGGGATCATTTTCCCCCGAGTTACAGCCCAATCAGAGCAACTTTAAATTTGACCTGACCTTTGACCTCACATGACCTTTGTGGTTTAATGCGGTCATATTTCAACATTTTACTTACCCCTCACCCCCTTATTCACCATTATTGCGTCATCTGTAGAAACTATATAGTGGGATTATTGATTTTCATAAATGCATCAAACCTTAATCGTGGAAAGCTGGCATTTTGGAAACTTGACCTTTGTATGACCCCCTTACATGAATTTTAAAATATTTAAAACATGTTAAGAATGTCATAAGGATCATTGCATTTAAATTTCAGCTCAATCGAAGCATTTTGAAAACTTCACCCTTTACCCCTTTATTGCCCCTTAATGACCTTAAATGAATTTTAAAATGTTTTTAAAATGTTTAAAATGTCATAAGGATCATTGCATTGAAATTTTAGCTCAATTGGAGCATTTTTAATAACTTGACCTTTGACCCCTTTATGACCTTAAATGAATTTTAAAATATGTTTTAAATGTTTCAAATGTCATAAGCATTATTGCATTTACATTTCAGCTCAATTGGAACATTTTGAAAAATTTGACCTTTGAACCCTTTATGACCCCTTAATGACCTTAAATACATTTTACAATATTTTAAACATGTTTAGAATGTCATAAGGATCATTGCATTTAAATTTCAGCTCAATCGGAGCATTTTCAATTTAAATGACCTTTTTTGACCCCTGTGACCCCTTGGATGACCTCTGACGTTAAACAACCCATAACTTTTGTAGCCAGCTACCCAATACTGCTTGTGACTGAGTTTGGTCGAAATCCGATCAAGGATGTGGAAGTAGTAGCAAATTGTGAGAAGAAAGAAGAAGAAAGAAAGAAATGCAAAGAAAGAAATAAGTTAGGCTGCCCGCCTAACTTAAAGAGAGCAACTGTGCCCTTTGCAAGGGCACGAGGTAAGTTAGGCGGATGACTGTGATGATCTGATTAGGCAACAATACTGTGGTGGATATAGTATTGATTTGAATATGACTGCTTCATGTATTGCCGTTTTAATATACCTTGATCGCGGAGAGCTGGCATTTTGAAAACTTGACCTTTGACCTCTGTATGACCCCCTTAATGGCCTTAAATGAATTTTAAAATCTTTAAAACATGTTAAGAATGTCAAAAGGATCATTGCATTTAAATTTCAGCTCAATTGAAGCATTTTGAAAACTTGACCTTTGACCCCTTTATTGCCCCTTAATGACCTTCAATGAATCTTAAAATATTTCTTAAATATTAAGAATGTCATAAGGATCATTGCATTTAAATTTCAGCTCAATTGGAGCATTTTGAAAAACTTGACCTTTGACCCCTTTATGACCCCTTAATGACCTTAAATAAATTTTAAAATGTTTTAAACATGTTTAGAATGTCATAAGGATCATTGCATTTAAATTTCAGCTAAATCGGAGCATTTTCGGTTAAAATGACCTTTTTTGACCCCTGTGACCCCTGGATGACCTCGGACATTAAACAAATCCATAACTTTTGTAGCCAGCTACCCAATACTGCTTGTGACTGAGTTTGGTCGAAATCCGATCAAGGATGTGGAAGTAGTAGCAAATTGTGAGAAAGAAGAAGAAGAGGAAAGAAAGAAATGGCAAGAAAGAAATAAGTTAGGCTGCCCGCCTAACTTAATTATTAAGCCTCATATCACTTATTTATTGTCGAATAAGTGCAGAGTAGGTTAGATATGAATATTAAATGTTAGACCAAAGTAGCTCAAAGTAGGCCTACTATATACACAGCTATACACCTGATCTGTGAACTTGTCTTTTTAAAGACAAATTCTTGTTTATTTTAGTTTAACTTTTGGGTAAACAGAATAGCACTTTAACTTCTGTTTGTGGGTTACAGACCTTGTGTGAAACATGGCAGAGATTCTATGGACATGTAATAGTTATTCCATATTCCACAAGTGATATCAGTTATGCTTGTGAAAATGGAGACGGACCAGGGTATGTCTGACGACCCTATTATCCCTGATACCAAGGGATCTGCCTTCCTGATGGATGAGCCAACAACCCTGGCATGAACCTGGCATGCATTCCAGGCATGACTTTCAGATTGCAAAGTTCAATGTCCTTTACTTGATACTGGTCAAAGTATGGCCATGCAACTAAAATATGATTACAGGGAACTTGACATTACCTGCATGGAGGCCTATATCATGCTGCAACTATTTCCATGATTAGGGGTTCTGCAATAACTATGAGCCCTGGTGGGAGGGTAAAATTGAGGGGGGGGGGGGGTTAAGAAATTTTTGGTGAGTCAAAGGGGGGGCCAAGTCATTTTAGGCAAGCTGAGAGGGGGGCAGGCAATTTTTGGCAAACATTCATTTCATGGGATGATGGGGCGCCTTAAAACCCCGGGGGGTACTCAGTACAAATGACCATACGGGGACGTGCAAATATGGGTAGCATTTTCAGCCTCTTGGTATATCAATGACCCCTTTTTCAATGCCTATTTTGGTATATGAATGGGTCCTTTTTTCAAAATTTTCTCAATTTTTTCGGAAAATAGCCCAATTTTTCGTTAATTTAGCCAAAATTTTCAAAATTTCCCCAAAATTTTGGGAAAATTTGTAAAAACTACGACAATTTGGGTTAAATTCAGCCGAAAATGTTGACTTTTGGTATATCAATGGGTCCGAATTTCTTGAAAAATTGGTATATTTATGGGTCCACTTTCAAATTCTCAGCGGCACGTCCCTACCAAAACCAAACTTGAGTACCCCCGCCCCGGGCTTAAAACGCTCTTAAAGGCTTAGGAAAACAGTATGGAAACACTTAATGCACATTTTCGTTATTTAAAAGATATCCTGTAAATGTGTCCCAAAAGTTGGTCGATCCTTCATGTAATTATTTCGTGTAATCTAATCCTAACTCTAACCCTAATCCTAACCCTAAGCCTATTCCTAATCATAACCCTAATCCTAACCCTAATCCTAACCCTAAACTAACCCTAACCTTAAGGGCTGGGGTATGAACCTTTGGACAGTATTTTTTGTGGGACATTAGAGCACATCAGACATATCGAATTGCATTCTATACGAAGAATGTCCTTCTGATATCAAATAATTTTGATTTTTTGAAATTCGCAATGTAATACACATTTTATGGCAAATCATCAAAAATTGATATTTTTGATATTTAACAGTACTCGAAGTAAACTTTATAAATCTGATGATTTATATTTGAAGTGTATGTAGGTGGGATGAAAAGCCGACGATCAATTGAAAATAGTGACCTTTCGTATTGAAGATATGGATTTTTACCCCAAAACACCAAAATAAAAAGGTCTTTTTGGGAAAAAAATCCATATCTTCAATATGAAAGGTCAAAATTTTCAATTGACCGTCGGCTTTTCCTCCCTGCACTACATACACTTTAAGAATATACATGTATCATTACATTTAGATAATTTACTTCGAGGACTGTTATATATCAAAATTTGAAAAATATCAAATTTTTATAATTTGTCATAAAATTTGTATTATATTGTGATTTTCAAAAATGAAAATTATTTGATATCAGAAAGACATGCTTCGTATTCAGAATGCAATTCGATAGGTCTGAGGTGCTCTAATGTCCCACAAAAAATACTGTCGAAACGCAATAAACGCTCATTTTAGATCCCTTAACCCTAACCCTAATTTCATGTAAAATTACATGAAGGAATTAACCCAAAAGTTACATGCCTTTTCAACCTGCTATAAATTGCTTCCCCCTATTTTGCCTTGCCAACCCCCCCATTATACTCTCCCATATGGCTCATATTATTCCACAGTACTCCCTATCAATCTTCCACACTGCTCCCCAGCTACATTGTAGTATTATTATCCACAAATTTATGATTATTTCTTCACAGCCTTTTATACCTAGACATACATGAAAAACACATCATGACCCAGACTGTGAACTTCTACAGAAATGTGTTCATGGTAGCGCACTAACCTTGACCTTTGTATTCATCACTTTATAAAATACTAGTTCACCCGGTGTGTCTTTTTTTTCTATCTTGTGTGTCTTTTTTTTCCATCTTGTGTGTCTTTTTTTCCATCTTGTGTGTCTTTTTTGTTGCTCAGACTGGTTGTTGCTTGTGTGCCTTTTTCAATACCTTTAAAAATGACTTCTACACCCCCTCTATCCCCCTGCAAGATCTTGCTTCTGTGCCTAGACACACAAGAAAAAAAAAATTTTTGAGAAAATACAACAAAAATTGTTCCTGAAATGTCCGAAATTTGGGTTGGCATTCAATTGTACAGGAAATTTTTTCCCCAATTTGTTCAAAATTTGGGTCAGTCAGGCCCTTAGAACAGGGTTTTCTTTTTTCATCGCCGTAAGGACTTTTTTTAATTCACAGGCTCATCCCCACTTGTAAGATATACATTTTTTGTACGTATAAAAATGTGCAATCAGAAATGTTATGATGTACATGCATAGAATGTGACATTTCTTGCAGTTTGGTCGTACGCCAAAGAAATTCTCCAATTTGTATTTTCTGTCTGTCAACATCAGACCGTAATAAATTTATAACACAGCACTTGGCCTATAGATGTATGAATCCTGTGCAGTGCATGCAGTGTAGAGGCAAACACAATCGGAATCAACTGTAATTTTGGAAATTCAGGTCTTTTCATCATTGAATTGCCGGTCTTTCCTTTGGTTGTAAAAACTCAAAATATTAGAAATCTATAACAAATGTCTATTTTTGGTGTCTAAGGCAGATTTATCAACTATTGGTCACTATATCAGACTGGTGGATGACCATTGATTAGAAAAAGTTCAACCATGCCATTGTGAATAAACAAAATTTTGATTTATCTTTTGCATTTCTTTTATTTATTTACAGATAAGGACTGGTTGGGAAATTTGATTCTTCAGCAGCGAACAATTAAGTTACTCAGCAAAGCCAACTTCATCCAGTGGAAACCAGAAACATATTTAGGCAGAAAGATCCTGATCTTCAATTGCCGTTGAACTTGGCATCGTATCACCATGGCAACTGATGCCCCCACCCAACCAAAGCTGGGCATGAATGGGTTGCCCCTTGCCCAGGGCTTGTATGATCCGGAGTACGAGAAGGATGCGTGTGGTGTGGGGTTTATCGTTAACATCAAAGGAATACCTTCACATAAGGTGAATGGAGAGTTATTGTATTTTATGTTTTTATTTTCCTCTTTAAAATGCAGTTCATTTACTTTGCTGTTGTGCAGCATAGCAATTCCTAATAAATGAATGCAAACCCATTTTGAGAAATGCATCAAGATGTTGCAACTGAGTGCATCATAGCCCTTGAAATGCATAATTGCATTTGTTGAGTTTTGCATCTGGCCGTCCGTCCGTCCATGTTACAACTCTACTGTTGAGTTTAAAAGCCCAGAAGTTATGCCTAGTATCTGGTCCATGCATAAGGCTACTGCTTAAAACTCATGAGTTCCTTGATTACAAAACAATGACTTGAGTCATCTCTGGACTCGCCAACAATTTTATGGTAAAAAATTGTTGGTGAGTCCAGAATTTGATTCATATTATTGTCAATGACTTACACAATTTGAATGGGGAATTTTTATTAGGCTTGACTGACAATATTAAAGAAAATTACATTATGACTTGCAAATAAGCTGATATGTCTTAAAATAGGATGAAAACGATTAAAAATAATAGGTTAAACCACTGACTGAATGATGCACTGAAGGGGAGTGTACGATCTAAATTTGGTTAAATTTGAAGTGCTTGCAGCGTACATAAGTCCTACTTTTAGCTTGATTTGGTCCTAGATGTATGTGTCTTAATTATTGTCAGTTAAGGCTAATTCTGTAAAAGTGTGAAATAAGGAGAGATTTCTGGCCAATTGAATAGGCAGAATTTGCAGTGTACCAGGCCTTGAAATAAGATGCGCAAAAGTGAGTCACCTGGTGATTGGCAAAATGCTCCTGCTTCTGTTGGAAAATTACACACAAAGACATAGACCAGGAGCAATTTATTGTTAAATTATAGTACAATTGCTCCTGGTTCCGAAATCCTTATTTCAAGGCTTACAGTGTACTGTGATTATGATCCTGTAATGCGATGTTTTGGCCTTGTAAAAGCAAAAGTTGAACATGTTTTATATAGGAAGTATTTTTGGGCAATAGTAGGAAGCTGGTGTCAATCACAGCAGCTAAAGAGAGTATCCCATCATGCATTGCAGTATATCTGCTTGCTCCATAGGAAATGTATACAAAATATAAACAAGAGCCGATTAGATATTGAGAGCTATGGATAGGTTCACTATACTTTAGAGATCATATTTTTTCAAACAAAAGTCTAAGCTCCCTTGATATAAGCGAGTAATTGAAAGTTGAAGTGAGGGATTTTGTGTACACTTTCTATGGCACAAACAGTTTTATTATGGTACTGCAGAGCATGATGGGATACACCTATCAGCTGCTGTGGGTGTCAATGTTAGACAATCTTCAGGAAGTGCAACATAAATGTTTGCAGAGAGCCATACCAATTCAAACTTGTGTGTTGATAATATAAAATAATGGGGGGCGGGGTGGGTAGAGTTTCAGTGAACTTATATTATCTAACAGTTAATGAGTTTATGTAATGAAAACAAATCTGATACCACTGAATAAATTCAACCAAACAAGTAGTTTTCAGCATGACTATACCCAGGCCCATAGCCAGGATTGTTTTTTTTATTAATTGAGGGAGAGGGTGACAGGGAGCTAAAAATGTTTCAATGTTTTTTACAGAAAAAAAGTGAACTTTTTTCCTGATTGGCATTTTTTTGGTACAACGCACCCCCTGGCTACAGCGTTGACTATGCTATAGACCTACCTCTTTCATTTTGAAGAGTATATGGGATCTATTATAAAAAATAAATGAACAGCTCCAATATTTTCAAGCTAACTTTTTGAATTATATGAGAAAACTGCAAACAGTTTATAATTTTGCCCTTGTACTGTTAGTTGTCAAATGCAAAGGGAATGGTTTAAGAACTGCAGATCTTCATTTGCAGTATTTTTAGAAACATTTTGACATTTTCATGCGAAGGACATTAAACCAGTTATTCACCATGCAATTTCCTTGCAATCTCTTACACAGGTCGTGGTCGATGCTGCAATAATGCTGGAGCGCATGAAGCATCGCGGTGCTTGTGGTGGAGATAACAATACAGGGGATGGAGCTGGCATGATGACGTCTATACCTCATAAATTTTATGCGCGAGTCGTAAAGTAAGTGGTTATGAAATGAAACCCAGATCCAAAATAGACTTAATGATGTGATAAGTTGATCCGCATGGTTGTCTCATAATGCATTTGTTGCATTTAATGGTCTAATAGCCTTTTAGAATAAATATGAACAAAAAAGTAGACCTAAAATGATAAATTTCATGTTTGCCTCATCTATGTATGCCTGTAGATATTAAGTTGAACTGCAGATGCATGATCATATTTTATAAACTTAGACATGCATCTGTCAACAGAGGACACCCCTATTTAGTTTTTTCATACAGGTGCAGGGGAGATTCAAACAATTTTAGCAGGTTTAAATGAGTGTGAAGCTGTCATATGGAGTCACATACATGGCTCTCAGCACACATTTGGGAGACTTCTACAATAATATAAAAGGGCACAGAAAAAAACCTTCAAACATTACTGAATGCAATATTACGCAGGTCCTATAAAAGCTGGTTATACCATATACATACAGCTATGTGCTATTCATCATGTATGTATGCACAGCAACTTAATAGATGACTTCACCTGCTGTGACAGTTTACAATTTCAAGTGGTTTTATGTTACCAGTTAATTAACATGACTGGAGAATTGCAAAAGAGATTTGATAAAAAAAATCCCTACCTGTACAAAAATGGGGAAACACCCCGGGAAGCACACGTTTAGGTCTACATATAATCACAAACTATAAACAGATCCAGAAATCACTGTGCACCCAAAAAATCTGTAATGCATTTTGGGAACTGACTGGATCGGGATTTAATTTAGTTGATATGCTATAGCTAGCATTTACATGCCCAGCTTAATTCTCCCTGACTGATGGCACTGTATGTCCCAGTAAATTACTTCTTGTCCTGGATGCTAGCTGTGTGACGTGACCCAGACTATCACCTGAAGTAGGGCTTCAAGAGGCAATTATACAAATGTGTGCCTGTACTGAAGTGCATTCAGCTGCATGATCACTATACAAAATGCATGCATGATCATCTCTTTTCCAATTGCTTGTTAACTTGCTCTTTGAAACATCTTCTCTCTCAATTAAACAATGCCTCTGATTTTTTTATGGGGAAGTGTCGACAAATTTTGCTCAGAATTGCAGCAAAAAGTAGAAATGTTCATAAAGTTTTTATTGGGGGCAATAATTCTGACTGGAGGGGCATTGCCACTGAGCATGGGGACTTCTATGTAAATTTCAAAGTCATTAGTCTCATCAACTAATTACCGTATTTCGTCAAATAGTCGCCCCCGTCAAATAAACGCCCCCCCTCAAATAAACGCCCCCCACCACTTTTTTCAACCAAGATGTTTCAAAAATGCCGATATTTCCATGCTATCTTGCGTAGTAAGCTTACCAAGTTGCCCACATGGTCGATAATAGCGTCACTTTTTGGCGAAAATCTGGATTGGAAACCCGGAAGTGAACCAGAAGTCGGTGTTTCTAGTTCATAGTTCGTCATTTTAGCGTGAGTTTTAAGTTTACCTAATGATTTTAACGGGAATTATCATTCTCAAACTGACCTTGAATAAATGCCCCCCCCCCCCCCTTGGGAAAATGTAACGCCCCCGGGGCGTTTATTTGACAAAATACGGTATATCATTCAATATTACCAACACAGATGAACTTTCATGAACATAAACATGAAATTGTTGATATTCATCCACATTCCCTGATCTATTTGTTCCCCTGGCAGAGAGGAATTTAATATCACCCTTCCTGCACCTGGATGTTATGCAACAGGTCTCATCTTCACGGATAAATCTACAGCTCCTGAATGTGAGAAGAAATTTGAACGTATAGCTAATGAACATCAACTGGAGGTAAGAAGAGTTGCAGATGTATGTTTGTTTTTTTAGTTTTAACTGTTAATGTTTTCTTCAATAACCATCATTAGGCAAAAACAATTGTGTTATTGTCCATAGATCCGCTCCTAAGGGTAGGGTAGATAGGGCTAGATTTTATGTATTTTTTAAAGGTCATAGTCAAAGCATGTATGGGCCTAATTAGTAGTTAGCTTAGGCAACAGAAACAAATTAAGTTTGATTTTTCAATTGACTATCAATGCTTGGGCGATCCACATGAAATCAATAAATTGACATTGTTAATTGTGATAACATATGAATATCTGCCTGTATTGATATTGACCAATATAAATTTGGCACTGATTTTGATTAATTAGTTGTTAGTTTATTATTCTATTACCTCCACGACCCATTATTCAAAATCGTGCACTGTGATTTGTTGAAACGCGTCACGTGAGAGCCCATTATTCTGCAATAATGGGTCGAGCGCCGTAACACATTCTACGCACAGCATCACGCTTGGTTACGTGTGCAATATTTCCGCGATCTGGCTGCTGACACTTACGCGTCACGCGCTCCACCTTGAAGTAAACAATTTAAAATATTTGTGCCAAAAAATGATATTTTCTCTTTAAATCGCACTATTTTCTGGTAATAGAATAGAAATAAAGGGTGCAGCATTATCCTTTACATGCAAATAATGTGTCCTCGGCAGTAAAAAGCGTTTAAATAATGGGTTCGGCTGCGCCTCACCCATTATTTACGTTTTACTGCCTCGACACATTATTTGGGTGTAAAGGATAAAGCATTACCCTTTATTTCTTAAATAACTAGCATCGAAGCAGCATCGACGGTTGATCCAAAGATCAAACACATTTGGTTCTAATGCCTTGCCCACAAAGGTGTGATGTTTCTCTACTGCATCACTTCAGTCATGCTTAAAACAATTTAGAAGTGTGAAGAAACTGTTTACTTTTCAGAATGTCAAAATTTCGAAAGAGAAAAAATCTTTTTTTTGGGAGGGGGGAAATTTCCAAAATTAGGGTCAGTTTTCTTTTGTACAGTAAAAACTTTTTTTAGTTTAGGGTGGGTCGAATGAGGACAATCGAACAGATTATTTTTGTTATAGCTTTCCATTGCATCAGTTGTCCGAATCAGTCTTATTTGCTGCCAGTCTTATCTGATGAAACAGAATCAGAGAAAATCCTAGCATTTGCAGATCTTTCAGGTTATACACAATTTTGCCATTTTCAGAAGCAAAATGGGATGCACGTAGCCCCCTTTAAACTTATCTATTTCTGGAAATAAATATCGGAGAGAAAACGCAAAACTACGTCTAAAAAGCTGAAAGTGTAAGGGTCATTATTATGCTTGAATTTTCCACTTGGCTCAAAATGAAATGTACTTTTCAAACATTTCAAATTTTTTCAATATCCGAGCATCAAGATTTTTTGGGAACACGGCCATAATTTCTCATTGGAAGTGGCGATTTTGTTGGGAACTTCGACGCACATTACAAACAAGTCAATAAAAGAATGTGCATATTCATTCTTGATATTGGTTGTCTCGATTTTTATGTAAGCTTAAAATGTTGGCCGAATTTGAAGTAAAATGGCCTCCACTTGTATGTCGTTTTGTAACCAGTAATAATAATTCCGTGCAAGATTTCATAGACAAAATTCTGACCTACATTATTTCTATAAACCCTCTTCTGCATGCAGGTGCTATTTAAATTTTCATTTCGATAGCAGAAAATTGAGATATTTGCTATTTTTCCGACTCGCTGCTGCCAAATTGTCTAGTTTCGCGATAAAAGATACAGCGAAATCAATTTTTTTTCGAACCATTTCACCTCGTTTGCTTGTGCTTTGAAGTACAAACTTCAAAATTGATATAGTGATTCTATATTTCAAGCTCGTCATACTGTGTTTTTCTTACCTCTGATTGTCGCTGCTCAAGGCCAAAATTCAAATTTTTGGACAGAAGTGACACTCTCATTTCTTTTTAAAACACATGTTTACGTGCGACATTGTTACTGACGGGCTGTATTTGCCAAGTGGTGTTGCCGAGGGCAAGTGGTGTTGCCGAGTTTGGATTTTAAAATATTTAGGTATTTTCTAGCTTAAAATCCAGCGCCAATGCTGCGCTTGCAACAGGTAGATATTTAGAAATCCATTTAAGGTATGGGTATGGGTATGGAAATTGGGGATCCCAAAAAATTGGCATATGCCTATATATAGGCTATATGCAAAGGGATGGGGCATTTTGGCAGGCCAAGGGGAGGGGGCCACAAAATTTGGCAGTCCAGGGGTGCGGACAAGCGATTTTCGGCTGGCCGAGACGGGAGGCAAGCGATTTTTAGCGAGTCGCTTGGAAATTTTGGCTTATAATTAGTAGGCTAATACCGGTACTGATTGCACAGCCTTTCGAGAAAGCAATTTTTTGGCAAGCCGGGGCCGGGGGAGGGAATAAAATTAAATTTTGGCAGGTCGAAAGGAAGACTGACTTTACCTAGCACACATTAAAGGGGCATTTCGTGATCCACAGCCTCCTTACAACCCCATAGGCCTCGTCCTTTCTCACAAGTTAAGATTTTTATACCAGTCATCCCGCTCTGGCCACATGTTTAGGCATTTTCACGCAGATCAATTCAATAAGCAATGGAAAATATTGCCAAATTTGAATTTCGTTTTAAAAGCCTACTCCCCATTAAAAAAACCCACTAATTTTGGGGGATTAAAAAAGTTCTGTAAAATGAAACAAAAGGCTGCCTCAATCCTAATTATTCATTTAATAGGCCAGGCCTTCATTTCTGAAAATAGCGGGAGCTCAGTTAGTCACTCTCCTATGTGTAGGCCTACTGAGGAGCTTGACAAGGAGCTCAATTATATAATATCAATATTAAACCATAGGATTTTCAAGAAGTGAGCAGCTCAATAAATGCCATTAGTAAAATTATTAGGCCTACGATTTTTATATTTTATTTGACTGTGATCCGTTTTTCTATAGGCTATATACATGCCTACACTGTATATAGGCCTACCTTTAAAATTTCTAAAATTGGCGGAATTGAACAAGCTCTAAATTTCTCATCGTCCAGCATAACCAAGGGCAGGGGGGGGCACGCCCCTAGCTATGGCCATACCCGTAGTGGCGGAACCAGAATTTTTTCCGGGCATGGGGCCGGGGAAGTGAATTTGAGGCAGGGGCACTTATTGCACTTGAAATTGCATAAAAAGTGGAAAATTACATAATTGTGGGATTTTGCCTAAAAACTGGATGAGAAAGAAAAAATATTGGGGGAAATACTGCCCCCCCCCCCCCCCAGCGGCGCCACTGCATAGCCTATGCTAAAATGACGGAAGTTCTGGCGCTGAAATTCAATTTCAATATCCCGAGTTTTTATCAGGGATTTTACCAAGGGAAGGCGATAGTGTAGGATTTTGCTGATATACCAGGCAACACGAGAAAGGTGTGGCTAAATAAGGGAGTGTTCATTATAAATATTTTCCATTTAACTTTTGGCCTTGAGAGCATAATTATTTGAAGCGTACATCGTGTCAGTCACATGGTCACATTATTTTCTGTTGAAAGAGAAACGCACATGTCTCTGATTAGCTCGGGATTAGCTACTGCAGCTGCGTGCTGGTCTGTTGTTGTCGAGTGGAAATGGGAAATTTATGAATGAACTTCCGCAACTTTGCAACATCATCACGCAGCGGCGTAGCTGGGATTTTTTCCAGGAGGGGCAAGACTGTAGGCCCTATGGGGAGGGGCCCAAATATCCACCAAATTTCCCACTGGGGGCGGGGGGCCCAAATAGACAATTTTTGCCAGGCTTATCATAATCGTATATGGTAGGCCTATTGAGCTGTATTGCATATCGTTTGGATTCTGCCCCTCCTCTCACCCTCTCCTCTCTTTTTCCTCTTTCTCCCCCCCCCCCCTTTCCCTCTTTTTTCCTTGCACTAGGGGCGGGGCCCAAAATGGCAATTTTGCAATTGCCCCCCCGCAGCTACGCTACTGTCATCACAGTAGACATCGCGGTAGGCCTACAAGCAGGGCTGTCAACTCTCACGCATTGGCCGTGAGTCTCACGCATTGGGTCACTTTCTCACGGTCTCACGCCAAGGTAGTATAATCTCACGCCTACATTTGTTGCTCCTACCCCCCCCCGCTTTTCACATTCCCGGCGCCGTGGCTCAAATATTAATGGTTCAAAATGAACATTGGAGTCGGCAAATCCCGGTGCACGCCTAGCTCTTTATACAGACAAATATAGTAGTATTTATATTTTCTGGTGGACTCATGGAGAATATCATGTCATGTAGGTCCCGCGCTGGGTTGGGGGGTCTCAAGGCATTTTGGTAGGCCTACCCATGCTTGATTCCGGAGGTTTTTAGCAGGCCCGACCATTTTTTTAAATAAAAACACCTCGGTCGGGTCTCTTCTAAACATTTGTACCAAGGATCAAAGTCATCCAAATTTGGCCTAATTTGGCGCTTTTTTTAAGGGCACTTTTGCCAAAATGCGCCCAAAAGTTGGTCTTCGCTGTAAACCCACCCATCATAGTCGTTGAAAAGGTAGGCCTACCCCAAAACTGTGGCACATCCACGAACCCGAGGGAGAGACCTCCATGGTAAAACACACCTCTAAGCGGGACCAGATTTATAATTTAAAATAGGCCTACATTTTGGAAGCCAGTCATCACGACAAATCGGGCCATTGCAGTGTTAATGGTATTAACACTTTGATTTTAGGCTTAAATAACGAGTGTAGGCCTATAAATTACAAATTTGCACACACCGGGGAACCTTCTCAAGCTGGTTTGGGTAAGGATGTGAGGATGTGACTCCGAAAAACTACAGTACGATTTTAAACCAAATTTGAAGAAAACAGACCCAAAATTGTATCAACTTTTGGACTGAAAGTTTTCGCAAATATTTACTTTTTCGAGAAAATTATTGAAAATACCCTTCTTGAACCTAATTTTCATGACACTGAGGGTCAATAAAATCATGGCTAAAAATACAACAGAGTCTAAACTAAATGGCTGAAAATGCACCCCAAATCTGCCGCACATCCCTACGACACATTTCACCTTATAGATTTTGAAAATTGTCGCAATAAAATAGGCCCTAACTTATCCCAAATTATCCCCGAAAAAATATTTTTTGCAGGTGAGATTGAGTCTTATTATTTTTATTCTCAGAGAGATATGGGTTGATATTTTAGCAGGGTACAATTTGTCTTGTTTTTTGACGTTGAAGTTCCAGATTCTTTTTTTATATATGTTATTATTCATTTATTTATTTATACCCGGGATTTATACCCTGTAGGCCTACGTGGGGAAAAGTACACACGCAGCTACAGAGAAACCACGAAAAAAACTCCTGTAAAGTGCATGAAAATGCCCGAAAATGTGCCAACGAAACACCCGAACAGGAAGATAAAATAAAAAAAAAAACAAAAAACCCAGGAAATTTCCCGAAATAAGTTCCAAATTCTTTGTCCCCCACTAAAATATATGAACACTCCCTTATGAAGTCTGCCCTCTTCCGGCTATTCTGGTAGTAGGCGTTGACAATTACCTTCATATTTTTGAAGCATGTTTGAACCCGATTTGTTCTCTATTCACATTTTTAACGTTGCAAGTAACATTTCAAGACCTCTATTTGTGACAGGTATTTATTACCTTGCTAGAGATGTGCCTAAAGTTGAAATTCAATATTTCGGATCGCAAAGATCGAGAGATATAAAGTTGTTGAATATCAGTTTAACACCATGGATCATATGGGCGTCTTATATGAACGATTACGATAACTAGGCAAATAATGGCTGGGATACAGGTTGTGTAAATACTACATGAATATTCATGAACTATACAGATTCCATTCTTCTCTAATAATAAAGATGTCAATCACTCTCCCAGACGACAGTTGCTTGGCGCTTGTAAACAAATCGAATAATAGTGCTTGATAACAGCTAAAAAAATAGGCTAAAAACATATTTTCACACAATTTTTTCCGGATTTTTTTATTTCACATGATAAGTAGACATATTTTCTTACGTATAAGGTAATAATATATTTTTTCTGGAGGTAAAGCCCTTCAACACTTTGTTTAACCTTCAACTAATTCATTATTTTCATACAAAATCCGTATTTAGGGTGGTACTCAATAAAATGACCAAAAAAATTTCCAGAAAAATTTTGAACAGTTGTTTTCACACACAAGACTTTTTTTGTGATGAATCCAAATATCTTGGAAAATTTGGTCACACCCCTACCCAAACCAAACTTGAGTACCCACTATGCCTGGGCTTTGCTATGTAGCCTACATGATATCATGACTGTACTATGTGTAATGCTATTATTATGTCACATGCTAGTTACTGCATGCTACACTATCCATATCATTATTTCCATTTAAACTGAATCTCATGTTTGAAACATGGCATATGGAGGTCTATCAGCGGATCAGCTTTACTGCCAATACTTCACATAACCAGTGATGTTACTACATGTGTGTGATTCAGTACCAGTCAGATCATTGATATTTAATAAAGAAGTAATTTCATTCTTGAAGCATGTGAAAGCATGTGTGGAACATCACTGAGACCTGCGTTTTATATGTAAATGCTAAAGCCAAGAGCAATAAAAATTCCTTTAAAAGGAATAGGGTGGGCAAATGAAAAATTGTCAAGAGAAATGAAAGAATGAGTAATTAAGTCAAGTTCACAATAAATAAAAATTCCTTTAAAAGGAATAGGGCGAGCAAATGAATTGTCAAGATAAAGGTGTAGTTCCATATTGATAAGTCCAAGTAAAATAAAAAACATGTTTCACGTCCAGGTTTTTGAAAAAAAGGAGTAGGAGGGGCCTTTTTATTTTGTATCGTAGAATCGATGTAAATACCCATATTTAGAGCTATTTTTTTTTTATTAGCGTGCACAATAATGCCTGCAAAAAGGAGGAGGCCTCTTTTTATTTGTTGTTCTGAGGGGTAGGCCCCCTCTAATGATCTCGAAACCTTCCAAATTGTTTCTTGTATATTGAGAAGGCTATAGAAAGCATCTCAACTCCCTAGACATAATTTAAAAAAAGTTATAACTGAATTGCAAAATATAAAAATATAATTGAAGAAACCTCCAAAAAGGAGGGAGGGGCGTGAAACATGTTTATTTTTGTATTTGGCCTAATGCAGTATTACTTGATTATCACTTGTCATCATTAGCAGAGGAGTGAAATTTTGATTGAAAGAATTAAACTAAGGGACGCACCATTTGATACTGAGAGGGGGTAGGAAGTTGGGGTCGGGGAAAGTTTTTTATTTTTTATAGTTGGTGGGGAAAGTTTTTTTTGCTCATGAAGTGGGTGAAGTTTTTTTTTTTTGAAAACTTCCTACCCCACCCTGAGAATCTAATGGTGCATCCTAAGAAGGTTTGTGTTTGAAGTTATATAAATAACGAACTAAGAGCAATCAATTAGGACAACAAAATAAAAAATAAAAACCCACACCATAGGACTGTACGGTAAAACATGTACCAACAGGCTACTTTTTAGTCACCCACCTTTGTAGGACTACACAACAAAATAGCCCTCCACCATAGGACTTTGCGGTAAAATATTTAGAGGAGTATGCCAATTAAGGCCAAGTAAAAAAAAATGTATATGTCCGGACTTTTTCAAAAATTGGTGAGGGAGGTCCTTATTATTTGTTATCGTGTTATTGTTTTACCATTCATTTCTGTGTAAAATTGCAATGGCAAATGTTTGTCAACACATCATAAAATCGGGAGGCCCCTAATATTTTTGTTATTTCCCCAAAGCCCTACCCCTAGCTTGAAGAAAGTGTTTGCAATGTGTTTATAAATGATAACCAAGAACTTCTAAACATGTCATTTCATCACAACAATTTTATAAACAAAGTAAGGAAGCAAATAGGAAAAATAACTAAAATATTTGAAAATCTCCAAAAATCGGAGAGGGCGGGGACGATATACACGTTATTTATTTTACTTGGCCTAAACAATGAATCACCATGCACTCATGACTCGAGGTCAAAACCATTATGTAAATAAGATAATGTTTGCATGCGATGTCAAACAAGGAAATGTTGACATAAATTAATTGACTGTTTGGTTTTCACGATGCTATTAATTTAGCCCAAAGATTAGGAAAACTAGCAAAACTGGTGAACTGGTACTGTTCAAATAAAAACATCTGCAAATCTTGCTGCAATTTCCAAATAGTATTTCTATTACTTAAATAATTATTTTTGTTATTTCTTTTAATACAAACACATTACTGCCTATGACGACTTTATCGTATTACTTACATATCAAAATCAAGTAACAATTACAAAACTCGCCGTAAACTATCACCTCTGTGGGTGTTTGGGATATAACCGGCACGAATATTTTCTCAACACTGCGGCATGTGAAAAAGTAGGTCAATAGTCAGAGAATACAGGGTGGACCCAAAAAGTGTTGAATTCCATTTTCTCATTGACCATGTGAAATATTGTGGCTTAGGCCAAAAAAGTTTCCAGCCATAGAATACCTTGTTTATTATATAAAGGCTTCTGAATGTTGGGAATTAACGCTAGGCTAGCCGAAAATTTGAGAATATGAAGCTTTGTGTTCAATCTGTTAGTGAATCCAATTCAAGATAAGTGACAAATTCAGAGAACCACGGATCCTGTTGTGAAAATATAGCTATGTACACAATTACAGCATAGACCATTTAGGTCAAGTACTTGAGAAATCAGATGGCATAGGTTCCTACTGGTACTACTCTGGTTCATGGCTAAGGCAGATGGCATAGGTTCCTACTGGTACTACTTTGGTTCATGGCTAAGAAACTTTCCATTCATTACCTGATTTACTAGGCCTACAATGTATGGAGTTGTACATGCACATCTATAGGACCTATATGTTTTGAAAAGTTTTATTTCCATGCAGGTTGCCCATGATATTAATTTGTCATTTAATCTATTAATAATTAAGTAATCGGATAGCAATGTTTGCACAGTATTTTTTGTGGGACATGAGAGCACACCAGAGGAGGCTTAAAGGCATTCCTACAATGCACTATGATTGGGAAATTTGACCAATATAACCTAATTTTAGAGGCAAAGTCCCCATTGCCACACACACAAAATGGTCATTTTAAAACTGCAGCCAACGAGCTAATAGTTGAGACTTAGGACTGATATTTGATTTTCTTACAGGAAACATTCATATTGTCCCACTGCATTAATTTTATTCTTAAGTCTCGATGTTTTCAATGTTAAATAATAGGATGAAAACATCAGATATTTGCACACAACCCCAATGCAAAGTATGGTCAACTTGCCACATGTGTACAAAAACCAGACATACCAAGGTCAGAAACCCCATTGGGTCATGGGAATGTCTTTAAACATCCTCTGAGAGCACACTATAAATAATCAAATTGCATTCTGAATACAAGTGATGTCCTTCTGATATATCAAATAATTTTGATTTTTTGAAATTTGTGATGCAATACAAATTTATGGAAATTATTAAAAATTAATATTCTTGACATTTCACAGTCCTTGAAGTAAACTTAATAAACTTAAACTTATAAACCTAATGATATGTAGGCCTATACTTAAAGTGTCTGTAGCTGGCTTGGAAAAGGCATCCATCATTTGAAAATTTGAACCATTTGTATTGATGATAATATACATCTTTTCCCAAAAAGACCTCGTTTTTGGGAAAAATGTATATACAGATGGTCAAAATTTTCAATTGATGGACAACTTTTCCTCCCAGCTGTATACTAGACTTTAAGTACATATCATTAGATTCGTATAGTTTACTTCGAGCCTGTTAGATAGATTATAGAAAATAATGTTTTTTAATAATTTACCATAAAATTTTATATCACAAATTTCAAAAAATCAAAATTATTCGATATCAGAAGGACGGAATGCAATTTGGTGTGTGTGAATACTGTGCAAACGTTGCTAACTGATTCCTTAACTCATTCAAATTACTTCATTTATTTGTTTATTTATTTTTATAATTATTATTATTTATATTATATTACCGTATTGGTCCGAGTATAGTCCCACCCGTTTTTAGGTGAAATTTTTTCACTATTGGGGGTGGGATTATACTCAATTTCAAAAAATTTTTTTAAATATTTGCACAATGTTTTGTGTTTTTAATATGAAAATTGATAATTTGTTTTCATGTCATACTCTATTAATGATATCAAAATGCATTTTGATATCATTAATAGAGTATGACATGAAATCAAATTATCAATTTTCATATTAAAAACACAAAACATTGTGCACATTTTTTTAGGTCAACCATGAATGATCCTAGCATTTAGGTCTAGGTCCAGGGACACTCCAAAACAGAAAAATAATAACTTAAAAAAAAAAAAGTAATTTTTTTTTTTACAATTTCTGGAATTTTTCGAAAAATGGGGGGTGGGTCTATTCTCGGACGAATACGGATATATTAATTATAAATATCATCAAAGCCAATTAATAAGTTTTTTTTTTCATTTTGAAATAAAACAATACACATACTTCCATCATTGATCCAGTATTGTAGGGCAGATCCATTTCAATCCCAATTTAGTTTTATCTATTCCATTGTTATATAAATATTTTAGTTTAATTTTGGTAGCCTTCAGTAAGTTCAGTTAATTTTCTATCATTGCATTCAAAGGAGTGGATTGGTCTTTATTGTATAGAACTGGATGCTTTTTTATTCCATAATGAAAATTTTAGAACCTGATAAAAATCAACTTTGCAGAAAGGTGTCAGCATACACAGAAAAATGCTGTCCCAGAATTCAGTGGGGACTTGAGCAGATCAGTACCATAATGAGAAATTTTTAGCTACAACATGTGGGGAAGAAACAAGTACCACAATCACAAAAGTCCACTTTTTGCTATTTTTATCACAAAAGTTAGAGCAAAATTGCAATTATTTTTGGTAGGAGGGGTATGTTCACTTTTTACAAAAACATTTGTGCAAGTGCACTCATGGACTGGAGCACTGTTCATTCAAAAAAGGTCTACACTTTAAAACAAATAAAAAGCCCTACTTCATAAATTCTGTAAATTCCAGATGTGTGTACATTGTATTTTTGGTACGTGCCCCTTGCCCCACAGCCTGCCTTTTAATACTTGCATGCCGGTGTATCACATAATACATGTCCCCCTTCCCCCAGGCCCTTCAGAGAAGGTCGCAATGGAATTTACCCAATATGCTGAAAAGATTGATGATGGCTCCTAAAATGCACTGTGCACTGCATTATGGGAATAATATGAATTGAGCTTCTCATTATACAATACAATACACAAACTTATAAACTGAACTTATCATGCTTCTATCATGCCTGAGTGAAAGTTCACCAATAGAGGGCTCCCTAGCAGACTAGCTTTGCATGGGTAATGAATAGACTATGAATAATGAATGAAGTCACATGGATGAATGGAGGTATTTTGTAGCACGGTGTGATCACCAAGGTAGAGCATGAAAATGGATGCTTGCAATATAATGAAACAATTAAATTAATAGTGCCTTGTGACTGGTAGGAGTTTTGTAAACCCTGGTATAAATATTTTGCTGACATGTGACAATAATGTTTTAAGCATGGTGAAATAAACAAATAAAGTGAAAATTTTTGTGGCATTTATTTTTCACTTTTCAAAATCATGTTTTGTCCCGTGTTTTGTATGGTTCCTTCATAAAATACAAACCACATTTTTGTGTTGTTTTGTGAACTTTCTCAATTTTTTACTACAGCTATTTTTTTTACTAGTAGTACAGACTTCCAATTTTAAAATTCCCCTATGCCCCCTACATTGTACATTTGCCCTTTTGGGAACTTTTTACTACTAGTATGTAGATGGGGGGGGGGTAATGATATATAAAGGGGGCTGGCATTTTCTTCGGAAGGAGTCCCAAATTTACCCAAAATTGGCGTCAATAAAATTGCGACCCTCGACAAAAATTTTGTGACCCCCCCACCACCACCGATACACCTTATCCCCTAAACAGGCTAAAATTGTATTGAAATCAGTCTGTTTGATATTCTTTTTGTCCATAATTGTGTTCATATTCGTTTAGGGTAATCCCGGAGGGTAATAAGTGGAAATTGATGCAATGTCTGTATTCTTGCCCTTTATTCTATAGATTTTATGTTGGCGCACAGTTCCTGCAGATGTCAGCAAACTTGGCAGAATTGCCCGCAAATCTGAACCACTAATCCGACAAGTGTTTGTGACTGGCCCACAGAAAGGAGAGGAATTCAAAAGACAGGTAGGATACATGGTTGATTAATAAACTAAATTGATTGCTCTAAATATTGATCAATTGCTAGATTGATTGATGTTCTGTGTTGGGAAGAGCAAATCAATGAGGAGTGAGTTAGTGATTGTGTAGGTGCGAGTGGACTGAGTGTGTGAGGGAGAGTAATGTGATTGTGGAAAATGTAAATTTAATTAGATGATGCTCATCACAATTGAAAAGTTCTACTGAAAGATATCTAGACCGGTGCAAACTTTGTTCTCAATCAGGGTTCAATTTACCTTGTGTCACATCGCAAAATGCGACACAATTTTCAAATCTTGCGAAGCAATAATACAAATGCATCATTATAAAAATGTGATGCAGATAAATACCTAGATACAATACTATTGTATTATTTTATTCATTGTCTGATTTTATTTTATTTTATTTCAAAAGAAATAAAATAAAACTAGAAATAAAATAAATGAAATGAGATGAGATGATGAAAATTGTTTTTGTAAAATTTTTGGGTTGGAATGTCATGGCATGTATGACTGAACAGTATAAGAGCACATTATTTTCATGACTATTTTGATATTGATTTTTATTTTTAATTTCACTTAGTGCAATTAAAACAGACATGATAAAACATCTTTTTTGCAGCTGTTTAATTTGAAATTCCATTTAAACTCATTAAAACTCATTAGTCTCATTAGTCAATGTACATTGACTCCATAAACATTCAAGTAATTAATATTGGATGCAAAAAATGTGTTGCTAATGTGGTACTACTGCCTTGAAAAATGGCTATGCAAAGTTTGGGAATTGCTCAACAAAGCAATGTTGCATAGCAATTTTTGCTATGCAAAAATAATGAGTTAAGGCGAATTCTGTTCTCACTAGATCTGAAAAGGTTAACAAGATTAATTATTTTTGTTAGCTTTCAACCAATGATCTGACACCCTCTCATACATGTTGTAGACCTACTGAGAATGATCTTCATAGCTAAAATCAGTGACAGTGGAGTCCAGGGTCTGACTTGGGTTTCTGTTTTCTACTTGCCCTGTGGGCAAGTGAGATTGTAAAGCAACTGGCCCAGCAATAACTTTACTGGGCCAGTTGTACAGGATGTCCCCCCCCCCCTCCAAAAAAAACCCCAGAACCCTCATTGCACCCTCTTTTTCTCCTATTTCTGAAAGGTTAATCAAACCTATTTTGGTACATGTATAGAAACCTTGTATCAATATTTTTACTGCAAAATAAGAAGCAAGTAAATTCCATCTCCCATTTTTATAATCCCAACATACTTGGTCACATTGTTCTTCACTGGCAGAGTGTTAGCTACATGTAGTCACCTGTCCCCTTGTCATTTTGGATGGGCAGTTTGCTCCAAGGACAGGCAAAATTAGTGCCTTTAAAATTAATGCCAAATTCTAAAAATAGTAGGTGTGTTTAGACGGTAGCCTACATTTGAATGTTACTTACAAGCGAGCCAGCAATTAAATTATGCTACAAGCGAGTGTGTGTCCACACCGGACTTACTTGTAAGCCAACTCACTTGTAAGAGTGACCTTCACTGGTAAATTATGCCATGATTATACACAATCAGAATAGGATTGGGTCATCAAGGTCATGCTTACAAGCGAGCTAACATGCAAGTCTTGTTCACACTGGCCTTACATTTGAATGTTACTCGCTACATGTAAGATATCTTACATGTAAAATCGTCACTTGTAACTTGCATGTAGCTACATGCGAAAAGTGCGTTTAGACGGGCACTACATACAAGTTTACATTTGAATGTAGTTACAAGCGACTTTACAAGCGATCGTCTGAACAAGCCTACAGTTCAAATAACTTCTGTGAACTCAAAACAAAACCAGACTAAATCAAGGCTATATATACATGTAGCATTTGAACTGACTGAACCCCCAGAAGGTGCAGAGGTCTGGTTTATGTTTTCAGGGTCAAATTTAATTTTGGAAAGGCAATTTTGGTGCAAATGATGGGCATTTGTCAAATCCAGGCTAACCCTGTTCTTTGGTCTTAGAACTTCTTTTTAGCCGATGGAATTGGGGCCTACTAAAAGTTACATTTTGAAGCTTATTCACTTCAGGTCGCTTGGTGTTGGCACAAATTACTGATCCCTTGACACAGATATGAAGTCCAAATGTCAGGGTAAAATCAGAAAATAAAAATATAAATTACACAGAGGTAGAGCAGAAACTTGTGTCCCAATGTCCTTCACTTATTTAGTTAATATCTTGTCTCATATCATCTAAAAAATCTGTTGGTTCACTCACTTCACTGGGTGCAGAATTGTTGAATATTTAATGTCCCATGCAAAATCTACCATCTTGGGCTGCGGGGCTACCACTTCAATCAAAGCCCGTTTGAATTGAGTCTATTATAATTATTGTCTAGCAGAGCGTCTAGAGTCAAGTCCAAGTCTACAGAATAGGAGACTAAAGCTGGTTGAGGTGTCATTTTAAAGCTGAAAGTAAATTCTTTCAAAATCTGCAATAAACAGAAAATGACCTAGAGCCGAATTTACTACCACTTTGTGGTGGATGGTCACCAATGTAATATTCTGTAAGTTCAAGCCCTGACTTGAGTCCTACCACACAGGTTAAAAAATTTGTAACATTTAATAATGCAAGGGAAGGGCTCAATTTTTTTTAAGTTGGATTCAAAAGTTTGATGGCCCTGTGTTCTTCATATAAATTATCATACTTTCTTATCTTTGAAACATATGAGTAACTTGCTGCTAATTTAACGGAAGAGCACAAGTCAGTCATCAGTGTTACACATCTTTATAGTAGCATGATTAATAATTATTTCACCCATTGATAATTTTGATTGACACGTGAGGACTATAAATAGCTAACCAAAATAATACCACAATAATCTTTGGCAATTTATGTGTACGGAAGTTGGCGGAATATCAAAAAATATTGTCAACATTGAGAAATACCTGATATTAACACTATTGATTTTAGGGGTGGTGCAATAATTATGTGTACCCGGGGTGGTGAATTATAGGGGGGGGGGGCAAAGATTTTTTGGCAGGCCAAAAGGGGGGCAAGCATTTTTTGGCAGGTCGAAAGGGGGGTTAAGCGATTTTTGGCAGACCATTTTGAGAATTCACCACCCCGGGGGTACACATAATTATTGCACCACCCCTTAAACAATCAATGAGAATGGTCAACTGTCTTCTATAAATAGCTTGGAATCTGAAATACTAGTCATAGGTTCCTTTAAAGGATACTACACACATGTATATTTACTAGTCAGAATTTGATTAATATCCTTGTATGGTGGCCGAGCGGAACAGGCTCCTCGATTACTCCTCCCCACCCAGGTGTATAAATGGGTACCGGCATTCTTAAATGCTGGGAAGGTAACAGACTCGCTGTGGCGGAGGTGTAGCGATACCCCCATAGCAACATTACATGGAGGAGTCTGGCCCAATCGCCAATGATAGAGAGATGGGCACTCCGATCGCTGTTTATACAGGATCGTCTCCTTTACCCTTTTTTTCACTTTTATGACTGAAACATTTTTATGGTGATTTGATGATATTGTCAAGTTCAAAGATTTTCTTGTTGTTTCATTTATTCTGGTTGTAATATTGATCTCTCTGTCAACTATTCGTGTATGTAAGCAGGCCCGTATGCGGGGGTGCGACTGCACATCCCCAAATTTGCAAAAGTATACAAAAAGTCCCAAAATTTAATAATTTGCGAGCGTAGCGAGCAAAAAAATCAGGGTTTTAAGTTTTTTTGGTCAAAAAGTCCACATTTTTGGGAAAAGTCCACTTTTCACAAAATCGCCCCCCCCCCCCTTGGAAAAAAGTCCACTTTTTCAAAATCAGCACCCCCCAAAAAAAAATCCTGCGTACGGGCCTGTATGTAAGTAAAACTATATGTGTGTGAGAATAAAAAAGTAAGGTCCAGCATCAAAAGTTTTCAAGGCTCTCACTATTGCCTTTGTGACAAAGAGGAATTCCATGTTTGCATGATGAGTAAAGATGGCTGATCTAAGCGCAGCTAGCTTCCCAGCTCAAAAATGTTAGATCCTAATACTGGTTTTTTGAAGTGGATCAGCCCACAAGTGTATTCAGTCATCTTCAAGGATCCTACCATTTTCTTTAATTTCTTTTTGCATGCACAACTCTCCTGCTTCCCACCAGGTTTGTCTCTTTGGCAAAAAAAACCAAGATTGAAACCAATGGTGGGTGTGGCCAGTGTTCGAAATTAGCACTTATCCTCTTGTCCTCTTGTCCAAAAATCACTGGGGACAATCATATTGAACTATGTACTTATCCCATGGACAACCACTATATATTTGGTACTCAAAAACATGACATATTTTTGGGACAACCAAAATGTTTTGAGGACAAGCAATATTCATGCGTTAGTCGTCCACGGGACAACCTCCATATTTTCCTTATTTCGGACACTGGGTGTGGCTGCTACCTGATTTGATCTGCATCATTGTTTTTAAGGATGTACACAGTCTTCAACGTGTTAACTTTTATTAAGCCCAGGTTATACTACATGTACATGCTGTTGACAGTTCACTGGACTTGTGACAGGTGGCGGTGGGTTGAGCACTTTGCTCCCGGAACCCTCCCTTTTTTTTTTTTTTTAATTTTTAATTTTTTTTTTTTCTTTTTTTTTTTTTTACATTTCCGGATTTGATGATGATAATTCGTCATAAAAAGAGCAAAGGTGATACCCTTCAGCCTATTCCCCGGACAAGCCCCGTGCACTTCCGGAAATTTGGCGAGGTGCTCGCCTTTGGCTCGCATGTTTTTCAGGGAGTGGATCCTTACCTCGCTTACACCTCTGCAGACACTGTCATGACATCAAAAGGATTTTCTGCTTTTCCATTTAAAAAGGATTTCTTCAAATACATCAGACATACATCCATGGTTGAAAAAGATGTATTAGGCACAGTCTGGCACAGACCAATGAACCAAAAGAATAAATATATACTTGAGAAAATGAAATCTCTTTGCAAGAATTATATACTACATTGTATTTACAAAATACTTACAAGTTCAATTTTATTAGGTTACAAGAAGATCTTGTGATGATTGCCACATTGCTTATTGATAATGTCATGTTATGTGTACTTATAATAGTGTCAATCAATCAATCAATCAATCAATCAATCATATTATTTTCTGTATTTGTCATTAATTTAATTATAAAATGAGCTTAGTAATATGAATCACCAATTCATAAAATTGATTCAATATGGCTGTTAAATTAATATCCAATTCCTTTGCAATTTGGATACCGTAGAAATGCGTAAATAAGCTGCGCAAGTTTAGGAATGTCCAAGTCTGACAAACCCAGAGAACAATATCAGAAGTGATTCAACCTATAGTGAAATTAATTGAGATTTAATTTTATCCATCTTGGGTGGTGAAAAGGGTAAGGGGGAAGCTATTTCCATGTCAAATTAAAAGCCATGATGTACAGTATTGTCTGAAATTGGTTGATTTTTGTCAAACCTGATTTTGTTGGCATATATTTGAAATGTTTACACATGTCCCAACTTACACTTAAATGGAATCAGCCAAATTTGTTGGTGTTTGTCAGGCAACCGAGCAATTTTGACATAATTTCACATTCAGACATATCTCCCAAATACTTTGTATAGCCATTGGTGGGGTTTCTTTCTCTTTATCCTGGTATTTCGCCTTAAAATGAACAGAAACCTTTCCTTGCAGTTATATACTAATATAATTGAGTAAAGAATAACAAAATTGAAATTTAATGGAAATCAATCATTTTGGCTCTTATACAGTTAATTTGTTTGTACAGCGGGATGCTCATCAAATGCTGGATTGTCAATTGTCAGTGAATGTATGTACAGTATTTTTCTGCCTTAAATTATGTGTGGTTGCGTCAACATGTGTGTACCCTGACCTAATAAATGACAGATCTGTCAAGTGACAGTCATCCCCACCCTTAACTCTCTTCACGCGGGTGTCGACTGCAGACGACATGTTAAAAAAAAAAATCAAAATTCAAAAAATTTCAGAATTGTACATTTTCATGACCATATTTGGAATCAGTATGAAAAATGCATTAAAATGAGCACAAACAAGTCTAGTATTGGTTCAGTAGTTCTTAAGATAGCTCTTGATATTTTGAGAAAATATTTCAAAACTTCCAACTTTTTCCGTTGAAGCGCATGGCTAGCACGCAGAGCATTAATCTAATAATTTATTTAATACTGAATTATTTCTCATTTGCAGGTGTTTATGCTGCGGAAGAGAGCCACCCACACGATTCCTGACGAGACTCATCGCTTCTATATTTGTAATGTATCGGTTAATACAGTCATTTATAAGGTAAGTAGATTGAAGGATCAGCCATACAATGTAATTTGAAGTAAGCTTGTGTATTGAGGGTAAATATGTACAAGTTTACTTCACATTTTTTGCTTCTCTCAATATCCTACTTTTCTGTAAAATGTGACATGATCAAGGGAAATGAGTCACATGTCGGCCCTGGTCGAAAATGAGTTTTACACAGGTTTCTTAAGAGGACATTCAGAGCTTTCAGAAACTGAAAACCCCATGTTGATACGACCTTTCTTTGTGAAGTTACATCAATTTATCAATCGCTGAAAACAATATAAAACAAAAGAATTTTAATACTTTCTTTGCCAATATCTCAAAATCAATATTAGCGACATCCGACTCATGTCCCTTGATCGTGTCACAAATGTACTCACAGTATCTTGCTGGTACATGGTCTGTGTCATTTATAATAAAACAATGCCCAAGTTAGTATCCCAGAAATAGGTTTAGTGAGGTTCCTTGGCACCTGTAGGTCAGGGTATATTTTGTAAAGTTCAGCTCACCCGGGTTTTTTATTTAGGCCAAATAAAAAAATAAATATGTTTCACGTCCCCTCCCGCTTCCTTTTTTGAGGTTTCTTCAATTTTATTTTTATTTTTTGAAATTCAGTTATAACTTTACAAAAAATATGTCTAGGAAGTAGAGATGCTTTCTATAGCCTTGATAATATACAAGAAACACTCTGATAAGGTTTTGTGATAGTTAGAGGGGGCCTATCTCCAGTGATCTCTCAGAACAACAAATAAAAAGAGGCCTCCTCCTTTTCCCAGGCATTATTGTATACGCTAAAACAGCTCTAATTATGGGTATTTACACTGAATTTGCGATAAAAAATAAAAAATAAAAAGCCCCCTCTTCCTCCTTTTTTTCAAAAACCCGGACGTGAAACATGTTTTTTATTTTACTTGGTCTTAAATGTAAAGCTGGAAAAATAAACATGCTTGATGCACTTTTTTCCTTTTAAATTTTGCCAAATGCCAATTAATTAGCACGCTCTAAAAAATCCAGATATGATTCAGTTCTCATGCACCATTGCTGCAGTCAAGTCAGGCATTTGCCCCCTCCCTTGCCCATTCAGCTACATAAAGCCGCTGCCCAAAATGTACATCTGTACACCAACATAATCATATCATGTCAATGTCATTCAATTATTCAGTCCTCATTATTACTTAAATACTCATTACTGAGTACTGAGCACTGATTTATTCATTCATTCCATTATGGTAATCAATAATTAAGGTAATGACATGCTTCGTTTACTGTGCAAACATCATTATGATCGATCAAATTGCTGAGCATGACGTACGTTTGTCAGTGACGCAAGTTACGTTACTGTGATCAGAATGACAAGGCCATGGCCGAGCAGTGGAGCACACATAAAGCAATTTCACAGTATGCCTTCAAGGAGCTATATACAGTTTTGTTTTTAATAAAAAATAAATAAAAAAATCTGTAGTATAGATGATGTCTATCTAGTGTAGCCATACATGATAAGGCAAAAGAAAAAAAGTTTGTCTCAAAGCTCACGAGAAATTTGAAAACCAATGCAAAATGCGATTTTTTTTTTTTATTCCTGACTTTTTTCATGGTATTTTGAGAAAAAGTCTGATTTTCATGATTTTTCTGGAAAAAACTTTAAAACTTTTTTTTTTTTAAATGAAAAAAAATTTCCGCATTTGTTTTTTGTCAAATCGTGGATTTTACAAACGCACGCCAAAGCTTTGAGACAAACCTTTTTTTTTTTTTTTTTTTTTTGGCCTAACATAAAATATACTACAAGTCCACAGTGTGGTCTTTGTGGGGTGGGGTTAACCTCCTCCCCCCGCCCCCATAAGTTGGTCGGCTAACTTCACCCCCAGAACATTTCAACCCTCCTCCTATTCCTAAAAACAAACCCTAAAAGAAATTTTCAACCATTGCCATTTGCTGAAGTAATTTTTTGTGCCCTCCTCCCTGCTTGTCAGATTTTTGGCGCCAGCGGAAATTATTGGGGTCAACAAATTATGTCGCATTCTCTGTTGGCAAAAATGGCATTTCCCCTATGGACCCCACCAAAATGGATTTTCACAAAGACCCCTGCTACAAGAGTAAAACAAATTTCCAATAATTATATAGGGTTAGGCCTATAGGCTTCAATTTCTGACAAGCTTTGGACAATCTTTCTTCGCCATAATTAAAAAAAGAAAAAGAAAAAAAAACATGATTGTAAACCGTCAGTTGTTTAAATGTAAATCACTCACTATGCTCTTTAAAGGAAGACTTTGTAAAAAAAAAAGAGCATAATTCATGTGGCAAACACATCAGACATGTCTGGCTGTATGTGTTCAGCTATATATGTTGTGACACTATACATGATATATATACATCACGTGGCTGCGTTGAATCCATAAAAAGAGGTCTGTATAAGGGATTAGGTTTTCAATACTATCGCATATATGATATTACACAAATATGAATATGAATTTATGTGCTTTATACAATTTTGCTGGTGGCACTATTTATTTTTAGGGATGATAATTTGATTTGTTTATTGGGTTTATTCAGCAGCATCATGCATGTTTATGGATTGTGTATGCTTGGAATATCTCAAAATGCCTACAGAAGTTTATGCAAGGATTGTGAAAGAAGGACTTAATTATAAGGGATCTGGAATGAGCGTTTCGACAATATTTTTTGTGGGACATGAGAGCACATCAGACGTATCGAATTGCATTCGGAATACGAAGAATGTCTTTCTGATCTCAAATAATTTTCATTTTTTGAAATTCATGATATAATACAAATTTTAGGACAAATTATTAAAATTTGATATTTTTCACTTTTTTTGATATATATAACAGTCCTCGAAGAAAATTTTGTAAATCTAATGATATATTCTTAAAGTGTATGTAGCTGGGAGGAAAAGCCGACGATCATTTGAACATTTTGACCTTTCATGTTGAAGATATGGATTTTTTCCCCAAAAGACCTATTTTTTTTGGTGTTTTAGGAAAAAAATCCATCTTCAATACGAAAGGTCAAAATTTTCAATTGGTCATCGGCTTTTCATCCCACCTACATACACTTTAAGTATAAATCATCAGATTTATAAAGTTTACTTGAGTACTGTTAAATATCAAAAATATCAATTTTAATCATTTGCCATAAAGTGTGTATTACATTGCGAATTTCAAAAAATCAAAATTATTTGATATCAGAAGAACATTCTTCGTATTCAGAATTTAATTCGATATGTCTGATATGCTCTAATGTCCCACAATAAATACTGTCCAAGCGTTCATACCCCAGCCTGTGTATGAGATGTAAATACAAATACACACCTTTACAAATCAGGATTGTAGATATGTGATTTGATCAAGCTAATTATTTGATTGTTGCTAATATTGATTTTGAGATAACCAATATTCAACTCTCTTAGAAATAAGTTTGTTGTGAGCAACACTAAAATGACTATATGGAACCGCAAGTCTTGGACAAGGTCGCTGAAAGCCATTACGGGCCTAGGGTATAATGAACACACAGGTTCTTTTAAGTTTTTTCTTTGCTTTTTTATGAGCCCCCTAAAAATTGCCAGGGCCCCCTAAAACCCCAGGGGTAACATACCCCTTTCCTCCCCCTCCTTGTCCGTGGTACTGGTGATGGAGTTTTCAGCAAAATTAAGTTCCTGAAATGGCACCTAAAAGAAATTGAAAGAACTGAACAAATGCTGGACAAATATGATTCCTTTGGCTTGCACTCATGGCTCATATTTGCTGCTCACAAAAAGCAACAACAAACAAAACATATTAAAGGAAATGAGAAAAGTCTTTAAACTGTAGTCAAATCAAATAAGTTTTAACTGTTCATTAATTAATACTGTATATGCTGACAATCGGCATTCAAAAAGGTAAACCCGGCCAGTGTCTGAACCACCCATACACTTTACCCTAATGACCGTTGGGCAACCGAAAGTCTGGACATATGAACTCACTTAACTGCCATTACAAGTCAATACAAAAAATATACTCGCAATCCCACATTTTAGAAATCAGCCTCTGCTCAAAATTAATAAGTGCGGTAGTTGATCAAAATAAACCAATGACAAAGGTAGTTAAGGGGGTACTACACCCCTAGGCCAATTTTATGCCTATTTTTGCATTTTTCTCACAAATTATAGCGCATTGGTGACAAGTAAGATATGTATATTATAGGGGCAAGGACTACAACTACTGCACTGAAAATTAAGCAACTCAAGGCAAGTTGTTATTGATTTATTGATCAAATATTGGTTTTCCCTCATTTTTGACTGTAACTCCACAACTGTTGTCTGTGCTGAAATAAATTTTCCAGTGCAGTAGTTGTAGTCCTTGCCCCTATAATATACATATCTTACTTGTCATCAATGCTCTATAATTTGTGAGAAAAATGCAAAAATAGGGGCAAAATTGGGCAGGGGTGTAGTACCCCCTTAACAATCTGGCAATGTGCCAGAAGATGCGTGTATAACTGATAGTAAACCCTTTGCTATGCCTTCCATGAAAACTCATTGGATTGAGCTATTAATAGTAAAGACGTTCAGGTAGGCTATTTACGTAAGGGTGAAGTGGAGGAGTTGAGTGCTGCCGGTACTGTATGGGTTTGGTGTTGGTTATCCACAACTGGTTTATGTATGAAGAGGCACAGATGAGCCTGCCTGCAGATATTTTTATGTACATGTTTATCTGTGTGTAAGCAGGTGCTAGTATATGCCCAATTGAATAGACATACAATCTTATTATCAATAAATGAAATCACATGTCTCATTGATTTTGTGAATTGAATATGAATTAATAAATTTTGTGATTGTTGTCAGTGGCGGCGCCAGGAATTTTGTTTCGGGGGCAAAGTGAATTTCAGGGAGGGCAAAATCAACACAAAAAGGAGACATTTTCATAAGTTTGGGTTTTTACTGGGGGCAACAGGGGAGGCAAGAGTTCTGACTGGGGGCATTTGCCCCTCATGCCCCCCAGGCGCCACCACTGATTGTTGTACACACATACATCATATTCATAATCATTTAGATAATAGTAGTAGAGCTGATTGCATGATTGCAGGTCACAAATGTAATAGGATCCAAAATGTATATAATGCAAAAACAAACTGACACTGCACAACATCACATGCAATCAAAATGAGCCCTTTGTCAAGCAATATATTAAAATTCAGTTTTCAATTTCATTTTATGTGTCCATTTTCTTATGTATTTTATTGGGTTTTTTGTACTCCATACTTTTGCCCTTATCTCAATTTCAAATTTGCTACCTTTGGCCTCTGTGGAACAGATTGTGTCACATCTTGGTGTTGCACAGAACAATATTATTTAATACAAAGGCAGATGAATGCTAGTATTATTAGCTGTCTCAAAATGACCTTTATTTATATATTGATCACATCATCTATGAATACTCCAGATTTATTTGCATATTCACATAAAAAGACATCACACAAAATTGTCTGCATTCCATGGGTAAATTTGTGTCTCAAGTGTTTTGTATAATTTAACATAATTAACTGCAATTCAGATAACAAGTAATTAGTATGGACATTACATTAGTTGAATATTGTAACTAATATTCTTCATTGGTGCAAATCAAGATACATGTAGTAACCTATTAAAATTCTCCTGTATTTTGTTACGATGTTGGTAACAATTCCTGTATTGTAAAAGCTTATTGCGTAGGTGGGAAGTAGCAGAACATGTGACTGAGCTCCTCTTGCCGTGTAAAGTCTTGGCAATGTTTACAAAAGCTTGTGCGTAGGCGGGACGTAGTAGAACTCGTGATTTGTATTACGTCACAAGGTCTGTAAGGTATTGATTATAAACTAGTATGGATGTTGAAGTAGTACATCTTAATTAGCTCTTAACACTGTAGTTGAGAGCAGGTCAAAAGCTCAAGCATAGAAAAATATTCAGGAAAATAATTTGTAAAAATATATTTAGAAGAAAAAGAGGTGTATCCTCGTTTATCAAGTGTGTATCCATATGCAGGTCCTCTTTTGGAGGTATTTACACAGGCCATGTCGTCTAGATTTTAAAGGCGAGTGGTTAATCACTCGCTAGCACCACTTATTTGGGTATAATCAAGTAGAGTTTCGGTCTTTAAACGGTATTTATGGATTTATATATATTGAAATGCTCGAAAATTTGTGACTTTCTCTGCTTGGAGGGGGCGCAGAATGGCTCACACATGCACACCCCTTCAAATGAAAGGAAATATGTGATGCTTAATCAAGCAAAATCAGTCGGAACTCCGAAATATTAATTTTTTAGTTTTTTATAGAATAGTAAAAAACATTTACAAAGCTGCATTTTACAGAAAACCCCATTGAAATTGAACAACCAGTTCCAAAGATTTGAGCAATTAAATAGTTTTCAAAACCAGAGGAAACAAGAGGAAATGTTTCCTTTGTTTGGCTATATCTTAAAATCAATATTATATCCGAGTTCCGACTGATTTTGCTTGATCGCATCACATATGACCAACATTTGTTTGTATGTGAGGTGATACCATGGAATATCTGTGTAAAACAGTCCCATTACAAACCAGGACAACTATACCTAGTACTAAACTAACACTCATGGTACAGCGGTTCTCAAAGTGATAATATACATTGATTTGGTTTGGTAACATTCTTGCTAAGTACACAACTAAATATGGTTTAATTAAAAAATTTAGAAAAAGCAATTTGCAAATAAATAGTTGTCATAGAATAGTAGAATACATTATGCAGACTGAACAGATTGAGTACTTATTACATTACAATATTAAATTGGAAATCCATTCCAGTGCTGTGGTGGGATTTGTGAATGTACCTTGGGAATCGAACAAGATTAAAATGTCCATTATACATATATCTTGATGTATTCTCAAGTTGTGTGTGCATGGGGCTTTTGAAGGGCAGGTTTTATCAATTTGATTGTCTGGTAGTAAGTAGGTGAGAAAAACATCTTGCGACACAAATGAAAATTTATACAATTTTGTGCAATGTTTTCTGAAAATGTGAAAACTATAGAAAATAGTATGGTTTACTCAACGGAACACTTTCAGCGGTGAGTGTTACTGATTTTGTAGCCTAGTAGTTTAAAAATAACTTATTAATTAGTCATTTACTGGAATGCGTATGAATACAATGAAATTTATTCCTCATTATTATAAATTTGAGTGGAATTGAGAGTCATTTACTGGAATGTGTATGAATACAATGTGTTCCTCATTATTATAAATTTGTGAGTGGTTGTGCTTTGGTAAGATGTGTCTCTGACTTTCTCTGTTTATTATTTTGCCAACAGTTTGTTTAAAGAATTTTAAAAAGATGCATGAAAGTTTTCAATTAGTCTAGTTTCTCTATCATCATAGGTTACATTTGTATGATTTGCAGCGATCTGCATCAGTCAATTCGTAATGTTTATTATTATTGACATTATTTGTGTATATTTTTTGTTATACATTTACAGGGCTTGGTAACCCCTAAGCAGCTTTGGGAGTATTTTGATGACTTAAAACAGCCAGATTTTGAGGTGTACTTTGCGTTGGTTCACAGCCGTTTCTCAACTAATACTTTCCCTAGCTGGGAGAGAGCTCATCCACAAAGGTATGCTATATAGCCTGATCCAAGCAAGAAACCCAGGGTACATGACCATTACATGTATATGTGGATGTGCCACAAACTTCTCATTTTCTGCCATTTGGTTTTCTTTGCCAATTTTGGTATATTTATATGGATGGATTATTTTTCAAAATCTTCCTAATTTTTTTTCCAAAAAGTAGCCCAATTTTGCCTAACTAAAAATTAGTTGAAAATGTTGGCAATTTGCATTAAATTGGGACTGAAACTTTGACTTTTGAAATAACAAGGGGTCCAAATTTCTTGTAAAATTGGTATATGGATGGGTCATCTTTTCAATTCCCATAATTAAATGATTTGAATACATCTATAATGTCATTTCATCTTGCTAAAAATCCATCTTCAAAGTGCAGTATTCAACAGGCTTTTTCCCAAGATGTTACCCATTTTTTTTCTTTGAAATTTTCACATGTAAAAACACATTTTGATTTTTTTGTAAATAACTGATAGGATTGCACATATGTCTAGCATTCCACTGGTCTCTTTTGTATGATGTTCTGTCAACCAGACAAAAAATGCTGTACTGTGCAGGTTAGCAACCAATCACGCCATGCCCTTGCCCTGCTGTCAGACGCAGACTAGTCTTTTAAATTTGGTCTTCAATTATAGCCTTGTTTTGCAAATCTGATCTACTTGTCATTCTCAACACCTACAATAAATTATTATGTAGCTTCTGTCAAAGGTATTAATTTTGCCCGTCCCAGGAGCAAACTGCCTGTCCAAAATGACAGGCAGATGAGTGGCTAGCCAAGACAGTGACGGCACCCCCTGGATCCACTACTGTACATGTATTATAAGTGAATATATTTACGTTTCATTGTAGATACCTTGCTCACAATGGTGAAATCAACACTTTACGTGGAAACAAGAACCTCATGGCAGCCCACGAGGGCGTCATATCTAGCCAGGCGTTGGAGATCATCTCAAGGACCTGTATCCTGTCGTGGAAGAAGGCCAACCAGACTCTGGATGTGTGGACAATGTGCTGGAATTCTTGTGTATGGCTGGTGGAAGGTCACTGCCAGAGGTCAGTGAGGAATTTATATACCAGCATATTTATACCAGAATTTTCTGGATTTCACTGATTATTAAAGACCAATAATTAGAAATGGCTTACTGGCATTTGTCAGTTTTTATAATTAGACCTGTTTCTTAAATCCTTAATGTACTATTCCATACTCCTTTCTCAATGCAAAAGTGCACCGCAGTAAAATCAAACATCCCTACGTGAACATAATAATATCGGCTGGAATAGATCGCGGGCAAAAGGTCTATGAGTTTGCACTTCTTACTTTTCTTACTTGTATCCTGCAACAAAGTAGGATTATGTCAGACAGACTCGGTCGGTCGGAATTTCTTCTTTTTTTTAAAAATTTTACTAGCAAACTCTACTGTTTGTATTAATTAAGGCTCAAAATATGAAAAATCAGACAATTTTTGAGTCAAAATGAATCAACTAACATTACAAAACAACTGAAATGTTGAACACAAGCTCTAAAATACATTTTTTTTAAATCTTCAGAATGCAAAAATTTGAAAAGGAAAAAAAAACCTTTTTCAGGAATTTCCAAAAATAGGGTCGGTCGGTTGAGGGCAAGCAAACATCTTTCTTTCTTTTTTTTGCCTAAGCAGGGTATTGATCAACCTATAATGGTGATATTGCAAAGTGAGGAAAGTCTCTGGAGATATATGGAGTTATCAATGAGCATTATTTTAAGATTCAGCATGCCACATGTATTAGAAACTTTATAAACAAAAATAGCCCACCATTTTCCAGATCTTCATAGAATTGGGCCATGACGATGTGAGTTATTTGATGACAATTAAGGTTGCATGGATGAAATCCGAAGTAAAAAACATTTGAGTTGGCTTCATCTTGTTGGTTGGGCATTTTGTATGTTTTCATGTTCAGAAGAAAAGGAAGATGTTATTGTTATATGACTTTCTTTGCTAATGAGTGGAGCTCATGGCTTCATATATCATTAAGAATTTCTTAGGATGGCATTAGGATAGGGGCACGTGTGTCAGTTGCACACATATGACACTCCTTTATTTATACATATAAATTGTTATGTTTGCACATGTATACCATAGAGATTATACCCAAAGAGTAGTGACTCAGATTTGTCCTGTGCGTAACATTGTGGTAAATCCACTCTATACGCCGTAGAAGTGACGTCATAATCGGATTAACTACCATAGCAATAGATGAATACAATTTGAAATAGAGTAGCTCCGGCATTTGTTGGCATAAAGTAAATTGAACGTCAATTTACATCTTTGAGCTTGAGTGTTACAAAGGTTTGCATAATCAGGATAGCTCTAACCTCTTTGGCACATACACATATATACCAGTTTCCACCCTGATGTGGCAGTGACATTAGTGCACATTCCATTGGGCGCAGCTTCATATCTCTAGCGTTCACTCAAAGTGCTGGTGTGCACATGCTTAAATGTGTGTGCGAAATAGCTGCCTCAGCACATTGACTGCGCTGCCACATCTTGTTGAAATGGTATAGTAATTAAAATCAGAGTAGAAATCAAAAATTATGGACTGCAAGCAATTATAGATTTTCTCTCTATTGAGTATATAGCCAATAATTTGATATCCAATGTGTGGTATTCCCACAGTTAGAATTTGGCTGTTCCAGTTGAAATTCATACACCCTCTATGGAAGACATGACCTACTATCTTGGAAAAAAGTCTTGGAACACCTTGTGTAAAGAATGGAAAACTGTCACCCCCTCTCCACCGTGCAATGTTGAGATATGCCAATGTCTTACACAGTTTCCCAATGTTTTCCAACATTGATTTATGGGAGAGGGGAAGGGTAAATCATTGTTGTAGATGTCATGTTTGATCTTAAAGGCAATATATGTATTTCGATAGAGTGTGCCAAGTGTTCCAGGTACATTTTTTCCAAGATTGCAGTGAATTTTAAATGGTGTCACCTGAATGGGTGAAATATACACCCCCCGTGTGAGAGATTAAGGTCATGTCTTCCATAGGGGTGTTGGTGGATGGATTTCAACTGTTGTAGGGCACTGTTCAAGAATTAATGTTGATTCTTGCAAATAAGTTTTTGTTTTAACTTTTTTTATGAAATTCATTTTCACTTAATGTTGCTTGCAGGCTATGATTACTATGGTCCCTGAAGCTTGGCAGAATGATGAATTAATGCCGCCTCATAAGAAAGACTTCTACAGATGGGCAGCCTTCTCTATGGAACCATGGGATGGTCCAGGTAACTATTTATACTAAATGACTATGTGTGACCATCCATCACAACTTTTTCAACTTTGCGCCTCTTTTATATTTTGAGACATATTTTGGTAGATATTTGTATTTGGTGGTGTGAAATTTGCAATGGTCTTTTGAGTTGTTCCCTTATTAGTAGAGCATGTATTGTACTTTTTTGTTATTTATTTATTAATTCATTTATTTAAATTATTGATTTACTTTATCGCTTCTTCATGCAGCTCTGCTGACATTCTCTGACGGTCGTTATGTAGGCGCCATCTTGGATCGTAACGGGCTGCGTCCATCTCGTTATTACATCCTTCACTCTGGCTACATGATCATGTCCAGTGAAGTTGGTGTAGTGGACGTGGCCCCTGAAGACGTCTTGCAAAAGGTAACAAACAGACAACACACAAACAAATAGAACTATTTGGGCTATTACAGATCAAATCTATACACCCACTATGGAAATATGAATAATCTTCCATAGAGGGAGTGTAAATTTCAAATGGGGTTACTACATTTGAAATCTACACCCATTGTGTAGGAGATTAAGGTCATGTCTTCCATAGGGGGTGTAAGGATGTGAACTGGAATAGCTCATTTTAGGAGAAAGTAGGGGATAGATAACCTAGGTTGATGCTCTCTATATAACACTTGGTCAGAAATTCTTGGATATATATTTAGCTTACCTATTATTATGTAAACTAAAGTATCCACAAAATGTTGGGCACAAAGTACCACAGCCAGATTATGGGGCTATGATGTAGAGGAATGATAGATGTGTTTACTACTCATAAAATGATTTGTAATGCCCCTGCTTGGTGTATACCTCATATGACTTCATCATGACCAAAGAGTACCAACTCAAAATTGCAACAAGCTATACGCCGTAGAAGTGACGTCATAATCGGATTAACTACCATAACAATAGATGAATACAATTTTTGAATAGACTGCTCTGAACTACAAGCAGATTGCACTAATCACCTTTGTATGTCAGCAAACATAGATTGAATACAATACCGCTCTTTTCAAAGATACTTATCTTACAGGTGTGAGTGATCAGCCTTTCTTTGACATCTATGGTTCAATGCATCTGTAACGCGTGATCGTTGTAGTGCAGGGCGGTATAGTCAAAATTGTATTCATCTATTGCTATGGTAGTTAATCCGATTAACTACGTCACTTCTACGGCGTATAGTAATTGGAGATCCAAAAGTGCAGTTGTTATAAATTTTTAGCAAATCAGCAGGTAGATTTTTCTGGCCTCTATTTTTGTCCAATATGTTATTATTTTTAGACATCAAACCAGTCCAAAATGATGCACATGGTGCCCCATCAATAGTTTACTGGTCTCTGATACCCATTGTTTTTTACTTCCGCTGGCCTATATTTGTCATGTATTTTCATTCAAAATATTCCTAAACTGAGCTCAAAAAGAAACTTATAATTTTTTACAACTTGTGAATCACAAGGTCATATCTTAAAATACTGTCAATCAAAATGAACCAATATTACACACAGCATTACTTAAATACTCTACTCAATACACATGTCAGTAACCAAGCAGTTGTCCAACTGACACAACAGCAAAATGCACTGTCATGGGACAGCTTCCGGGACATCCTCCACTTTCACAGCCCAACATTTGGCACCCAGCACAAAAAGTCTGTGAGAATGCACACAAGATCCTTGCACAGATGATAAAACGGTGCTGCTTTCTGCTTTTCATACACTTTTTTCATGAAACAGGGCTGGGCTGTGAATGTGGTCCAGGAAGCTGTTCCATGTCAGTGCATTTTGCTGTTGTGTCAGTTGGATAACTGCTTGGTTACTGACATGTATTAAGAGTAGAGTATTGAAGTAAACCTGTGTGTAATTTTGGTTCAATTTGATGGACAGGATTTCAAGATATGACCTTGTGAAAAATTATAAGTTTCTTTTTGAGCTCAGTTTATATATTATTCCTATATTTTTGCAAGTGCTGGCTTGAAGCCTTGAACTGAGTGAGCTCCAATAATGGCTTCAAAAAATTACAAAAACATACTGTCTTTACTTAGTGTATGGATTTTCCAAAATTAAAGATTTGAATGCTGCTTGGTTTCCTTATTATTCTCTCTTGAATGGCCATGCTAAGCGATAATGTGATACATGTACAGGGTGTATCAAAATGACTGGTACCCATCAGATTTGGTGTTTATTGGCAAGCTTGCTTCTTCAATATACAACATTGGATCTTCTTGAAATGCCAATGATATATAGTTTTATGACCTTTCATAACATTCATCTACAAATAAGGTAGCTCCTGAGTTACATTTTGTAGTGTAGTACCCTATGTTTTTTGTGGGAGGTAATGGAACATTTTGAGATTTTGGTCTTAAATGATAGATAAGGGTTCCAGGAACTCAAATCAAATTGTTACCATTTTTCTCCCAGCCCCTTGGCGTGCCATCTTGAATTTCAAAATGGCCGCCATTTTTTACATATTTTGGATTATAACTTGGCTTCTGAGCTCCACATCAAGCTGAAAATGGTGGCAATACCCATGTTTATGATGTCAAGGATTACAATGAAGGTATATACAGGGTTATACGTCATTTCGTTGGGCGGCCATTGTCCATAATCACTGGAAACTGGTGGGTACCAATCATTTTGATACACCTTGTATTCATCAATTCAGTGCTGTTTTCTCTCAATTTCCAAATTTTCCAAGAAACTCTCATTGGGCTATTCCATTTAAAATCCACACTACCCCTGTGGAAGATTTAGCTAAAGTCTTCCACAGAGGGAGTATGAGTTTTGAATAGAATCGACAATTGGGTAACTTCCATTTGAAATACTCACTCCAGTTGTGGAAGATATAGGTAAAGCCATAATACAGGGGGGTATAGGTTTCAAAATGATTAACTCTGACCAATTATATTTGAAAAACTTACTCCCACTGTGGATGGTATTTCCAAAATCTTCCACAGGGGGAGTGTGGATTTCAACTGGAATAGCCCATTCTGGTGCCTGTAAACAACATGTGGGATCTGGCTGTGGTATTACAACATTCTTTTCTATTTATATTTTAACTTTCTTTCTATGCAAGTTTTCCCCACGAAATATCCATTTCTAGTCCTAAATTGTTATGTGTCATAAGTATATATGCATGTACGGGACCTAAGGATAACATAATGGTTGAAATATTTTAAAAGTAATTTTTTTTTATAAACTTTCACTTGAATGCTAAAATTTCAAGTTTTGTGCTAAAATAATAACTTCTTTTATAATCTGTAACATTTTAGGGAGTGGCATATAACTTATATAACATTTTTATAGCATTTACAGAAATTAAACAGTTAAAGTTTAAAATAGTTAATGTTAGGGAGTGGTTAATGTAATACAGCTTTTCTATAAAATTAGTGAAATTGCTTAATTTTCCCAGTTTTGAGTATGATTTTTAAATGTCAATTAAAGGAAAATTAATGATTTTAATTAAAAATTGATAACTGAAGTACATTTAACAGAGCCAGATTTATTCCTGAAATGACATGATCACCAAACTGTAATTTAGAAAGTGTTCAAGTCTTAATAATTAAAACCTATTATGAATATAAATTTTAAAAATTAACAAAACTTTAGAATAATATTCTAGCTCTGTTTAAATAAAAAGCATGCTCAGCAAATATTGTAAAAGTGAAAATTTTCACAGAACATTAATTTTCGTGTTTTTCGCACTCCACACAGCTACCATGAAAATAAATACATGTGAAAATATGTTCTTTTTGTGTAAGAAAACTCAAAATTGCCAAGTAGCTCAAAATTGTCAAAGCAAGAAAAACTACAAATTGTGAATTTATATAAAAACAAGCGAAGTAGTAAACAGTTGGCAAAGCACGAAACATTACCTGTGCAAAAATTATCACTTTTACAGTAGGCATCATGTATGCTCAAAAATTAATTGTAAATGTTAGAATGTTAGGGAGTGGTTAAAAAATGTTGGATATCGTATGTTGTTTTTGTTGCGGACAACCTCGTGGACCTTTTCACACTTCCAGAAGCAGCGCACATTAAAGTCGCGATGCCAAAGGAAGTTTGCGAGAAGGTTGTGATGCCAAAGGTTGTGACCAGGGTTCGTCTTCTGCGACTGCGTTAACAAGTCGGTGACGAAGGGCAAAGGTCAAAGTTGACTCATGCAGACAAGTGTCCTGGCCATCAAGGTTGTAAAGGATTTGTCTTAGTGGTGATTCAGGATGAGGTACAGTACTGTTAGTTCTTAGTTTTGGGAACAATGTTACGTTGATATTTCAAATGAGAACGCATACCATCATTTTTCACACTGAGTCCATTGTAAAATGTTGTACCGTATTTGTTCCAGTAGTGAACAACCTCTAAAATGCGTTCTCATCAGCAGTGTAACTTCAAAAGTATGTGCTTTTAAATACAGACATAATTTGGTCCACACATAACGATTTCTCAGCTCAGATAATTTGAAAACTCTACACAGAAACTTGCTGAGAAAGCTCAAAAATCTAATTGTCCACCCAAAATGACTTTGAGTATTTTGTTGAGAGAATATTCTCTTTGCCCCCTTCTTTAATTGTTATTATTACCTGGTCAGTGACTCTGTATAAATATTGTTTACTACAGAGGTGTAAGTCTTCCGGAAATTCCCGGAATTCTGGAAATGTGGCCAAAATAAAAAAAAATTCCGGAAATGTTTTTTTTTACATTTCCGGGATTGGATGATGATAATTCGTCATTTTTTTTTTTGAGGGGGTGATACCCTGCAGCCTATTCCCTGGACAAGCCTGTGCACTTCCGGCAATTTTGGCGAGGTGCTCGCTTTTGGCTCGCATGTTTTTCAGGGAATGGATTGTTACCTCGCTTACACCTCTGATAAGTATTTAAAATCTGCATCTTCACTGATCCCCTCTACTGTTGCTTCCTGCGTTGTATTGTATTGTTGACCAGATCCCGGCCACACGACAGTCCGGTTTCATGACTCTGACCAGCGCCTGAGCAAATCGCCGCCCATCATAGGGCCTCAGATGGTAGAGCACTGGTCTCGCAAACCAGAGGTCACTGGTTCAAATCCCACTTCAGCCAAATTTCCTTTGCTTCACATATTGGAATGAATACTGTACACCATTGTAGAATATCTGGCAAAGAAAATATTGCTTTTATTTGTGAGAAATTGTTGCAAATTTACTTCATGGTACACCAGCTAATATGAACCTGTATCTTCAACATTTTCTTTGAGAGTTTTTGGAACATTCTTGCGAAGCGAAATGTGACAGTTCATACAATTGTGCTATACTCAGTCAAAACTTACGTGCTACTTCTCCAATGAGATATATTGCTCTTAAAAGCTGCTGAGTTTTGCAATGCTGTTACCAAGCTTGAAGATGTTAGCAATTTGACCTTTCAACTCAGTGTGAAAAAAACATTGTTTTTATTATTTGTTTGTGATGTTAATCCACCTGTGCAAAGTACTAACAAGATTTATTGTGAGTCGTGATATGTGTGTTGTTTTTGCGTTCTCTCTTTCTATATTGTTATGCCTTTGTCTGTGATCTATCCAAAGACTCACTGATCATGAAGTAGGAATGTTTGTCCTTGAAACTGTTAGGGGAAATTAATTCATCTCAATAACTAACACTAAATGTATTTGGGTTGTGGAAAAATATGTCAACATTTTGCAGGATCAGTTTACTCCATTATTTGCATACATGTCATACTACATTGTATTTAGCATCATCATATTATACAATGTATTATACAATACATGTTGTAGTTGCTATTGATTTTGCCCAAATATTAATGAAGCTATCCAAATCCATAAAAAAATTTTACCTTATTACTTATTTTCCATATTTAATCAGAAATGATCATTCATCAATATGAGGTGTTCATGATGATATGCATGTCAGGTACACCCTTCTGACTTGCACCTTCAGATCATTTCCATAACTATGTCTGTTTTGGGAATCATACCACTGAAAATGATTCAATTCTTGTGACAACCAGATCATGTGTGTATCATAAATTGGTGTAAGGAAAAATGTGGCATTTTGTGAAATAATACTGAATTTTATGCCCCTGTGAGACTGAAGAGCATGACGTATCACCCAATGACGATTGAGTCTGTTTATCTGCAATGCCTGAGTGTTAAGCTGAATTTATACTTGATCGCTGAAAAGCGATTCTCACCCCATAGTGTTGATTTCCGTTTTCAGAGTGTCAAGCCGATCAATTGATACAAATTACTGAGGCAATAACAATGTCGCTTTTTCGATTGAAGAAATCTCAACTTTTTCTGTGTGATGTCGCTTGACACTATGTATGACACATGTGAATGCATCAACCAATCATTACCTATCCTACTACCTACTGGATCTATTATTTTGCTAATTAATTTACCTCTCTCATTACCATTAACTTTTGGAGATGAAACAATTCAAAGCAATAATTATTGACAGTAATGTATGTTTTCAAAATGTAATTTGTGGCTTTTTGTTTATTTTAATTGTCGGGTGCAATCACGATCGCTGTATTAAGTGTAAATGCAACAAAAAAAAAGTGCAGTGATTTATAGTGCGCTACACACAGGCACAATGCCTAGACTTTGATCCACAAGGCTCAGCACACTTTACAAAAGCGACGAGCTATGCATCGCAAAATTTGGCGATTGACCATCACTGCATCGCAATCACTCGGCGATTGAGTATAAATTTTGCTTTACGGTGCTCATGCAGCGACAAGCAGCATGTCAGTATGATACCAGCATTAATAAATGAACTTACTAATTATGCTGTACACAGAGAATGTACCCATTTAAACTTGCTCTTCTTTATCACCATGGTAATTTCAGAGACTTGGAAGATGTTAAGTTAAAGGAAGATTTTGAATTTATTTGAACTGAAAGGGGGGACGCAGAAAGAAAAGTCACATGGTATTCAGGTAGTGAAAAGCAACAAACTGCCAACAGTTCTAATGTGAAACAGTTCATTTTTTGATGCATACAAATTATGCACATAATTTCATGAAATAAAAATGGCAAATATACAATGTTAAAGCAAATATGACTAATTGCATGATTGTTTCTTTGAATAGGGTCGTCTGAAACCAGGTCGTATGTTGCTCGTCGACACTGTCGTTGGTGAAGTCAGCAAAGATGAGGAGTTGAAGCGACAGATTGCCGAACAGAGACCAGTTGGAAAATGGCTCAAAGAACAGGTATGGTAAACAGGATGGTCTATGTGTTGATTATTAGAACTGACTTTGTGAAGCTCAGACTAAATTGAAAAAGTGAAAAAAAATCAGGACTCTGAGGGATTGAACCCAGGACCTCACGATTACTGGTCAAGAGTTTACCCAGTGCGCTATTCACTGCTGACACTCGGGTAATCTTATTGCCGCCTCTCTTACTGTGTCTTAGCATCCGAGTATACATTACATAATGAAGCAATGAGGCGGCCTCGCCTCGCAGGACATAAGACATTGCAAGACATGTAAATATCACAATAGTTTTATATGTACAGCATTTTCACAGTACAGAGTTACTATTTCGTCACTCATCTGCAGTGAATCGGTTTTGATTCTTGCAAAGGGATTTTATAATTTACGGTATGGATATTTAAAATCTATGAAAATCAACCTTCATTCACACAGATAGTTTACTGGAATTTTTGCAAGAATCAATTTTATGATTGTAGTTGAAAATGCCAATATCTTGGCCATTTCTGTTTTATACATGTATGTGTAAGCCCAGGATTGAAACTATGTCACTCTTGTTGTCTGTGGTCAACACAAATTGTACAGTGATATCAATCTTAGTGTTGTACCAAATGGGAAAAGGACAAAGTATCTTAAGACTTGAAATATGGTGTCTGCGCTCCATGGGGTTCTTCCATTTGAAAACCACACCCCCCATGAGAAAGATCTTTATTCTAGATCCAAGTTGTCATCCCAAAACTGGAATATTTTAGAATTCCAAACCGAATTCCCAAAATAGGGGTCATATTGGGTAAAATTATGAATTTCACCATTTTCTAGTTTTTAGCTGGCCTTTAACAATATTGCATCTGGATTGGGATAAGGACAGAAAGTTTGAAACATGGTGTTCTTCTATACCGTAGGACCCCCATCTACTAGCATAATGCCTTTAATTGAGTGTTGTTGTTTTTTTGACAAAAGAGACAAAAGGCAGACACCCTTCACAAAAACATTATTTAGAGTTTGAGCAACTACATGTATTACTGATACAGTACAAATATGTATTATTATAAGACCAATCTATTGTAATGTTTTTGTGGAAGGTGTCTGCCTTTCATCTCTTTCATAAAAAAATACTCTATTAGGAGGCATATTTGCTTGTAGATTGAATTCTACTGTATTCAACTGAAATTGAAATGCCAATGAAATCCTCCACAGGTGGTGTGAGTATTTTAAGTGGAATAGCCAATTGTTACACAGGAATGTAAGGTTTCAGACCATTGATACCAAACTAGAAACTTTGTATTTATTTATTTATTTTTTGCAGTCATCAAGATGACTGGTGAATTTCCAAAGATTTTTGTTTGTATTTTTTTATTGGCAGCCTCGTCCAGGGCCATCCACAATTTTTCTCCATCAATATGGCCACTTTAGTACCAGTGGAAAACGCAGTCATATGAAAAAATGTCACAACTGAATTGTGAATTGGATTGTGTGAGCCAAGATGTGTGTACGATATCTATGCAGCTCACAAAGCACTTTGCATTGCACCACACCCCGCCTGCCACAGAGTTCCTTTCTACTCTGCCAACCAGGATTGACTGGTGAATAATTGTCTGAATAACTGCTAACAATATAATGATTTCTGTTATAGGTTATAACTCTCAAGGACTTGTACGCAGCTCACAAGCCGTCCGAGGAAATTCCACAGGAGTTCCCACTGATCCAGGAGGACCATCGTCTACCGATGTTTGGTTACACAGTGGAACACATCAACTTGTTGTTGCTACCCTACATTAAGATCCAGTAAGTCTTGAACAGGGTTGAGAAAACCCAGAGGTGACAGATTCAAGTCAGGGATGATGACTTTTCCATTTTCCTTGGCCAACTCAAGTGCATGGTATAATTCTTTTTGACCAGGTCTTGAAATGTCCATTTCACACTAATTAATTAAGCTTGGTTTTTTGTTGTTGTTGTTTTTGTTTTCTGAAAGAGTAGAGCATTTGATGTGATTTCATGGCGGCCATCTTTAATATCAGCAGCCTGTTAGAACATGCGACCAGCTCCCACAAAATCCAGAGCATGTTAGCAGATGTAGTATAAAGGTCATTGGTGTTTTTGGGTGTGGTATCAATAGTACTTATCAAATCAAAGAAGCACGTCAGAAAAAGAGGATTAGTTATAAATTGTGACGGTACAGCACGAATGAGCCGTAAATTCCCTAAATTGCATTCTGAGTTACAGTGTAAAATGTGCATGCAGGTCGTATTCATTGGCATCTCTAGCTGGCGCAACATCTATCTCATTTTGATAGTCAAACACCAATCAATAATCCTATTGTTGAAGAGGATAATAAGCTTCTACCTTAGATGGCAATAGAATTTTTAATAGCTCTGGTCTTTGTTTGCTTTGGCTAAATCCTGTTCAAGTGGTGGGTTACCAGGCATTGTATAGGTATGTATAACCAACAATTAACAATGAGAGAACTTTCTTGAACCTCGTTGACTTGGGGATGATTTGATATGACCGCCAATGATGACTGTTTGATATTTATTGCCAGCAATGTGGAAAAAGAGACACACGTAGAAACGAAAAAAGCTACCATTTTGTTGAAGGAGCAAAGTTCAACAAACCATAACCCTGCTACTGGATATCGTTTGAAGTCAAATAGTTTACCATTTTAAAGCTTATGATGTGTATTTTCTAAACACGAAATAAAACAATTTTGACCAGGGGAGGAATTTACGGCTCATTCGCTGTGACAGGTCACAATTGGCTTTAATTATTCATTATTTAGTGCCATTTAATTGGTGCTATTTATTACCTTATTTCTCAGAATGTTATGCTCAAACATTTAAAGATCTCTGAGCAAATTGTATACAGGGTGTCCCTGAAAGAACTGTACTCATTTGGAATCTTTAAATTTTGGGTATGCCAAATCAAATATGACTGAATATTCTTCATGCATTTGCACAATAAAACAGCTTTCATGTACTTTTTGAATTTGGAAAATTGACCATTTCGTTCCTGAAATACAAGAATTATACAAAAATACCTAATTTGCAATCCTTCCGCTGATTCAAATATCAATGGGTGATCTGTATCTGGCGTACCAATCACTGAGCATGAGGCATCTATTGTTCAGTAGTTTGACTCGGTGGAATGGATTAAAATTGCGGTGTGATTTTCAAATGATTATAATTCAAGAATGATGCAGTCAATAGTCAAAATTCATAAAGTATGTGATAGCTTATAATGTAGACAAATTTATTCGCACAACTTACGAGCTCATCTGAGCATCACTTCTTTGGCACTGGTTTGATCTGGACAATGAACCCAGGCCACTTGACTCAAGTAACTTCTTGTAGGCTGCTGGTAGGGAGTGGTGCCCCTGGTCTTTGTTGAGGTCTGATTTGGACTGTTATCCATTTTATTCCTGAACAAAACCAGTTATTTAGTTCTGTTTGGTTCAGGCATCACAATACCCAAAATTGAAAACATCCAATGGTACAGTTCGTTCAGGGACATCCTGTATAATAAAGATGTATACTGTGGTTCATTAACTAATTTAGTGCAAATTTAAAGCTTACTGCTATTTTCAACTATGTAATAATATTTTCTTTTAAAACCTAACATGCACCTGGTTTTGTGGGTACAGGTCACATATTGTCTCAAATCGTGTTCCTTTGGTTTCTTATAGACTCAACTAAGTATGACCAACAAGTACAGGCAGAGGAGGATATCTTACACTTCCCATAATGCATTTCTCCCATTTCAATTTTTTTGTACTGATTTGCTATCTAGTGCAACATGGGTCGATAGTGACGAAATGTACCTCGATGAACAGAGCACATCCAGATCTTGCAAAATATGTTTATTTCTTGACTATCGATCCATATTTAATTGGTCTATTCTCAAAATGATGAAGAAGGAAGCCTGTACAAAGTAATGTGAGTGTCAAAATGGGGCAATGCATCATGTTGTAAAGGATTGTGGGAAGGGTAAGACATCTTCTCTGACTACATATACTTGATTAAATTATTGTTTTTGAGTTGCAGACTGATTTATAACTCAAAATATTTTGTCCTCCTTGTTTTTACAACATTATTTTGCAGTAAAAATTGGGCCACAGAATATCTAAATTTTGACAGAAGATAAACTAAACTGCTTGATCATTAGGTTACATGTAATTCTTGTTGCTTACTCCTGATTCCAGAAAATACAGCATTTATTTTGTTGGAAAATGTTATCCTGTTTTGCTAAATGAAACATAGCTAAATCCTTATCCCTAACCCTAACCGCCTAAGGGCTTTTTGGGGACGGGAAGGGAGAGAAGGAAAGAAATAAAGAAGGAAAGAAGTTGTTTGCTCTGGTGGGATTCGAACCCGAGACCCCTCGCATGCCAGGCACTGGGTCGGCGACACTTTGCCACGGGTCTTGGGCTTCATGGCCAGCGAAACCGTGCCTATATATCACTTAGGGCGATTGCGTCATCACACCACGTGGGATGCATGCACGAACAGCGCATATCAAGTAGTATTTTGTAGTATACCGTCCTGTTAGGGTTAAGTTCTTATTGACAATGAAAATCAAATTTTAATATCTATACTAATAAAATAATGAGCTCTGTGTGTCTGTCTGTCTGTCCGGCTATGCGTTTCGCCGCGCTTCGACGCATCGATCCGATATTTCAGACATAGATGGGTATTGGGCGTGCGCTGTTTACTGGGTAGTTTTAAAGGTCATCGGAGGTCAAGAAAGGTCATCGGAGGTCAAGGTCAAAGGTCAAAATTTCAAACTTTGTCCGATCGGGCCCAAATTTGGTGGGTGGAATCCTTGATACAAGGGGAATATAATGCTGCGAAATAAAATCGAGGTCAACCGAGGTCAAAGGTCATTACGGAGGGGTCAAATTTCAAACTTTGTCCGATCGGGCTCAAACTTGGTGGGTGGGATCCTTGATACGAGGGGATTACATGCCCGAAATACAATCGAGGTCAACCAAGGTCGAAGGTCATTACGGAGGGGTCAAATTTCAAACTTTGTCCGATCGGGCTCAAACTTGGTCGGTCGAAACCTTTGTATGAGGGGAGCATGAAAAACATGATATGGAGGTCATCCGAGGTCAAAGGTCAAAGGTGGATTTCAAACTTTGTCCTATCGGGCTCAAACTTGGTGGGTGGAATCCTTGATACGAGGGGAATATATGCGCAAAACAAAATTGAGGTCAAAGGTCATGTAGGGGCTAAATTTAAACTTTGCCCTATTGAGGGGAGCATGATAGGTCATCTGGGGTCAAACAGTATCGCTATCATAATGAGTGCTCTCACAGCATCAGGGCTCTCACAGCTGCAGGTGCACTAGTTTGGTAAATTTGTGGGGGAAAGGGCCGAAAAATGTTTTTAAGGCATTTTTCATATGCTGTGATAATCAAGCCCGGCTTGTACGAAGACTAATTTCAAGTTATGCATTGTAATTTTTGGAAAACACATTTTCTAATCTTTTTCAAAATCAATTATTTAAAATAACATAAAAGATTAAAATTATGAGCTTCCTCTTAGCCTATTCTTAATATTTTGAATGTGTAGACGCATGCGAAGTCTTAGACTTTTGTGACTACAATTGTAAGAAAATGTGCAAAATTGCATGTTTTGGTCCTTTTTGCCTCAAATTGCAAAAATATTAAAATTTGACTTTTATTGTCATTTAGAATTAACTTTAAGATTAGGATTTAGCTATGATTCATTTGGTAAAACAAGATATTATTTTTAAATTCTGGAATCCCAGGAGTAGGGATGACATTAAAAACAGAGCATAAAATGTGGCCCATTAAACAGAAGTAGCTTCTGAATGAATTTGATGAAATTTTGTTCCAAGTTTCAAAACAACCTGTTTTCTTGACTTTTGTGATTGATATTCTTTTGTTAAATACTTCCTTCGATCCTTTGGGCATTTTTTCAGTAACATTATGTGTTTTGTACACTACTATACAGAGTGTTCCTGAAAGAACTCTACCATTGGAACATTCATAAATAGATTTTTTAATGCCCACACCAAACATAACCAAATAATTTATGCATTTGCACAGTAAAGCAACTTTCATATACTTTTTTAATTTTGTAAATTTACTGCTGCTTTCTGGAAATTTCCAAACATACCTAATTTCCAATCCATTCCATATATATCAACCAGTGATCTGTACATTGAGTACTAAGCACTGAGTATGAGGCATAAACTGTACATTAGAGATTATGTTTGACTTGCGGGAATGGATCAAAAATGAGGTGTGATATTAAAATGGTTAGCACATTCAAGAACAGAGTGGGTAATTATAAAAATTCCAAAAATATGTGATAGCTGTTTTTATTCCTCAACAACATCAACTATGAGTATGAGTTATCAGAATACCTGATGTACAGCCAGTCCCTGTGTGAGTAGTCAAGATTTCCTCAGATATCTCTAACTTCATAGTTCATATATTTAATTGATTCGGTATAGGTTTGCACATTTAAATAACAAAAATGAAATTTGCCATTGGTATAGTTCTTTCAGGGACACCCTGTATGATGCGGTCATTTCAATTGACAATAACCATGCATGCTTGTCCATTGTGTTTTGTGAACAGATTGCTGAGAAGAAGTAGAATTCTTGGTATTTGACCCATTCAGGCAGAATAGGGACAACTTGGGCACATGTACACATACACTAATAATAACTGCAGATGCTGTTAATGGCCAATCGGTCCATGAATGTGACAGATGAAACCACTATGTAACCACATATTTTTTGTGCAATGCGTGCAGGATTTTTAAGCAACTGGAAAAGATATAAACTTTTCAGTGTTTCTTTGGTCTGCAATTTTCAGCGAGTTTGGTGTGCAAGGATTCCATGAAACATATCACAAAATGACAAGCTCACTCCAATATTTGACTATGTTTTATGTTTCAGGAAAGAAGCTCTTGGATCCATGGGCAATGATATTCCTCTAGCCTGCCTGTCTCAGCGTAATCCACTCATGTTTGAATACTTCAAGCAACACTTTGCACAGGTTACCAATCCACCTATTGACCCTATCAGGGAGAGCATTGTCATGTCACTGGTAAGGCATAATAAACTATAAAAACCACAGATTTGTGCTTTACAGACTGACTATTCTAGGGAAGTGACAAAGATTTGTAAGTAGGGTCTTGGCTAGGATTTGAAGTACCCATCATTTCTGGATCTGGACGTTATCCTCTGAATAAACGGGTACCCGCATCGCATCAGAGTTGGTACAAACCAATGACCTAAGACTGGATTTGGCGAAATTTAATTCAGGTAGTCCCTAACGGCGGTCTTGAAGTTTTTGTAGTCTGGTATGTCTAATATGTCGTGGGGCAGTCCGTTCCAGTGTGGAATTGTCCATGGAAAAAAGCTATTTGCGTAGGTCGATGAGTTGACTCTAATCTGCATGTATGAAGATGGGTGGTGTCGTCTGGTCATTCGTGTTGGTCGGGTGAGGTGGTCCTGCCCGTCTATGTCGACGAGATTGTGTGTAATTCTGTACATCAAGCTAAGTCTGGTGATAAGGCGATTCAAGTTGGTTGAGCATTTGCTTAACACTTGCTTCTCTGGAGTAGTTGTTGAAGCATAACCTAGCAGCTGACCTCTGTATCATGTCTAGCTGGTGTCTCTCTTCATTTGTGGAAGGGATCCAAGCTACCGATCCATAAGTCAGTTTGGGTTGAATGAGCGACAAATAGAGGCGAGACTTGATGTATGTAGGACAAGCTTTGAAGTTCACCAAAACTGCCTGTCTAATTTTGGCCCTGGAAACATAATCTATACCTCTTAGTTCAAATAGTTATTGCTTTTATAGCTTGGATTTATTAGTGTTGTTTTGATTTCAAATATTAAGCATTATTTTTAACATGTAGCATATGTCCACAGACATTAAGTTTGCCTATGCTGAAGCAACTGCTCGTCCAAAATGATTGAGTGGTTGTGATCGGCTAGCTAACACCCTGGTACTAAGTGTTAAAAAGTGACTAACAATAACATAACTTTACATAGATTGATCCGGTAACCACAAGTAAACCACAATCCTAATCTTTATAGGTGTACAGGGATGTGCCACGGTTTGGGGTACCTTTTCAGCAATTTTGGTATATCGATGGTTGGGTTTTCAGTGAAGTGGGCAAAAGTGTCCTTAAATTAGGGATTCAATCATGTTTCACCGTTGTTCATCACCGTTTAACAACAATGCGACGCGTCGTCTGCGTGGTTTACTTGCGAGGGCAGCTTTAGCTGCCCGAGCGGCTAAACTACGCAGACGCTTGGCCGGACGCCGAAGTTGTTAAACGGTGATGAACAACGATGAAACATGATTGAATCCTTTCAACGAAAAGAAGCTAAATATCGTATAATTCATGATTATTTTACGAGGAATGTCAGTTAATCATTGCCACTCAGCCTTACAAAAACTTCGATGATTTCTCTTTTGATATCAGCAATAAAACTACAGAATAAAACGGCAATGTTTAGCCGCTACCTGAAAAATACTGAATTCAACTTGTAAGCTGGCATATGCACAAATGTTCCAGGCATGACGAATTATACGGCGCTCTGGCGTAACGCGTAGTCTCGCTTCGCGTTCGCAGTAGATACGCTTCAGTAAAAGTGTGGGTTCATCACGGTTTAACAACGGTTGGCTCCTGTACAAAGGTATAGGAAGAGTTGTTGAAAGCTTTATAGTTTACCATACCGTGTTGACAGGTACACACAGTCGCTCACTAACTGCATGCAGCTGTGTGCTTTGTGTTTGCCTGTGATAGTGAAAATATTTATGAGGTTGAGGAAAACAAATACAACATTTATTTTCAGGAAAGAAGTGAAAGCTACTGGTCCCTCAATATTGGCCGATTGTGACTTTTTTCCTCCACTCAGTGTACAGACAGGAACCATTAGATTTCACTACTTTCCCTCAAAACATGATGTATTTGTATTTCAACAACTCCTCCTATACCTTTGTACAGGAGCCAACCGTTGTTAATCCATGATGAATCCACACTTTTACTGTAGCGTATACGCGAACGCGAGCGAGACTACGCGGTACGCGAGAGCGCGTAAAATTTGTCATGTCTGGAACTTGTGCGTGTGCAAGCTTGCAAGTTGATTCCTGGTTGAATTCAGTATTTTTCAGGTAGCAGCTAAACATTGCCGTTTTACGGGCCGTTTTATTCTGTAGGCTGTAGTTTTATTGCTGATATCAACAGTGAAATCATTGAAGTTTTTGGCAATGATTAACTGACATTCCTCGTGAAATAATCATGAATTATACAATCTTAAACTTCTTTTCGTTGTTGAAAGGGATTCAATCATGTTTCACCGTTGTTCATCACCTTTTAACAACTCGCGTCCAGCGCGTCTTCATGGTTTACTTCGCTCCACGCAGACGATGTAGCCGCATTGTTGTTAAACGGTGATGAACAACGGTGAAACATGATTGAATCCCTAAATTACTCCTGTACAGAGTCCAGACTTTGATCTACACTTTACTCCATTGAAGAGAGTCTGTGGGCTTGATTGGATCACTAGAATAGCCTCAATTATAACCTCTAATCTAATAACGCAGGATGCAAGGTCTATTGTAGGCTATAGCTTTATTTACTAGATATATAACACACACAAAAACTATAAGATGTAGGGTGTAAAGCAGTAAACTTCCCCATCTTTTATTGCACTATAGGCCTCACCAATCGGCCCAGAATCCAACATTCTTGAACCCAGTGAGATGCAATGCAGAAGGCTGTTTCTGGACACACCAATCCTCAGCAAGAGAGACTTGAAGGTCATCAAGGCAATGAACTACAAAGATTGGAAGGTTGGTATCTAGAGAATAAGCGATAGAATTTTTATTTTGCCTATCCTCTACCGTGTGATAGATTTGACAGGCAGGTCCAATATTTTGAGTAGTGGATGCGGCGCAGCCGGTATCCACTACGATAAAAATATTGGACCTGCCTGTCGCCTATCATAGGTAGAGGATAGGCAAAATAAAAATTCCTATCGCTTATTCTCATTCTTAGTCAGTTAAATATTATTTTAATAACTGTAAACAATTTTTTTAAGCAAAAACTAAGTTAACGTAATAAAAACTCCCGCATTATAGAATAAATGAAACTTGATTACAACTTCACGTATTCTGTTGCGCGTACTGCTAGCGCGTTCACGTATTCCGCACTAGTCTACGCATCCAGCGCGATACATACGTGCACCTCTACACGCGTGTTACGCATTATCAAGACGCATGATGACGCGGGGTCGTCTACGGCCTGATAGACGGCACCCGAAATCATGCAATTGTCCAATCAGAAATGTGTCTACGAACTAGACCACTCCCACTGACTAAGAATAGAGTGTACATGAGACCACATTAAGTTCAAGTGCAAAGTTTATTTATTTTCCATCAAAACACATTAAAAAATGCCAAAATATATCAAAACGAAAAACAACAGCAGGATGGAGAAGGTGCAAGGAAAAGCTAGTAGCCTGAAACGATTGCACCACCATACAATACATAAAAATTAATAAAAATATTAATTAAACAATATTATTTTAAACATGTAATCACAATCACAAAAGTCGTAAGCATGGGGGAATATGGCTACATTGATGCATATAGATTTTCATATTCAAGATAAATTAAGACGTCTGAAAAAAAAATGATTTTACAAAAAAAAGATGTAAAATCATTTCAAATCAGCCTATGTGGGGTTACTATAGTCTATTAGGTTTCCTTGAGACATAGGCGCACATAGTATTAAATCAATCAATCAACCATTTTTCTTCCTTTTATTAATAGTCTAAGACCATAGACATCACATACCTGGTGGAAGATGGCAGTAACGGCTTAGTACCAGCTATTGATCGTATCTGTAAGCAATGCTCTGAGGCTGTGGATGAGGGCTATACTATGCTGGTGTTATCTGACAGGGGTGCAGGACTTCAACATGTTCCTGTTGGGTAAGTACATAAATGGCACAAGATGTATTATATACACTTAGATAACTTTGTGCTACAATACAGTTTGACCACATAGTTCCATACCATCTGATCATAGGCCTGCATAGATCCGGGATGGAATCCCCATATTTTGATGAGGGATGATTCATACAATTTACATTTAGGCCAACCATAATTAAAACAATATGTTTCAAAATTTTCGAATTGTATTGCTCCAGCAGTTATGATATAAGAAGCAAAATACACCAGGCACAAAAAGAAACTCGTCAGTTATATTCATCCATCCTTGCTGTTCAATAACTTGATAATTTTGGATTATTCTGAAATATACATTTTGTTAATTGGACTTTTCTTTCTCATTTGACACCCTGTTCGTGAACATTGAGCAAGAATTGACCAAGATATGCACTTCCAAACTCTCAAACCCCAAAATTTAAAGTTGCAATTTTAACGATTCAACTGTGCCTGTTACACTGTGTGCTGTATTGATTGGCCTGTGGTGCTTGTGTGCAATACAACGATGAGTTCCCATTGAAAATCGTTGAAAATGTAACTTTTGATTTTGTGGTTTGAGACTTTGGAGGCGCATATCTTGGTCAATTCTTGTTCGTTTTTCACGAACAGGGTGTCAAATGAGAAAGAAAAGTCCAATTAACAAAATGTATATTTCAGAATAATCCAAAATTATCAAGTTATTGAACAGCAAGGATGAATATAACTGACGAGTTTCTTTTTGTGCCTGGTGTACTTCCAGTAGTGGTTACCGCAATGCACCACGTTTACACCATCTACAGCATACCTCTGGTGTTAAATTTTACTGGGGTAATAATGAAAAATTTAAGTTTTTATGAAGAAAAATGGGGGATAAGGCTGTCAATCGGCATGGTAACATCCCTTTTAGTGAACTTAATTGTCTTATCTAAAGTGAACAAAACTTTCTCTGCACAATTTATGTGACCTGGGGTAGAATTCAATTAAGAAATATGGGTTATGTAGTATCCTTTATAGATTGTTAATGACTTCGAGGTTGGGAAAAAGTACACAAATGTAATGAAGATTACAACAGTTTTGTAAAATTTTAGTAAAACATTTCAAACAATATTTCTCTCTAAAAAAAATGAGTTTCCCAATAGGTCAGTTCAGCTGTACCAAAATTTGCCAAAACCATCCCGCAATGCATCAGAAATTTGTGGTTACCATCGTAGGATCTTTCACAGCCTGATTACATATTTCTTACACATTTTCTGCAGGTCTCTGCTGGCATTGGGGGCAGTCCATCACCATCTCATTAGTACAAGACAACGTCTCCGCGTGGGTCTCATAGTTGAAACCGGTGAAGCGCGTGAGATGCACCACTTCTGCCTCCTCATTGGCTACGGCGCCGACGCCATCTGCCCGTACCTCATTTACGAGAATCTTGTGAGTTTGCGAAATCAGAATCTGCTAGGAGAAGATATAAGCGATGATGAAATAGACCGACGTGTCATCAAGTCAGCCGGGAAAGGAATTAGGAAAGTGATGGCCAAGATGGGCATATCAACTCTACACAGCTATAAGGTAATGCATGAGTAGATTGGCCAGGCTATTCCTCTTGAAATACATACACCCCCTATGAAGACATGACCTTAATCTCCTACACAGGGAGTGTGAATTGCTGTAAAACACAAGTTGTCCAATTTAGTCCCATTGATTAAGATGGGACTGAAATATATGTGCCCTGTATGGAGTTAACATAATGGGGGAACTTCTGTTTTTCACTACAAAGTGTTATAAGTGTTGCTGTAATATCTTACAAAAGAAAGCTACTCAATTGACCCCAAGTCATATACAAATATTTTTGTTGGCCATGCCAGCGAAACACATGTGACTACCAGTCGCTGATGGTGTGCTTGGCGCCAGAGGGGTCTGGGGTTCAGTTGCTGATGGTGTGCTTGGCGCCAGAGGGGTCTGGGGTTCAGTTGCTGATGGTGTGCTTGGTGCCAGAGGGGTCTGGGGTTCAGTTGCTGATGGTGTGCTTGGCGCCAGAGGGGTCTGGGGTTCAGTTGCTGATGGTGTGCTTGGCGCCAGAGGGTCTGGGGTTCAGTTGCTGATGGTGTGCTTGGCGCCACAGAGGGGTCTGGGGTTCAGTAGCTGATGGTGTGCTTGGTGCCAGAGGGGTCTGGGGTTCAGTTGCTGATGGTGTGCTTGGCGCCAGAGGGGTCTGGGGTTCAGTTGCTGATGGTGTGCTTGGCACCAGAGGGGTCTGGGGTTCAGTTGCTGATGGTGTGCTTGGCGCCAGAGGGGTCTGGGGTTCAGTTGCTGATGGTGAGCTTGGCGCCAGAGGGGTCTGGGGTTCAGTTGCTGATGGTGTGCTTGGCGCCAGAGGGGTCTGGGGTTCAGTTGCTGATGGTGTGCTTGGCGCCAGAGGGGTCTGGGGTTCAGTTGCTGATGGTGTGCTTGGCACCAGAGGGGTCTGGAGTTTGAATCCCAAAGGAAATGGACAACTTCTTTGTTCTCTTTAAAGATTTTCTCTTTCCTTTCCCAGCACCCTTTCAGCATTGTGGTTAATGAAATGTCTGTATATAGGCTGTCAAGGATTCAGCAGTTATCCCCAAACCCTCTGTCTCGAACGGAAGCCATAATAAGCCAAATCGGCATTGGAAGTTTGCAATGCATTGTAGGACAGTTTTTGCAGTTATAGTTGCAGTTACTTTGTCCTTTGACCTTTCAGAAAATTCAGAAATATTATGTTTTTTACGTACAAAATATAATCTCAAATGTTTTACAATACTTAAAACAAATATAAAAAATATTAGTATTTTATAAATTAATTATTTTATTTTATTTTAATTTATTTTTAATGATCAACATTATGACAATATTAAGAAAATTAATAATAATTACGTCAATTTTCCCGATATGTCAGAGGTCAAAGTGTCCCAAAACTGGTCTCAAAAACCGGAAGTTAGAATGGCGATTGGGCTTATTGACTGAGATTCTCATTTTATTTTTTGTCAATTTCCTGTATAGGGAGCACAAATCTTTGAAGCTGTCGGCATAGGCAAGGAAGTTATTGATAAGTGTTTTGTGGGCACAGTCTCAAGGTTGGAGGGTGTCAACTTTAGCGTCATAGCAAACGAGGTATGTATACAAGGATCTGTTTGCTGACAGTAACATTTTGGGATATATATAGGCATAAGGCACAATACGACGATACTCTCGTAGAGAGGACTGTACTTCAAAGGAAGAAGAAGGTTGGATGAATTTTGTGTCATGAGCTATCACCAAAACATTTATCAGTAACAATATTAAATGTAGAAGGGGAGCAAAGAAAATATTCAATTGGAATCCCGCTTCAGCCAATGATTTTCACAATTCTGAACAGTTTATTGATTTAATTCAGTTTCAGGCAGTGACACATTTACTGACTTATAATAATAATAATATTTATTTGAATTACTTGCAAAATACAAAGTAACAAAATAACAGTACATTTATACACACTTTACATTTCTTACACATGACTAAAGCAAGTAATTCAGGATGAGTGAATGGGCTAAAAGCCCAAACACAGAAGTGCCCACTCATCCTGCACATGAATAAAAAGATTAAACTTGAAAGTACAAAAAAAAATATATAAAATATATATAAGCCAATACATAAAATAAAGGCATTTGAAAATACATAAGCCAAAACATTAAATACCACAAGATCATTTAAGCATATTCAAGTAAAAAGATTTACATTCAGACTTAAATACAACAAGATTATTAACATGATGCAATTCAGAGGGAATTCCATTCCAAAGACGTGGGAGGAAACAAACATGGAATTAAAGAAAGATGAAGATTTGGCAGATTGATGCAATAGCCTAGAATTATCTAAAATACTTCTTTGAACCAGTGAACTAAACGAAGGAGGCCCAATCTCATTGATTATTTTAAATCCCAAGACTAATCTTTGACACTTGTAAACATCCTCAAGCTTAATCAATTCAAGATCTACAAGCCTCTTAGAATATGACGGACGGTCATCAAAATCAACTTCAGGAAAATCTTTGTAGAACAAAGTACGAGTGATTTTCCTCTGGATTTTTTTTCCAACCTATCAATATGATTCCTTTGAAATGGAGACCAGACACAAACACAATAAACAATATGTGGCAAAATGAGAGATTTGTAAAGATTAAGTAAAGCATCAGAAGTCATATTTCTAGTACATCTAACTATAAAACCGGAGAGCTTAGAAATTTTATTAGCCACAATACCAATATGAGAGTCAAAAGAAAGGTCCTTACTGAAAGTAACTCCAAGCAGCTTGAATTCATCAACTTCTTTAAGCTCATCACTGCCCATAATATAAGAACTACAGAATTTAGGAGACTTAGATCTAGTCATGTGCATAGTGGAACACTTTGAAAGGTTCAAAGGAAGTTTGTTACAAACTGACCATTGAAAAATATTTTCAATATCCTGCTGAAGAATCTTATGGTCTAAATCACCATAGATAGGACGGACAATTGAATTATCATCAGCGAATTGGAAAAGAGAAGAAGAAACCACATCATTTAAGTCATTAACAAACAGCAGAAACAAAATTGGACCAAGCACAGAGCCTTGAGGAACACCAGAAGTTACATTACACCACTCAGAAACTACACCTTTGAAAATAATCCTTTGCCTACGCATGTACAAAAAGTTTTGAATCCACCTAAGAAGTTGACCTCTAATTCCCATAGAATGAAGTTTACCAAGCAAAAGATTGTGGTCTACTTTATCAAATGCAGAACTAAAATCCAAGAAAATACCATCAACAAGCCAACATTTACGATCATCCAATGATTTACTAAGCAAATGGAAAAATGTTGACAACATCTGCTCACAATTTCTGCCACTGCGAAAACCAAATTGATTATCAGACAGAATACCATTTTCATTGACATAATTCATTATACGAGAAGAAACTAATTTTTCCATAACCTTACCCACGATACTTGTCAAAGAAACTGGGCGGTAACTACTAACATCATCCTTGGGCTTTCCAGAACCCTTATAGATAGGGACAACATTGGCCTCTTTCCAAGCACCAGGGACTTGACCATGTTGTAGAACATCGTTAAACAGACCACATAATACTGGGGCTAATTCATTACAACAAACCTTCAAAAAGACAGGAAGTATGCCATCAGGACCAGGAGATTTGGACGAATCAAGATTCTTAAGAACATCAGCCACTTCACTTACTGTAATAGGCTCACAAGAAAAAGGGCTGCCCCATGTGAAGGAATGGAATCAGGCAAAGAGTCAAGATCAATAGGTTCATACATATCAACAAACTTGCTTGAAAAATGAGTATTGAATACATTAGCAATATCATCTGGATCAGTAATTACATCATTATCAACAGTAAGACAAGTATTTTCAGAACACTTTTTGGAAGAAGAAACATAAGACCAAAATTTCTTAGGATTTCTCTTAACATTTTTTGAAAGTTCGTATGTATAATTTCTATGACTATTTCTAATTGCAGCTTTCAATTTATTACTACAGTCCTTAAACTGCTGCAATGCTACAGGAGACTTACTTACTTTAGATCTTTTATATAACATCTTTTCTTTGTACATAATTTTCTAATATCCTTATTTATCCAAGGTAATGAATTATTTCTTTTAACCACTTTCTTGGGTACCGAGTTATCTATACAAGACATAATAATGGATTCGGCCTTATTCCACATAACATTAACATTATCATCAGAACATGAATACCATGGACTATTTACAAGCAAATACTTCATTTGATCAAAATCAGCCTTATTTAGACAGTAAACAGCCTTGTTAATTGGCTTAGTCTTAAGAGGAAACATATTCAACATACATTTAACTGCTGAGTGGTCACAACCATGCAAATTATAAGTGGAATTACAAGATAATACAAATGATGGATCAGAAACAAAAACCAAATCAAGAAAGTGATCAATACCATTAAGAGTCTTATAAGTAGGCTCTTTAAGAACTTGTGTGAAACCACTTGAGTGCATTACATCAAGAAGACTATTTGGCAGAGAGCCCTTTGTTGCATGCTCATTAATCCAATCAATATGAATGTTAAAATCACCAACAAGAGAACACAATTTATAGGATCTGTTTGAAGCTTGAATTTTACTAAGGTTATCATCCAAAATCTCCAAACCACATTTATTTTCAGATGGAGGCCTATAATAAACACCAAACAAACATTTCCCTTGATCAGTATTAAATTCTGCCCAAACAATTTCTAGATCTTTAGACAAAAACTCAGAACTTGCTACACCCCTTGAGAAATTTGTGGCTTTTTTTGCATATATCTCAAAAAATAATAACACACAGGTTACTAAAGTTATGTATTATGATAGGGGCAAGGAATCCAGTTACTACACTGGAATTTCAGTGACTCAAGACAAGCGGTACATTATTTATGATAAGAAAAGAAGTACCGCGTGAATGTACCTCATTTCTTAACATATAACATATATATATAATGAACCACTTGTCTTGAATCACTAAAATTTCAGTGAAGTAATTGGATTCCTTGCCCCTATAATATACATAGCTTTTGTTACCAGTGTGTAGTTATTTGTTGAGCAAAATTAGTCGCAAAATTTATCAGGGGGTGTGGTACCACCTTAAATTCATAGTTCTGAAGTTATCTGCAAAAATTGCAAATATTACAACCTCTTGAGAACTTTCCTGCTACAAATTTTGTAAACACTTGTCATTTGCTATCTCTTCCTATAGGCAATGCAGAGGCACCACCAGGCCTTCCATAAACGAGGCGGAGATATTAACCCACTCTTGGAGACTGGAAATTATCATTGGCGTAACGGTGGCGAGAAACATATCAACGACCCAGTGAGCATCGCTAACATTCAAGATGCAGCAAAGACCAACAACCAATCAGCGTATAATAAGTATAAGGAATCACAGCAGGAAACAGTAAGTATGTTCAAAAAATGAAAACTACTTCCAAATATGTATCTGAAATGCCAGCCCTGATTTGAAGTGTTTTAGTGAAACCACTGACTGACTATTAAAAATAACCGTCCACCACAAATGTGTTGCGATGTCAGCATTTATCACTTTTTTTAGATATTGGGCAAGCAAATTTTCCTCAAAATAAGCTTTACAATGATATAGTACGATTAGTACCTGTAAAGGAGTAAAAATCAAAAACTGGTTTGGGAAATCGTTTTGTTTTCTACTGTTTTTTTGACGGTTCAGTTTGTCCCATTTGCGGTGGATGTATACTGCCCTCCCATGACAAAAGGAAGTATGGGACAATATTTTCAAAATGACTTTTTTGGCTTAAATTAACTGTTTATACCCCTATCTTTTTGTTTAATAAAAGTTTGGCTAAGTTATATCTTCAAAAAGTAGGTAAATCGGAAAAATAATACTTGCTTCCTCAGAGTTGTACACACAAAATATAGGGTATTTGGCGAAAAACCACTACAAAAGGAAGCATGGGACGTACAATTGGAAAATTGTGATGATTTTATGTAAATAATTAATCATTGTTTTAAGGAAATTTATACTAGTTGATAATGTACACTAATTTAACATACAAGAACCCCATATAGTATGAATATTACGTAAAATATTTAATAAATCAAGGAAAATCTGGTTTTTGCGCCATATCTCAATAACATCAATTTGTCCCATACTTCCTTTTGTCATGGGAGGGCAGTATAGACGGTTATGGTCACAATTATTGGTAAACAGAATCATTGGGTTATTCCACTTGAAATCCATACACCTGCTATGGAAGACATGACATTAATCTCTCACACAAGTGTGGATTTCAAAATGGAGTTACTCATTCAGGTAATCCCATTTGAAATTCACACTCCCTCTGTGGATGTTTAAGGTCTTCCATCGGGTTGTATGGATTTTAACTGGAATAGCCCATTTAATTATGTTTTCTCGTCCGTTTTATCCCTTTACAATGTGATGATATTGTTTGTCAGGTTCGCCAGTGCACACTGCGTGGTCAGCTGGATTTCAAGAAGTCTGAGAATCCTGTTGATATCTCCGAGGTTGAGGAAGCTAAGGAGATTGTTAAGAGGTTTGTGACAGGTGCCATGAGCTTTGGCAGCATCTCTATTGAAGCTCACACATCATTGGCTATCGCTATGAACAGGTAATTTCAGTACATTACAAGTGCTAGATATCATCATAAATGGTTTTGTGCAACAATATTTGGGAAGACCTAACTAAGGGATTAAGAGATTAGGGGCAGGCAGGAATAGTTTAGTTGGTGACCAATAGTCTATGTTGATTCCAATGTTCAAGTCTTGTCAACAACCCAGAATTGTTTATTTTGATGTGAAAGTGTACATACACTTGGGAATATATTATGTGCCTTTTATTTTTGAACGGTATTGCATGTATGCGACTAAGAGCCAAAAACAATCCTATTATGAGTTCAACGTCTGGGTAGTATTGCTGTCTCATTTCTTCTTTGCTTTCGATATTGTCTGTTGCCACATTTAACAAGGAATGTCCGATACCGCCTGCTATGTATAGTAAGTCAACTAAGCCCTCATGAATTTCAAATACTAAATCTTACATTTCTGGAGATGTTTAAACCACCAGATAAGTCTTCATAAGTACCATTTTGTGTCTTTTCTTCATACAGGATTGGTGCAAAGAGCAACACTGGTGAGGGAGGTGAGGATGAGTACCGCTATATGAATGCGGATGACCCCATGAACAGTCAACGATCCGCCATCAAACAAGTGGCATCTGGAAGATTTGGTGTCAACAGTTCTTACTTGGCCCATGCTGATGAATTGCAGATCAAAATGGCCCAAGGAGCTAAGCCTGGAGAGGGTGGAGAGTTGCCTGGATATAAGGTATGGATTAGATGGCTTAAATCATCCCATGCAACTTGGAAGTGAACTACCGGGTACTGCACTTGCTAAAAGTTTGGTTATCCCAAGCAACCCGCTGCATTGAATAGTAGTGAAATCGAAGTACACACATGATTACGCGCAAGTTGTTTACTAATACAAATTTGTTTTTCACCAGCTCAAGGTTCATTTAATTACCCTCCAACCTCAAGACTCATTTGAATCTTTTACAAATAAAGTCAAATTTCAATAGACTAGACTAGACTTGATTGGTGGAGAGGGCTAGATCTTCCATCTGTGTGCTGGGGTTTCTATTAATCTCATCAGTCTAACCTTAAACATTCATTTTATTCTTTGCAGGTTTCTGAAGACATCGCCAAGACCCGGCACTCTGTCCCCGGTGTAGGTCTCATTTCTCCACCACCTCATCATGACATTTACTCCATTGAGGATTTAGCTGAGTTGATCTACAATCTCAAGTGTTCTAATCCCAAAGCCCGTATCAGTGTGAAATTAGTGTCAGAAATGGGAGTCGGTATAGTTGCTGCAGGCGTAGCAAAGGTACAGTGTATGTTTTCTTTGTGGAGGGGTTGGACCCAGGGGTGCTATTGGCCGAAATATTGACCGGTACTGGTAGTAATCTAAATTTATGTATAATGGCCAAGTTATATTTGTGAGGTCTTTACTTTAAAATCTGTTACCAGCTTAAAAGATTAGTATTTTTAGGGATGGGAAAATGGAAAGGATTATTACATTTTAGGATAAGGGTTAGGATGATGGTTGGGGTGGCAATGACAGGGGTGTGATTTGTCTAGATTTTACAGATTTTTTGTGGCCAAAATTTACGCAATTTTATTGATTTTCAGCCTGTTTTAGGGTATTTTTGCCCGATTTCACACTGATTTTCTGGATTTTTTATTGTTTTCTGGATATTTCTTATCATTGTACTTGCTTTTAATTTATGTATAAACATATTTTGTTACACACATACCATGCAGGGTAAAGCTGAACACATTGTAGTGTCTGGACATGACGGTGGCACTGGAGCTAGTACATGGACTGGTATCAAACATGGCGGATTACCATGGGAACTCGGTGTGGCCGAAACTCATCAGGTGCTGACCCTGAATAACCTGAGGTCAAGGGTCAGGATTCAAACAGATGGGCAGCTGAGAACAGGTTTGTATTATATGTATGTTGAAGCATTTTTCGATGGCCTTGTATGATTTACACTATTGAAAATTTCTATCGAAATAGTACTGCATACGCCAACATTTTGGGGTACAGATATTTTTGTGGTTTCAAGTATCACTGACAATTTCGCGAGGTGTTAAATTAGCAGTTGTTGGCAACTTATATAATAAAATACTTTGGGGTTCATTCATAGGATTGAGGGCATAAACAGCGATCATGCCCGAAATCCTATGAATGGACCCCGTTCATACATACCCAACATTCTTAGCAATTTAATACAGATGAAAATAATAATGGTTTACAAGTTTAAAAACATTTCCATACCGTTTTCCTTCATAAATTGGAAGAAAATTAGTAGGCCTACTTGCAGGAAGCAGCTTGGCTCATGAGGTCAACGGCCGGGAGTCAACGCGTGATACGCGTCATCTTTTGTGCTCCGCATGAGATGGGCGCGGTGACATACGCGTGTACGCAACACTAGCAAATCGTGGAACGTGTTAATTGGATTCCAACGCTGCGTGACGCACCTTGTTTATGCCCTGCGTACTGGTCATAAACGGTATTTATGACCAGCAAAAACGGGCGCAAATCCAATCAGAAACGTCGTTATATCGTGAGTATGTATGAAATAAGGTTATTATTTTTGCGGGCTCATATTAATTCGCAAAAATAAAACCACCGCAAAAATTTCAGGGTATACAGTAATAATAATGAGCATATTAATGTTTAAACTTAACCTCTTCTATGTTGCAGGTCGCGATGTGACTATTGCCGCATTGCTTGGTGCTGATGAGTTTGCCTTCTCCACCGTACCACTTATCGTTCTTGGTTGCATCATGATGCGCAAGTGTCATCTCAACACATGCCCTGTCGGCATAGCAACACAGGTCAGTTTGTTTTTTCCTCATACAATGTTTTTCTTACAGTCATCTTTTCTAAATTGGCACCATTTTGAATGTTAAAGCAATATTGTAACATTGGATGAGGATGATGATGGTAGGTGATCCATCGACAGCTCCCCCCTCCCATTTTAGCCCATCAAAATTGAGCTTTTGATATCAGAAAAATCTCTTAATGTTTCTTCCTATTTCCAGCATAATCCTCGATCATCCATAGTGATGGTACACCACCCATACGTGTACTGCTCTATGGCCCTCACGTTTTTGCATCTAATATCCTTAAAACCGTTGGTATCAGACCTCTCTTTGAGGTACAAAATACAATATGAAAAAATCAGCCCATCCCCACCCACCTGTAATGATCTGATAACAGAAACCAATGTACAACTTTTATCCATAGGACCCAGAACTACGCAAGAAGTTTGAGGGCAAACCAGAGCATGTCGTCAACTATTTCTTCATGCTCGCTGAAGAGATTCGTGAGTACATGGCTTCTATGGGATTCCGTACCTTCCAGGAGATGATCGGACAGAGTGATATGCTCAAACCAGCAGATGTGGCACTGAACAGCAAGACCAAAATGCTTCGATTTGATCGCGTCTTGAAGAAAGCTACCGATTTGCGAGATGATGTCAGTATTGTCGGAGGATGTATGAAGCAAGACTTTGAACTGGAGAATAGACTAGTAAGTTGGAAAATTCAGCAAGTAATTACTTTTATCATATTTGATTAAAGATTAAATCTAATGATCCAAACACAAGAAATTATTCCTGCCTCGGAATTTTCAGATAACTCTCCATCCTCCATCAGCGAGACTGGCCATGACCTTGGACTATATACAGTCTCATAGACTCCTGGAAGTTTGTACCTGCTTCTGTCTTTGTTGAGAGTTGGCTGGTTAACTTTAATTTGCACCGCCTCCTTGACGTCTCATACAAGCCATCTGTAATCTTTGTCCAAGATCTTGACCTTGTCTAAATTCACAAAATCATACTTGCCGACTTTCAAGCCTCAGGCTAGCTCACTTCAATCAACCACTTTGAATGATATCTATGGCCACAATTGCACATGTCTGATCTTGTGTGCTATCATGTAGACAGATGTTGAACAACGTATAGAGATTCAGTAAATAGATGCATTTTGTAGGATTGTAGATTAAATAATTAAACATTTTGCAATCAAATTAAAAGTAACTCACTACTTTAGCTTTTGCCATCTGGGCTGATGGCTTGATCACAAGTGTCTTGGTCCACTGCTTTTCCTTGAAAACGGCTTGTTGACATTTCCGGAAGTGATGTTGTTTTGTTTTGATCAATGGATCGATATCGTGATCGAGAGAGACGATACCTTCGTCATGGTTGATTGCTTTGGCCCCTTTTGGGTTTGGATGGCTTCCCTTATTCTTCTGGTGAATGTGTTTGAGTCTCTGTCAAGTACTTTTGCCCCTTCCCATTCAATGACGTGGTTTTCCTGAGCGACGTATAGAGATTGTTTAATACTTTTATACTTTGGCAATAACAACACATCTTACGTTCCACAAAGATGTTGTAAAGGCAAAAAATTGAAAACTTTCATTGATTGGAAATTGGGTCAGCACCATGAAATCAATCAAGTTAATTTAGTGACAAAACAGGCTAAAACTGGACAATGCTAGACCAGTGATACCATTTAGGTCTAGGTCCAGGGACACTCCAAAATCGAAAAAATAAATAACTTAAAAAAAAAAAAATTATACTCGAATGTGGGACTATACTTGGACGAATACGGTACTAGAGATTCATAATACTTCAATATTTGCCAGTACCAAAGACTCATACTTCAATTGCTATTTTATTTGTTTGCCTTTTCAGGACAACAAGTTGATAGAAGCTGCCCATGATGTGTTGAATGGAAACAGCAAAGAACTGAAATTGGCTTATAAGGTTGACAACTCCTGCAGGGCATTTGGCACAACACTCAGCTATGAAATAGCAAGGTATCTTAGTCACATTCTGTGATTATGTATGTGTGTGGAGGAATGGGTTGTCTGTGTAGACAAGGGGCTGTTGCTGATCTGGGGGTGTAGGGGTGCGTGTGTGTTTGCCATAAAATGAGGACACACATGACATTTTACATTTAAACCGTGAACCACTCTGCAAAGTGGACGGTCCACAGTTTTGGAGGTCTGTAAACGACAACGATTGCAGGTACAATGCATTTGCGAGATACATCCTCTATCGTGGGTGGGGGGTGTTTGCCGTCAATTAGGACACACACATAACATTTTACATTTAAACCATGGACATCACTGCAGTGGGGGACCCTCGATTCAAGGAGGTCTGCAAATGATCAATATTGCAAGTGGAAAACATTAGATAAGTTGTTTGTACAACATGTATCTGTTTGCTTTGCAGCCGCTTCTGTGAGAAGGGTCTACCAGACAAGACGATTCAGATCAGCTTAGTTGGGTCTGCTGGACAAAGTTTCTGTGCGTTCTTGGCTAGGGGTGTTTATGTGACGCTAGAGGGAGATGCAAATGACTATGTAGGAAAGGTAATATACAAGATGGCTGCTTGCATTCACACTCTATGCTCGGTTTTGCAATTTTGAAGCATATGGCGCATAATTACAAGTTACTACACACATGTCTGTGATGTTTTATGTTATCTGTTGTTGGCGACTTCTTGACAGGTCAACATTGCTCCCTCCATGTCAGCAACTGTTCAACAGCGGGAGTGTACCCCATACGGATCACGAAAACATTAATAACATTATACCACATCATGATAGTTTGATCAGCTCGTAACTGTTTTCTGTATTAATTTACAAACTATGTTGAGGCCTAGAAAATCTGTAAGAGTCCATTCTCATAGAGATTCTTCTAAACTGATTTGTGTAAATCTAACGAAATAGATATTTTGAGACAAAAAGTAAATAGGAGATGCTGATGTGAGAATCCAAACGGATTACTTACATAATTCAAGTAACTCTAGTTATACAATTGCCCACTTTCACAGGGCTTATCATACTTATATGATACAAATAACTCACTCTACAACTTGGCAATTGCACTTTCACAGGGCTTATCTGGTGGTACTGTGATAGTCTTCCCTTCCAAGGGTTTACCAGCTGCATACAAATCAGAGAACAACATCATCGTTGGTAATGTGTGCTTGTATGGAGCCACTGAGGGTATTGCTTACTTCCGTGGCCAAGCGGCTGAACGCTTCTGTGTGCGTAACTCTGGTGCGATTGCAGTGGTTGAGGTAAGTGTGCATGGGGGTATGCATAAAGGATAGAGTGTGTGTGATTGTGTGCTTGAACCAAAGAAGGTATCGCATACTTCCTTGGCAGGTAGCTGAATGCTTCTGTGTGTGTAACGTAAGGTGCCACTGCAGTGGGCGAAGTGAGAGTGGATATACAACAAGAGTATGATATGTGCAGGGGTGTTCATGCATGTGTGTTAGAACCACTGCGGGTATAGCTTGCTTCTGTGTCCAGGCCGCTGAATGCATCTGTGTGCGACTGCAGTGGTTTTCTTGTGAATTTCACATTAGTTAATATCAAACAAACAAATTAAGATAAACAGTCAAATCTAACTGTTGTGTGGACCTCTTACGCACAGATATCTCAGTTATTCCAATGATCGTCAAAGAAAAATGTTTTTAATGCCATGGCACCTTCATTATTTTAATGCTCTTGTGTTTATGTGTGTTATATTGGATTGAAGTAGGTAGCTTATTTAATGTCTCTCAGGGAACAAATTAGTGTTCATTAAATATGCTAATAAAAGTTTATGACCTTAGGCTTCAGATTTTTTTCCATTTTCCAAAACCATCAATTATTTACTCATTCCTTATAGGGTTGTGGGGACCATGGATGCGAATTTTGACCAACTTCACCAAAAATATTTGAAATTTGGGCGAAAATCAGGCTTTTTTATGATTTTTTTGAAAATTTTGCATTTTTTGAGCATTTTTGGTGCAAATTTCTCAAAGTTGGTCGAAATTCAAAAAAATAAAAATACGGGTCCTAGATGTTTTTATCTAGTTTTTAAAAATAATTTTAAAAAATTTTTTGGCCAAATAATTTTTTGTTACGTTACACTGAAAAAATTGGGCCAAAAACCTGTTTTTTGGGATTTTCTCCAAAATGAGCATTTTGGCCCAAATTGGACCTCACAGATGAATTTTTAAGTCATTTCCATTCTAAAATGTATACTTTTATATTCTTTAGACTAATAATTTAGCAGTTATGAGGTCCGAAAGTTTTCATAATTCCAGGGTTCAGACCAACCTTAAATATGCTAAGAAAAATTCATGACCTTTAGATGTTTTTTCCAAAGCATCAATTATTTACTCGCTTTTTACAGGGTTGTGGAGACCATGGATGCGAATACATGACCGGTGGCAGAACCATAATTCTAGCCGCTACCGGCAGGAACTTTGCTGCCGGTATGTCCGGTGGAATTGCCTATGTATTGGACAGGTGAGGGCTTATTGAATGTAATATAAATAAAAAGGGAAGGACATTTTGTTTTCAAATAATAATCCAGTTATCAAGAACCATCGGAACAGACTTGATGCTGATTGGTGTTATTGGTTTAAACAAAGGCAAAGATATAGCTCAGGGTCATTATAACCATACAAAGCAGACTGTCATGTTAAGTATCTGTTATGATGATTCAAAAAGAAGTAAACTCATGTTTGTGACGCTTTTGTATGAAATCTAGAAGGAATTCGCTGTAAATAGAAATATCATTAAAAAGAACAGATTCTGAACGTCTAAACTAAAAAAGAATTATGTTTGTCAACACCAAACCAGAGTTATACTTATTTGAATAAAACCAACCATTTTTATTGCTGCATGCGGTTTCACTTACCATGCCTGTAATGTACTGATTGGTATATGGCGTATATAACTTGGGTTTAGTGTTAGCAAATACAACAATTCTTTTTTAATTTTGGAATCTGCTCTTTTCAATGATATTTTCATTTACAGCGGATTCCTTCTAGATTTGGTACAATAGCATCACTAACTTTTGAATCGGTTTGTATGTGGGTCAGAGCCAGGGTTCGGTTTTTGCCGGCAAAAACCTGTTTTTGCCGACAAAGTGGCAATGACTGGCAAAAACCTGTTTTTGCCTGGTTTAAACCGGCAAAACTGGCAAAAACTTATGTATAGTCACTCAAATGTTAACAAGTACACAGAAAGCTCATAAACAGTAAACATACAACTTTTAATGAATCATTCAACATATTTTTTGTCTCATCAAGTCCTTAAAATGAAAAAGTTTTGAATTTGATATGCCAGATTTCAGTTAAATGCACTAAGTGAGCAATGAAAATGCATAATATGTTATTTTTAATTACAAAATCTGGCCATGTTACACTCCGGAAAATAATTTTTTAATTTAATAATTCATTTTGAGATCAAAAATCTGAACTTTAAATCACTTTTTTAGTTTTTGCCATTTTTGCCGACAAAAACTGTTTTTGCCAAGCGCTTAAAACTGTGGTTAAAACCGTGTTTTTTTCCACCTGCGGCAAAAACCTGCGAACCCTGGTCAGAGCAGACACATCCCCAATATGCCTATAGTGGAGAGGAATTGTGTGTGAGCACAATAAGGCACCACAGTCAAATTTGTTCATTGGATCGACCGTTGATGCTGCTTTGATGTTTGTTATTAATAAACTGTATACTAATTAATCAGAAGTAATGGCAAAATTATGTTGAACTATGCATTACGTACAAAGATTTATATCTTAAACATTTAAATATGTTTATCAACTAACAGTAGCTAATTGATTGTCATTTCATATATAATATGGATCGACCAAACATAGATGCTCGAAAGATCAAACTAATTTGATTCCATTGCCTAAGCTATTATTAAGCAAGTTCTTCTGGAGCTGGTACTTAAATGCCTTTGGTGTGGGGATGTTGACAATTGTTGATGGTAGAGACTTCCATTCTATGATTCAAAGTATGCCATAACATACCATGTCACATTCTGTACATTTATGACACCTGGTTCTTTTGTTGATATACATCTCCATTTGTAAGCAATGCCTTTTTTGCGAGGACCCCTGTTGTGTGATTTTTACAATTCGATATCAAAATAACACAGTCTCTGATCAGGCCTATTTTCAGGGTACATAGGTTTACAACAATATAACAAGATTTTTAGGTCTATAATAATAATATGAAGCTAATCTGAATTCCAAATCTTTTCCACCATAGAGCTGGTAATTTCCCACAGAAATGCAACAAGGAGATGGTAGCCTTGGAGTCTGTTGTCAAGGAGATTGATCAGAAATTCATCCAAGAACATCTGAAAGAGTTTGTGAAGCTGACTGGGTCAGAGGTCGCACAGCAAGTTCTCGACAACTGGGAGACAGAGGTCAAGAACTTTATTAAGGTAAGAAATAAAGGGTTCACAAAAAATAACTCCCCCTAAAATTACAAAACATTTTTTAGCATAACTTGACATATATTTCGTGGATTTGAAAAATTTAAAAACCTGTGAATAAAGGAATTGTTTTTCTATCCTCCCAACGTTCTTTCGTCTGAAAATCTTATTGTTTTGGCTAAAAATAATCACGTTTTCTAAAAATGATGCTTTCAGAAAAAGTTGCACTTTTCACCATCCTCATTTATGTCAAAATTTTAGCTTCAACAAATCATTATTTTGCACTACGTGATGGTTTCATGGGTGACTAAGAGTTCAGAGACAAAAAGGTGAAGAAAAAAAAACAATTAAATCAATCGTAACATTGATACCGAGAAAGTTTTGTACATTCCATGTATGGGATGTTGAAAAGCGCAACTTTTTTAAAGCATCATTTTGGAAAAATGTGATTATTTTTGACCAAAACAAAAAAGATTTTGAGAAGGGATAACTTTGGTAGGGTAGCAAAAAGATTCCTCTATTCACAGGTTTTTTAATTTTTCAAATCAACAAAATGAATGTTAAGTTATGCAAAGAAATGTTTTGTAACTCCTAAATTGATTTTACCATTTTTGAAACACCGGCTCAATAAAATCTTCTAGAAAAACCCACTACATGTTAATTAGTCATTGTTTTACACTGCAAGATGATTGCATGGGTGACTGGGTAATCGTATACATAAACATTAAAGAAAACAAAAACACCATTAAATAAATCAAAACATTGATATCGAGAATGTTTTTGTACATTAAATGTATAGGATGTGGAAAAGTGCAACTTTTTCTGAAAGCATCATTTTTGGAAAATGTGATAATTTTTGGCCAAAACAAACATATTTTTTAATGAAAGAACTTTGGGAGGGTAGGAAAATGATTCCTTTATTCACAGGTTTTAGATTTTTCAAAACAACTAATTCTATGTCAAGTTATGCAAAGAAATGTCTTGTAATTTTAGGGGGGAGTTATTTTTTGTGAACCCTTTAGCACATGTAATATGAGGATGGTTGCAACTTTTATAGAAGTGGAGGATGTGACATTAAAAAGTGACATACTTGATCACATGACTAACCACACTGTCCAACATTCAAATAGTGACTGTGAGCTTCACACATAGGCAGCTGATAACCTGCTAACTACGGTACTTGCTTACTTACTTAAGATGAGTGGTGTCCCCGAACTACAACAGCACGCCAAACCCTTCTGTCCTGCATGGCCGTTCCCAAATCCATAACATCCAGTCCAGTGTCCTGTTTCAATACATCCACGTATGTTAGAGGGGGTCTACCAGGTTTTCTGCTTCCATGTTTTGGTGTCCAATGGATCAGCCCAGCTACAGGTTCATTTTTGCTTCTGTACGCGTGCCCAGCGACTAACGTGTCCTTCTCTCTCTGATCTTCTGTGAAAGTTTCGGTTGTTCTACATCGGTGTCTTTGTTCGTGATGTGCTGCTTCCAATTGATGTTGTATACTGTTCTAAGCATTCTTGTGTAGCAACCATCAAGTTCTTTACATACTCTGGGAGACATAGTCCATGCTTCACATCCATAGGTTAGAACGGATTCGACGGTAGCAGCAAACAAACGGATCTTGAATTTCTTTGGGATAGTTGACCTCCAGATTTTGTTGAGGCTGTTACATGCTCTCCATGCAGCTGCTTTGCGTGTTTTTACATCTTTTTCCATGCTAGCCATCCATGCACCCAGATACTTGAAGTCGCTCACCTCTTCTAGGTTGGTGCCATTGTTTGTCTGGATAGATATCTGTTGATTGTGGTTGAAAGACATGAAGTTAGTTTTTGAAGCGTTCATTTTGAGGCCTACTTTTCCAACAGATGATTCAACCCTTTGCAGTAGCTCTTGTGCTTGGTGGATTTCCTCAGACAATAGGGCTATGCCGTCTGCAACGACGGTAGATAGCATTCAATCTATGGGCTATACCAGTTGAAAACCATACACCCCCCTATGGAAGAGATGATTTAAATCTCCTACACATGGAATGTAGAGTCACCCATTCACTTCACCTCATATGAAATCTACACTCCCTGTGTGGGAGATTAAGTTCATATCCTCCATAGGGGGTGTGTGGATCAACTGGAATACTCCCAATTCCTGATATCTACCATACATGTAGATTGGTATGTTGTCAGTGCCCGCAGTATTGAGTATTCTTAGTCAGTGGGAGTGGTCTAGTTTGTAGACACATAATTTGATTGGACAATCGCATGATATCGGGTGCCGTCTATCAGGCCGTAGATGACCCCACGTCATCATGAGTGTTGATAATGCATAACACGCTTGTAGAGGTGCGCGTATGTTCCGCGTTGTATGTGTAGACAATTGCAGAATACTCGCATGCACTAGCAGTACGCGCAACAGAGTATGTGAGGTTGTAAACAAGCTTCGTTCATTTTATAAAAAGGGGGAGTTTTTATGAGAATGAGAATAAACGATAGGAATTTTTGTTGGACCTGCCTGACGTCTATCACATGGTAGAGGATAGTAAAAAAAAAAAATTCCTATCGTTTATTCTCTAAATAAATCAACCGGAACGTTATAAAAATTAAAATGGCAGCCATGTTTGAGGACAGTTCTAAGATAGCTTAAGATGACAGAGGGACATGTCTCTAGATTGATTCCACAACCATTCATACCTATCACCTGTTTTTGTATCATGCATTAGACCAAAAAAAGTATTGTTGTGTTGCCCTCAAGTGGGGAAAATGGGAAAGTTGGGTCGGTCGGTCAGATTTTTTATTTATTTTTTTTAAGCATCAGTTTTTAAAAATCCTCTCAAATATATTAAATAATGCTTCATCAATTCGGGGGACATTTGTCAATTTTGACTGCTGGATACTTGTTAGATAATATATTTAAGACTAGTCTTTCAATAAAATATTAATTTTCAGTGAAAAACATTGATTTTTTTAACAAATCTGTAAAAATCATCATTCAAAAACAGCACAACAAACAAAGTATTCAACCATTGTTTTGATCATGAAATAGGTGTTCCCCCACGAGTACCGCCGAGCCCTGCGTACCATCAGAGCACAGAAGCTTGTGGCGGAACAGAAAGAGAAAGACAACCTGGAAGCAATCGCACATCAAAATGAAAATGGCCAAAATGGGGAAGAGATGTCTACCAGTAGCGATTCTGGCGTGTCGGATGACGAGAAGGTAGCCAACCCACTGGCTGAGCCTGGAATGATTGATAATGAAGATACTGGTAGGTACCAACATTACCAGATATTTATTGCACAGTTTGGTTGATATTTTTGCAATTGAGACAGAAGATATGTTTTTCATTATTTTAAAGGATTTTGTAATCTTGAATAGTGAACAATGATGTTGATGCAGAAGTTGCCTGACTAATCACTTCTCACCCAATTGTTTGATTTCATGCAGGTTATGGCAAAAATGCACCCAAATTTGTGAAATTGGGCATATTATGTAGGTCTTTAAATTTTGGCTACTTACTGTAGTCACATTTTATCATTCAAATGCTTTTCCACCCAATTTGGTAAATTTTGTTCTTAATTTGGATAAAAATGTCCAAATATCTTTTTTTGTTTTTTGAAGTTCTCAAAAATTGGGCTACTTGCCAGTCATTCTCCAAAGCCTGGCAATTTGGCGCACCTGGTACCAACAAGTTTTGGCATCACTGCCTTGGCTCAACAAAACAGCCAGCGTTGACAAAGAGAGTCAAAGACTGTGCATACTATAGTCTGTCTTGTCTGAAGTTAAGAGTAATGTCATGTTGGATTTAGAAGTGACAGCTTGAATTGTGTGTGATAACCTAATTCTTCACAGCGTATATACACATACAATTTTGTTCGTACGCTGGTGACGCAACTACGTAAACGCACAGATTTTAATCTGCCATTGCGAAATCCAACATAGCATTTCTCACAACTTGAGAGAAGATGCAAAATAGCATGTGCCTCGATCTCATCTGTATTGAATACTTATTTCAATTAAATAGATAAATTGACCCACTCGGAGAACTTTGTTTTAATCCTTGTTATTTCAGTTGAACATGAACTGCTTCCTGATGGAGACATAGGTATTGCTACTAATCAGGTTTTACTGATGCAATATTTTGTATTGTTGAGAAAAGTGGGATGCATGGATGTATTGTGTTGTCTCAGACTGGTGCTTGCTTGTATAGTCAGGGTTGCATAACTTCAGCTTTTCTGTATACTATGATCAGCTCATAATTGGCAGGACTTATAGAATAGTATATACACAGCTAGGATGATTTAAGCACTTCCCACCACGCCACTGTGTTGACTTGCGGTTAGCACAGCTGTGTGAGTGAACATGACACCACTGCACGCACATTGCATTGACGGGCATGGTTAAATTTGAATTTGGACCGATATATTTACAATAAAAACGCATTCACAATGCTAGTCGATTTCACATTTTATATTACCTACAGAAGGTGTGAATTATCCTTCATGCATACATCACTTTAGATCTGAAATCGACCAAGTAATAATGACACGCACAATTCTTAAACAACATCTTTTGAACAGAGTTCAATGGGATTTGAAAAGTAAAGTGGCAGTTGAAACTCTGGTGATAACACGTTTGCAGTGCATGATGGGACTTCCTTAAATCATCCTCTGGCGCAGACCTATGCAAACTGGGATTTGTGTGACAGGCATGTTCTTTTGTGAAGTTCCGCAGGAGTAAGTTGGAGCTTATTGATGCACACAGTAACAAAAACAAATAATTCTTACCAATTACAAGCTGATTATAGTATAGTAGATAGATCAGCACCAAGTAGTCATAATGATTATAGCAACGGCCAATAGAAAGGAAATGTCAGGTCAAAGTTCAAGTTATGTTAGTGTTTACATTGCATGATATGTTAGGAATACCGTGTTATAGGTGTAACAACATATTGAATGAAAATCAAGCACATCATAACAGACTTAAACTGGGCAGTAAAATGCCAAAATGTTGTAGGTGACTATAAACACTGGTAATGTGCAAAAAAGGAATTATAAATATTGAGTGACATCCGCCAATTACAAAACGCAACGCGTTCATTTTACAGGCCCGAAATATGCAAATCGCCTTTATACACATATCTCGTCGTATACGCGTATCGTGCCAAAGCATTACGCTCTCACCGACTAGATATAAAGCATAAGTACACACTCACTGACGAAAATATATTCGGTGAGCTGTGTTCTTTAATGTTTCCTAGTGGTCATCCCAAGCAGTATTAATTATTATTGTGATGGGTGGTGTATTTGCTAATAAAATGTGGGTATAGTCTGTATACCTTCCTCGAGTCAGTAAAGCAAAATCAAATTTTGAGATTTTCTCAAAAACTGTTAATTTTTGCAGGAATCTGTTATGCTTGTTGGTATCTTGCATTATTTCCTTTCTGAAAATGTATACTTTTATATACTTCTCATCATTACATTTAGAAATACAATAAAAAATAATATCTAAATTACTGACTCGAGAAAGGTATACAGACGATAGTGTATAGAAACATGTATTATTGTAAGACCAATCTAATGTAATGTTTTTTGTGGAGTGTATCTGCCTTTTGTCTCTTTTGTCAAAAAAGCCCTCATTTAGGGGCATACGAGGGGCTATCCAAAAGTTTTAGAAATCGCCCAGAAGTGAAAGAGCTATATCAATGAAATTTTGTCAGTGCAATCACTGGTCCTTATGTACATTATGGTCCAAAATGGTCTCATAAGTTTTTTTTACAGGTGGCACTAGATGCCAATAACCTGCTGCCCCAGTTACTGCGCATAAACTGCAAGATTGAGAAAATTGAGGCAAGCAGCATTATTAAGATCCTGCTTTTGAAGGGTTGCAGTGCCTAGAAAATTGATGATGTATGAAAGTTATCTTCGGTGGTGATTGTGATATGTCACTGTCGCTTTTTGGAAAAGGAATTTTTATTTCATCACAGATTTTCTGGGCACTGTAACCCTTAAAATGGAACTTAATCACGCTGCATGCCTCAATTTTCTCCATTTTGCTGGTTATGCGGTTACATAGGCAGGTATACATCTAGCTCCTGTAAAAAAGTAAACATACTTATGAGACCATTTTTTGCACCATAGTGTACATAAGGACCAGTGATTGCACTGACAAAATTTCATTGATATAGCTCTTTCACTTCTGGGCGATTTCTAAAACTTTTGATACCCCTCAGTATATGTGCTCTTATTAACTGTATAGTGATGCCAGTCACATTGTACAACTCTATAACATTGATGAGTCTTGATCTCCTTGAAGGATGTTAACTGTGCCCTGTATTTGGTATACTGTAAAAATTCACCTAATGGCGGGCGCTATGGACTCCTTTGACATGACTATTGACTCGGTCCAACATCCGGGCTATCTCTAGTCTCGGGCCCAAACTGCATGTGGCTCACGGTTTGTTATGAACAATAGAAACCGGCTGTGAAGGAGGCTACATAGCGATGTTGTTGGAGTGACATCAATTTAGGAAAAAAACAACACTTTCGACCATGGAATTTAATTTTAAGTTTGTCAGTATATAAGCGGTAAATCAAGTAAGTTTCTTCCACTCAGAAGACTTAGAAACGGTTGTTTGATTCCACTGACTATTTGCGATCGAAATTTACATAACACCAATGACAGAAATCGTCAACAAAAATCGAATCAGGGACTTGTTTTCACTCGACCGTGAGTCGCATCATCAACCGGAAGTGACGTGGCACGGACCGACAGAATAATTTTAGACACAAACTAAAAGTACCTACCCGTAAAATCCCACCAGCAAATATGGTACAGAGCCTTAATTCTTCTTTGGATTTTCAGAGGAGAGAGCTCTCAATTTGAACATGAAATTTACCCCTAGGTAAAAAGAGCCCATGTGCGCCATTAGGTGAATCTTTACAGTACATGTATGTATACACAGTTTGGGCCCACTGTTCATACCGATCCTTTTCCCTTTTTTTTCTGTTCTGTTTTCTTTTTTTTGCAAACACAAAGCATGAAAATATTATAAGCATGTTTGAAATGGTTTAGAATTTTTAGATTGATTGTGATTGAATTGCCCTTTACACCCTTGGGTTGGAGGAGAGCATGTAGTGGTGTTTGCACTCAAATATTCAGACAAATAGTTCCCAAGGCTGGATATGATATAAGGGGTGACATTTCCACCCCATATGCATGATTTCTTTTTGCAAAGGGCAAGCATTCAAAACTTTTTGTTTTGATATATGAATGGCCTTAACTCAAGAACCACAAGACCTATGGAAATATAATGGAATTATTGACTTCCTTGACTCATTTCCTATAAGATCAATGCATTGATTAAATGACTAATAAAACTCATCGCAGACAAACTATATCACAGATTGTGAAGTTGCTCCAAGAAGTGGTTATATTAATTAATATTTATGCAACATTGAGCTTTAACCCTAACTTAGGGTGATTGCATCCTCACATCCCGTGGGATACATGCACACACAGTGAAGTTATTTGTAGTATTCAGGCTTGTTAGGGTTAATTAACGCGGCTGTGTACTCTAGCCATTGTTTCTTTACGCAAAATTGAGTTTTTATGATATGTTTGTACCTTGTTATGTTTTTTATAAATACAAGGAATGAAAATCCAGATTTGTAAACTCCAACTGCAATATTTTAAGGATTTTATTTCACTATTCCACTCGTGTTTGAAATTGAAAAGGAAAGAAAATCTTTGTTGTACCAGCAAGGTACACGCCACAAGAACAACTCATCGCGTTGCGTGTCGCGCAATTTGTTAACGCACAAATCTGCGACGCTTATCTGCATGCTTGTGGCGCATCTTATGGAAACACCACGGAAGCACTGATTTCACAAAAACCTAGTGGTCAAATGGCTCCGTTTTAGCTGATAAAATGTGGGTTTTTCAAGTTCTTTCCCCGATTTAAATATCAAGTTATGAATGGATTTCGCTCAACCTTCTCAAGGGGCTGTGGATTTACCCGATGTTCACGTAATATAAGTTTCAAAACGAAAACTGTCGCATTCTCCTGTGAGATTCGATGAAAGTGCAAAATGTGACCACTTTAAACTTCAACGCCATTATTTCAATGTTCATTTTCTCGGTAAAATGACGATTTAGGTACACGATAACTCAATAAATACAGCATCTATAGGTAAGCAAATATGATCATCGTAAAAAGCATGATCGACTCAAGAAACGGTTTCCTCATTTTTTTATATTTTGGTCTATTTCCGATTTTGGGCATCATTTTGTGCAAATAGGCGTTTGTGAATTTTAAAAAGTTCATTTTGATGCCTTATATGGTCAATATCTCAAAAAAATAAGGCCAATATCAAACAAATAAAAAAACGTTTTTGGAATGGAGCCTCAAGATTGAGCTAAAAACAAAATAAAATATTTTGGAAAGAGTGTTTTTTGTTATGATGTACCTAACAAATATTGCCAAAAACTCACTTTTTGTGATTTTCTTCAAAATTGTTGTTTTTACCCCAAATCTGTATTTATATTAAGATTTATTGATGTCTTGCCTTCATAAAAATGTATACTTTTATATGTTTTATGCTGAATAATTACAAAGTTATTGCACTTTTACTACATGCATGTCTGAGAGTACACAGCCACCTTAAGCCTACATGGAGTTTCGATAGTGGTTACGTAACCCTAACATAACCCTTTTTGGCAACTGGAAGGAAAAGAAGGAAGGAATAAAGAGAGAAAATGAACATATATAGAAGTTGTTTGCTCTGGGTGGGATTCGAACCAGAGACCCCTCATATGCCAAGCACTATGCCACCGACACTTAGCCAAGGGTCTTTCTCTGGCTGGGCCCATGAAAACATGCCTATATATCACGCAGTGAAGTTGTTTGTAGTATAAAAAAATGAAATTGCTCATGAGTTAATTTACTTCTTTTCTTTCTATAAAACAGTGGAGTCAAAAAAAGAGACAATAGTTGAACATATGTGACGTGTCATGTCAAAAGGAGACACTTTTGGGCAGAATCGTAAATGGAGAAATAGCCAAAAATCTGCATGGGGCGATTTTTTCACAATTTGGGCGAATTTGTGATGTTATTAATGTTTAGAATATTGTCTGATAGTTTCAGACCAGAATATACCTTGCATCTTGTATTTTTTGAGACATTTTTCAAGGTAATTCCTACTCTCAACATTGTCAAAAATATTTTTTAAAGGCAGATATCTCAATTTCCAATTCTATAATACCATAACTTACGAACTCAATATCTTCGCTTAGGAATGTCCGATTTCATTGGGGAAAACGGTGTTGTGGAGCAAAATATCTCTATATTTAAGATATGTAAAAACCTCAAAATTTATAACCTGCCCAAAAGTGTCTCCTTTTGACATGACACGTCACATATTGTATGCATGTTTTTGATATGATTTTTTGTGTATTATAGAATGACCTGCAACCACAAAACCAGAACTTGCAACATTTTCTCAATTATGTGATCAGTAAAATGGTGTTTGCTGCTAAGAGCATGTTTTTTTCTAAGCTGATTAATAAGTACAGACAATTGTCACAAGAAAGTTATTGATTAGAAAGCTTTACAAAAGTAATAACTAGCAAGATATAAAAGATAATTTACGATATAGTCTTGGCCTTTCAGTGTTATCGTCAACCTCATTTCTTTTTCTTAATTTTCTACACATGTTCTTGATCTTTATGAAGAAGAAGTGCAATGGATAGTGTAGTCTCCTCCACAGTGGCAGCGGAAGCATTAAAATTGAAAATCACAATGATGTGTAGCTTGTTTATTTATATCCAGTTAAGTTTCAATTTCTATGATTGTATTCATTTCAGGTGTAGCGGATATAGAGGAAGTTATACCAGATGGGGAGAGACAGAAGAAACATGCAGAAAAGATCCTGGATAAGACAAAGTAAGCAGGATTTTTTTTAATTGATTTATTTATATGTGTGCCCCTGCTAAGGCCAATTTTTTTTTAATGTTGCCCTCAGTGACCGACCCAATATTCTTAAATTGATTATCTAAAAGTATCCAGTAGTCAGAATTTACAAATGCCTGGAAAAAGCATAATTTAATATTTGTGCGGATTTTTAAAAACTGAAGGTTTAAAAAAATAATTGACCGACCGACCCAACCTTCCCATTTTACCTACTTGAGGGCAACTTAACATAACTTAAAAATAAAATAAAAAGTTAGGGTCGGCCGGGTTACGCCTATCAAACAATTTATTTTTAGGCCTTATGGTGAACATCAGAATTAGGGTCCTGGTTTACAAAGACTTGTGATTGATTTAATAGGGGTTTATGTGTGGTAAATCAATTGTAAGATTGATTGCAAGACTTTGTGAAAAGCGGCCCAAATCACTTGCTGCAAGCAGCAGCCATTCAGAGCATTTCTTGTCTGCACTGTGATGTGAAGCAGCACTGGGACGTATTGGAACAGTCTGGGAAAATACTCTGCTCTTTTTATAACTGACTGAGGTATGATTCTATACACACGACCGACAGATGTCCCTTCCAAAGGTCGGAGTACTTTAATGGTTTATTTACCTATTATAAATGAACCATTGGGAGAGGGGAAGTCTGAGTTTAATCTACAGATGTTGCCAATTAAGTTTGGCAATTGAACTACTTGGAATTGAACCCAGGACCTGATACCCTAACCATTTGGCCATACTCACTCACAAGGGATAGAGGCCTTGCATACTTTAGAATTGTGAAAATTACAAAGACAAATGCTGTATTTTAATATGATGGTTATATATTTATTTCCAAATATGTCACTGTTGGTATAATTTCATCAATGTTCACATTAATAAGTCAAGTATATTATGACTTATCTCTTCTTTATATTCAAACTTGGCATTATATCTTCTTTATTGCAGAGGCTTTGCCTTGTACAAACGTTACAAGAAACCATATCGCAGTGCCAAGGTCCGACAGAATGACTGGAATGAAATCTATGATCATAAAGCTGTCAGACGTAATCTACGGACTCAAGCTGCAAGGTGGGTCATGGATACCAGTACAAGCAGATATGCTAACATTAAATAATTACCACCCAGATTGTAGTTGAAACATGAAACGAGGAAGACATGTTCACTTGTGCATCTCTGATTAGGGCCAGTGTCCGAAATAAGGAAAATATGGAGGTTATCCCGAGGATAACTAAAGCATAAATTCTGCTTGTCCTCAATACATTTTGGTTGTCCCCAAAATGTGTCATACTTTTGGAGGTAAAATATAGTGGTTGTCCAGGGGATAAGTACATAGCTCAATGTGGTTGTCCCCAGTGATTTTTGGACAAGAGGATAAGTGCTTATTTCGAACACTGATTAGGGCACAGTATCAGACATACTAATACTAAAATTAACATGGTTGAGGTAACTGCATATGAAGTAGGCCTGGCATTTTCGGGTAATTTTGTACCCGGGTACCCGGCGCATTTTTCGGGCGGGTAACCGGGTACCCGAAATTGCAACAACAAAAATTTGTTTTTTAATTTTTTAATTTTGTCGGTTTTGTAGTGTCCCTGGACCTAGACCTAAATGCTTCTTTTTTTTTTTTTTTTTTTTTTTTTTTTGAATTTGGTACCCGGGCAGGGTATTTCCTGCCTGGGTAATGTAATCTCGGGCGGGTACCCGCTAGCCCGCCCGAAAATGCCAGCCTTAATATGAATGTCTTCACTGTTTAATGGCCGGCCTTACTGTCATGTAAAGCGTTTTCTACCCTGATGTGGCAGTGATGTCAATGCAGACATTTTTCCTATCATGCACGCCTACCCTCTAACTACTATAAAAGTGGAAATTTTCACAGAGTTGGGCACGTTTAAGTGTTTAAAAACAAGCTACCGCAAAAAAAACTAATGCATTCTGATATGTCGACATAAAACAACTCAAAATTGTCTGAAGTTAAAGCCTTAATGTACGATCTTTTTAAATTTTTAGATTTTTCTTTTTTTCTTCCAAAATGATAATATGCAATCATTATGAAAGTTCCCAATACATTTGGACAAGAAAAACATTGGGAATTTGCAAAGAAACAACATCATAATAACCTCAGAGTTAGTCTCCTACGCGGCCAGTTTGGTTACGCTCCTCCACATGTGGAGGGAGTGTAACCGAACTAGTTTTGTATACGGTTTGCGATCGTAGCCGACATAAAATCATAATCTAAAAAATTATGATTTTATGTCAGACCAACAGAAAATCATCCAGTTTTACTACAAATAGGGCGAATTTGACAGTTTGCTCATAGATTTAAGTTAGAACATGTGTAAGTATTACAAATATGCCAAAAAATCGGGTTTGAAAAAAATAAAGGTAAATTCTGAAAAAAGATTGTACATTAAAGGCTTTAAATGCTAGCAGTTAGTTCAAATCAGCAAGGTGTAAAAAAGTACACGCACAAAATTAAGCAATGATATTTACCGACTACTATTTTGCCTACATACAGGTGCATGGATTGTGGTACACCATTCTGTCAAGGCCATACAGGGTGTCCACTAGGGAACATCATCCCATCATGGAATGACCTCGTCTTCAAAGGGTTATGGAGGGACGCCCTCCAGAGGCTGCTTGTCACCAACAACTTCCCAGAATTCACTGGTAGAGCATGCCCTGCACCATGTGAGGTAAGATGAATTGGCAGTGTAGAATTAACCAAGACTGATGACTATTCCAATTGAAATCCATACACCCCTATGGAAGACTTGACTTAAGTCTCCCACAAAGGGAGTGTGAATTTCAAATGGAGTTACCTGAATGGGTCTCTCCATTTGATATCTGCGCCCTTTGTGAGAGATTCAGGTTATGTCCATCCATAGAGGGTATAGGGATTTCAACTGGAATAGCCCGATGTTGTTGTGATTTTCACAGACTGACAAACTCTAAACAATTATAAACCATACCTACACCACCAGATTCCTATTACTGACTACCACAGAGGTACACTGCTGCCAAGCTACTACATGGTTACTCTACCAGTGCAGTACCAATCCAGTACCAGAGTACTGTGCACGTGATTCTGATGTGAAACACCAATGAAGTAGCTGGGTAGCAGTGTACCTTTGGGGTGGCAGAAATAGGAATGTTGTAGTGTAGATAGCATGCCGAATGTTTGGCAAATAGTGCCTGGCAAACTTTGATTTACAGATTGTGCTTCCGGTTGCATGTAAAGCATTGTGCCTATAGACCACTTTACATTATTGTTTATCAACAAAGGCGAGGGATTGGTCTGTCGATATGCCCGAACGAACCGCTTCACTGTTCAATGGCTTTCTTGTACTATATGAAATGTGGTGGGAGATTTAAAATACACATGCCCTGAGCAGACTACGATGCGCACGCACACTGCAGGGCAAAGAACAATGGAAAGTACCATAATGCGTGCGCATACTGCCGGGTAATGACGTCACATGTCAAGTGGTCTATAGCACGCACTAAGTGCTACATTCACAAACTCGTAGAAAAGGTGAAAATTATTGTTTGGTTTCAGAGCTGCACTATTTTCATCTCCATGTGTAATAAATCAATATGGTGGATTTACCATAGCATTACACATTCTTTATTTGACTCTACTAATCTCTTGGACTCCATATGTGAAATGTCTAACAATGAGCATTTGTTTACCTCCCTCCCAGGGTGCTTGTGTTCTTGGCATCACATCACCAGCAGTAACCATCAAAGCCATAGAAAACACCATCATAGACAGGGCCTTTGAGCAAGGATGGATAGTACCAGAGCCTCCCGCACAACGAACAAATAAACGTGTCGCCATCATTGGAAGTGGTCCATCGGGTCTGGCTGCTGCACAGCAGTTGAACAAAGCAGGCCATCATGTGACTGTGTATGAGAGGAACGATAGGGTTGGTGGTTTGCTCATGTATGGTATACCAACAATGAAGCTCAGCAAGGCGGTAAGTAATCCCAAATACACAAATAAATATAATTTGCTGTGCATTTGATTGCCATTTCCAGTTTTATTATTGTGGCAAATTAAGGTAGCACCATTGGATATAGATTTTTTCCTAATTTAGATATGTGAAATCCATGGTCGCTAGATTAGGCAAAAAAAAAGTTTGTTTCCTGTAGCGGTTAGAATTTTTTTCACTTTTCAAAGGGGAAAAAACATTGTTTTTTTGCTTTACAAGAGAATATTTTATTTCAAGCAGACTTTCTGTTACCATTTTTAGCAATGTTTATACATTTTCATCCTAATGTATTAGGTTGTGCAGCGTCGAGTGAAACTCTTAGCTGATGAAGGCATCAAGTTTTTGACAGGGGTAGATGTCGGGAACCAAATAAAGGGTAGCCAACTGCTGAAAGATAATGATGCGGTGCTGCTTTGCACAGGATCGACACGACCAAGGGACTTGCCTGTTCCAGGTAAGGGGTTAGCTAGAAGATTGGCAGGTGGTGGGCTAGTATGGGTTAAGGGAAATCTAAATCAAGGGTAGTCAACTGCTGAAAGATAATGATGCGGTGCTGCTTTGCACAGGGTCTACGACCAAGGGACTTGCCTGTTCCAGGTAAGGGGTTAGCTAGAAGATTGGCAGGTGGTGGGCTAGTATGGGTTAAGGGAAATCTAAATCAAGGGTAGTCAACTGCTGAAAGATAATGATGCGGTGCTGCTTTGCACAGGGTCTACACGACCAAGGGACTTGCCTGTTCCAGGTAAGGGGTTAGCTAGAAGATTGGCAGGTGGTGGGCTAGTATGGGTTAAGGGAAATCTAAATCAAGGGTAGTCAACTGCTGAAAGATAATGATGCGGTGCTGCTTTGCACAGGGTCTACACGACCAAGGGACTTGCCTGTTCCAGGTAAGGGGTTAGCTAGAAGATTGGCAGGTGATGGGCTAGTATGGGTTAAGGGAAATCTAAATCAAGGGTAGTCAACTGCTGAAAGATAATGATGCGGTGCTGCTTTGCACAGGGTCTACGACCAAGGGACTTGCCTGTTCCAGGTAAGGGGTTAGCTAGAAGATTGGCAGGTGGTGGGCTAGTATGGGTTAAGGAAATCTAAATCAAGGGTAGTCAACTGCTGAAAGATAATGATGCGGTGCTGCTTTGCACAGGGTCTACGACCAAGGGACTTGCCTGTTCCAGGTAAGGGGTTAGCTAGAAGATTGGCAGGTGGTGGGCTAGTATGGGTTAAGGGAAATCTAAATCAAGGGTAGTCAACTGCTGAAAGATAATGATGCGGTGCTGCTTTGCACAGGGTCTACACGAAAGGGACTTGCCTGTTCCAGGTAAGGGGTTAGCTAGAAGATTGGCAGGTGGTGGGCTAGTATGGGTTAAGGGAAATCTAAATCAAGGGTAGTCAACTGCTGAAAGATAATGATGCGGTGCTGCTTTGCACAGGGTCTACACGACCAAGGGACTTGCCTGTTCCAGGTAAGGGGTTAACTAGAAGATTGGCAGGTGGTGGGGTAGTATGGGTTCAAGTAGGAAATCTAAATCAAGGGTAGTCAACTGGGAATCAAAGGTAATAGGCTATTCCAGTCAAAACACATACATCTTATTGGATACATGACTTTAACCTCTATGCAGGGAGTGTGAATTTTAAAGGGATTTCTGGAGATAATTTGAGGAATTTTTGAACCAAAATTGTGCAATTTTAAAACAAAATGTTTCAGACAGAGGGAAGGGGCTACTTGTAATACACATTTTATGGCAAATGATTAAAAATTTGTATTTTTGATATTTAACAGTACTCGAAGTAAACTTGATAAATCTGATGATTTATACTTAAAGTGTATGCAGGTGGGATGAAAAGCCGAATGAACAGATTTTTAATAGCGACTTTGTGTATTTGTTATAAATATGCATTTCTGATACTTTCCACCAGGAATGTGACGAACATCATTCAAACCTACTACCTAAATCTTCCACTCTTCTCCACCACGCCTCTGTTGCTCAATAGAGCGTTGTGTTAGTATTACATAGAGCGTAAGTTTGAATTGCGCCAGATGCACTGGGGTTTATTCCAACCTGTATGTGCGCTGGCTGTCATTTTCTCAATTTGTATAATTTTGTCATATTTCAGGGCGAAACCTAGAAGGCGTGCATTTTGCAGTGGATTTCCTGGAGAAATGGCAGAAGACTCAGATGGGGAATGATAACAGCTACATCGATGCCAAAGGCAAAGATGTAGTGGTCATTGGAGGAGGGATACCGGATGTGATTGTATCGGTACCTCACTCAGAATGGTGAGTACATTGTTGCACATGAAGCTAATTAGTTATTATAAGGCACAAGACCCTGCATATATAGGATCTCATATAGATGTCTTGTTAGAGAAGGGTGATACATTGTTTGCAAGAAGAGATACCCAAAATATAATTTACAAAATTCAAGTTGTCCAATGTGGCACATGGCTAAGCAGTATTCATTTTTGGTTTAAGCTTTAAAAACAAACGCAGTGATTTATAGTGCGCTTCACACAGGCGCTATGCCTAGACATTGATCCACAAGCCTCAGCAGCCCCATATCATTCCATAAACCATTTAACAACAACACAGGGACTTGCAGCTAAGAAGCGCACACCCTAGACATTCCACAATTGACCTTCACAGCCAGGATCAGCTCCCCAAGTTTTGTACACGTTACAAGCAGTAAGATCCTTGTCCAGGGGAATTTCAAGCTAACTAATTTTTTCCACAAGAGCATAATAAACCACTGCCAGCCTAGTGCCTGGGTTCGAATCGCAACTTCTTGCACCATAGTCAAACGCCTTATGTATTGAGCTAACTTGACTGCTATTCCCAGGCCAACATGGTCTTGTAACACTCACAATTGTAACCTATAATATTCTTTGTACTGTTTCAGGAAGCCAATTCTATCACCTCCTTTGAGATCCTCTCAGAGCCACCACCCACCAGGGGCAACGGTAACCCATGGCCAACATGGCCTCGTATACTCAGGGTAGACTACGGACATGAAGAGGTCAAGGTCAAACATGGCCAAGATCCCAGGATATTTGACATTCTTAGCGAGGTAGGTGAACAGCTCTGGAATACCAGAATATATTTTTTTAGTTAGTTAATTGTGTAGTATATGACTTGCCAGTGGCGTAACATGGGTCATCACATTGGGGGGCACCGACCATGATTGAGGGGCACCGGATCTGATTGGGGGGCACAAGCCATTTTTCGGCAATTTTCCTATGGGATTTTTTTAAATTTCAGATCGATTAGGGGGGCTTGTGCCCCTATGACGCTACGCCACTGTGACTTGCACACTTTGGCGTGTGCAGTGTGTAAATTGTGTAGTGCTTTTGAGATGGGGGTGGTGACGATTTGATTGATTGCGGCTTTTATGTGGAGTGTGTAGTATTCAGTAATGCGTCTCTGGGTTTTAGTAGGTGGGTGTGGTACATTGGTATATATGTGGTTGTTGGGTGTAGTATGTGTGCAAGGTTGGTGGTGGGTGTATATGTTTGGAGAGTATGAAACTGCTAAGCACATACCGCACATTTTTACGGTCTTTAGCGTAAACTCTTATTGCAAAGAGACGATGGTTGGGCACCCTGCAGTCAGTCCTCTTGAGTAAATGTTTATTAACATGTAAACATTGCATTGAATACGTTTATCTTTCTTTGTACCCTATTAGGAATTTCTGGATGACGGCAACGGCAACATCTGCGGAATCCGCACTGTCCACGTCAAATGGAGCAAAGACGACAGTGGACGCTTCACTATGGAGAAGATCCCAGGGACAGAGAAGACTTACAAAGCTGACCTAGTGCTGCTAGCCATGGGATTCCTGGGTCCTGAGTACAAGCTCATTGATGAGATGGGTCTCCAGCAAGATCCACGCTCTAATGTGGAGACTCCACTTGGCAAATATAAGACGTCTGTGGATAGGGTATTTGCTGCAGGAGGTATGCCAAATCTGTCTCAAACCATTTTAACTTCCAATTCCCCTTTTTTGCTATTATTAACCCAACCTCAACCAAAAATTATAACGTACATATGTGATGCAATCAAGCAAAATCAGTTGGAACACGGAAATATTAAATTTTCAGTTTCTTATAGAATAGTAAAAAGCATTTACAAAGCTGGATTTTGCAGAAAACCCTTGAAATTGAACAACCAGTTCCAAAGATATGAGCAATTAAAGGGTTTCCAAAACAACAGGAAATATTTCCTATGTTTGGCTATATCTCAAAATCAATATTTGCGAGTTCCGACTGAATTTGCTTGATAGCATTACATATGATAATAGTTTTGCTTAAAATAATTTTATATCCTTCATTAATATATTCTTGTTCATTAATTGTTAAACGAGTATCATGTGACCAAAAATAGTTTTGCTATTTTGCAAAGCAGTTAAAAAGCCGATTGATGAGGGAATGGGGTACTATTCAAAGTACTATCTCTCCGGGAAATAGTTTTACTATCTCCCTCTGAGCGCGTATGACCTCATAGCCGGGTCGCAGTTCCTATTGGTCAGTGCAATTCGCCACATAAACAGGATATCAGTACCGGTTCCGGGTATTAATGTGATGTTGTCTTGCGAAGCACCACAAGCAGCACAGAAGTGTAGCGAAAATATGACGGTTTCATGGCATAAGGCCAAAAAAAAAATATTGTAGTGTTGCCCTCAAGTGAGAAAATGGGAAAGTTGGGGCGGACGGTCGGATTTTTTTTTTTTTTTTTTTTTTTTCAAACCTTCAGTTCTTAAAAATCTCCTCAAATATTAAATAATGCTTCTTCAACTCGGGGATATTTGTCAATTCTGACTTCTGGATACCTGTTAGACATCAATTAAAGACTAGTCTTTCAATAAAATATTAATTTTAAGTGAAAAACATAGATTTTTTGAACAAATCTGTAAAAATCATCATTCAAAAAAAAAAAAAAAAAAAAAAATGCCGACCCTGATTTTTCAGGATTTAGGACCGGGCGGTTGAGGGCAACACAACAATTTTTTTTTTTTTAGGCCTAATCTGAGTAAAGTCAAGATCAGTATCTTAATATTGATGGTGAAATAACAGAGAACATGGTTACTTGTTTCACTGCGCTATTGTAGAGGTCACAACATTTTCATGTTAAGCTTTAGCCACTCAACTGTGTGCGTGCTTTGTGCTTTTAGGTCTATGTGCATTCAACCAAAACAAAGCAAGGCCAGCCTAGCCTTGACTAGGCCTAGCCTACATTTATGCCTAGGCCTATGATAAAGGCCTTGCGTTTCTAATATTTTAACCAAGCAATTAACAAAGAATATATTAATGAAGGATATAAAATAAATATTTACTGCTCTAAATGACAGCCTCGAGAAAATAGTAGGCGCACGGTCTCCAGTTCACCTTGGGGAGCAATAGATCCCACCAGATCCCTCATTAGCAGTAAATATTTGTATAATAACCCCCTCTGCAGAGTAAAACAGAGAAGTCATGTACATTAACACATCAGCAGTAACTACTTTTGATTAAAAAAATATCAAATATCCTGTTTTCCAAATGAAAGATAGCTAAATCCTAATCCTTTAGTTGCTTTGTAATAAAAGAAGCCTTATTGATAAATGACTTACTCATTTATTTCCTATTGAGTTAAGGGATCTGGAATGAGCGTTTATTATTTTCGACAGTATTTTTTGTGGGACATGAGAGCACCTCAGGCGTGTCGATTGCATTCTGAATACTGAAGCATGTCTTTCTGATATCAAATAATTTTCATTTTTGAAATTACGATGTAATACAAATTTTATGACAAATTATTAAAATTTGATATTTTTCAAATTTTTGATATATAACAGTCCTCGAAGTAAATTTTATAAATCTAATGATATATTCTTAAAGTGTATGTAGCTGGGAGGAAAAGCCGACGATCAATTGAAAATTTTGGTGTTTTGGGAAAAAATCCATATCTTCAATACGAAAGGTCAAAATTTTCAATTGATCGTCGGCTTTTCATCCCACCTACATACACTTTAAGTATAAATCATCAGATTTATGAAGTTTACTTTAGTACTGTTAAATATCAAAAATATCAATTTTAATGATTTGCCATAAAATGTGTATTACATTTCAATTTCAAAAATTCAAAATTATTTGATATCAGAAGGACATTCTTAGTATTCAGAATGCAATTCGATATGTCTGATGTGCTCTAATGTCCCACAATAAATACTGTCCAAACGTTCATACCCCAGCCCTTAAATGACTTACTCATTTATTTCCTATTGATAAATGACTTACTCATTTTTCCCCATCCTATCTGTTATTCCAGATTGCCGTCGTGGTCAGTCGTTAATCGTACACGCCATTAATGAAGGTCGTCAAGCTGCCCGGGAGATTGATATGTTCCTGATGGGTCGTACATTCTTAGCAGGACCAGGGGGTGTGGTGTTCACCCCTGGCAGTAAAGTCGCAAATCCCAAGGATAACCTGTTCAAGCCAGTCGTTGGGACCCTTGCCTAAATGACGGACTAATATGTGTTTAACTGAGACACAAGGTTTTATTGAAAACTCCATTGTTCTTTTAAATTGGAATAAAAGTAAAACATGTGTTTTTCAACAAACAATGAAAACTTTGTGCCCAAGTTAATTGACCACACATCTTTTCATGTTTAAAGCCATAATGAACAATCTTTTTAAATGAATTTGGTTGATTTTCCCCAGTCTGATTGTTTGGCATATTATGTTAACACATCTCCCAACTTACATTTAATTTGAAATCACCAAATTTCTTGTGTTTGTAGGACAACAGAGCAAGATATAGTAAGTGGGTGTCTTTCATTTTACCTTATTATTTAGGCTTAAAATGATCAGAAAACCTTCATGACACTATACTGGAAATTTCAATTGAATGAACACAGCTGCACAACAGTGTGTACACAGTGTGATGAATGCTCACGTGTGCGTGACATGGAAGTAAATCCGACCATGCCAAGTCATTTGTGATTGGTAAGTATTTTAAATAATATATTGGGTCAAATACAGCTGCTGAAAGCTGTGTACATTCAATTGAAATTCCCAGTAGAGTGACAGTTACTTAATATATCATTTCATAATTTTTGGCAAAGAATAAGAATTAAAATTAATTTAAAAGAGATGTTTATTATTGAATTGTCATTTATGGTCTTTTCAATCATATGCATTACAACCTTGCCTATATATGTACATATACGAAACCAGCAAACACATCCCACCTTTTCATGTACGTTAAATCTTGTAAATAAAAATGAGCCTTGTCTGTCAGTCACCCAGTGATCTGTAATTACTAACTTCACAAGTGAAGGTTTTCATTGCAAAAAAATTATATATCTGTGTGTCCAAACTTACTTACAATGTGTATGTAACATTTGATATGATATTATGTAGTTAGTCAAATACAATTGGCATAAACTGAATGAGATTGAACTTCTATATTTTTATGTATATTCCATAGAAACAGCTACAACGTATTGGGTAGGTGTAAGATTAGATAAGTAAGCCATGGATTGGAGACTGAACTAGGGCTGGGGTTCTTTGATGCATCAAAATTGAATTGAAATTGATCTCAGCCCTGTTTCATTTTTGATGCATTGTATTGGAATTGAATTGAAATTGGTTTACTAAACCATGAATTGACTTGGAATTGAATCAAAATAATTTTGAACAACAAAACTGAATTTGAATTGAGTCAAAATGATTTTTGAGCAACTGATAATTGAATTAGAATCCAATTAAATTGACAATTGGGAGTCTACCTAGGACACACAAAGTTGCAGGCCCTTGTGCTGGGAACAAACTGCACTTGCACTAGGCTCTATGTTGGTTTTGGTGTTGTTGGTTTTTTTTATAAAAGTACTATTGTTTTATTCTGTGTAGTTGTGCTAAGAGGGAGGGATATAGGGATGAGAGTGAATGGTCATATCAAAGCTTTGATCCAATTCATTTTATTATCATTCAATGTCTCAAAGACAGTCCAGACAAAGAGACCAACACGGTATGCAGAAAAACTGAAATAGAATCAGAAAGTCACTACAATCTAGCCCTGGATATAGGACTCCCATTGCCTTTGTACCATCATGTATGCCGCCTTTGATGTGTATACCCAGGGTTGCCAAAAGATTTCAGCCCGAATCGCGGGTCAAATAATCGAAAAGTCGCCCAATTTTTTCTCTTTACCATTGGTTTCTATGGGCCATGAAACTGTCGGAAGTCGCGGGAGTCAATGTTGAAAAGTCGCCCAAATTTTTTCTTAACCATCGGTTTCTATGGGACAGGAAATTGTCAAAAGTCGCGGAAAAATCTTTTCAAAAGTCGCCCAATTGGGCTACAAATCATGGTTTGGCAACCCTGTGTATACCAGATGAGAACTCACAAAGGTTTATCAGTTGTACACTTAGCGCAAAGACTTGGACCCAAAGTACTATATTGACTTTTACATTTTCTCATTATGAGCAAGCAAACGGTAATATTACTATTAATCCCAGAAGAATTGTGAAGAAAGTTGTATTTGACTTTATTATCAGTTTAAAAATTTGGGTGATTCCGGGCATACCAAATGGTTGTGGATTTCTTTAATTTGATCTGCAAAAATACAATTTTATAAAATTATAATTATTTACTGGAAACTTATCCAGGGCTAGAATACTTTGCTACAATGTCAATGTGCTAGCTTCTTTAATTTAGTAAGTTATTATTGGCAAGAAATAGCCAGTATTATATTCTGTTATGAAATTGTATGGTTTCTTGCGAGTCTCAGTAAATCGTCTCCATGCGGTCGTAATATCGCAACTTACAAGTAGACTCTGTCAATGTCGCAAAGATGATCCAAGCCTCCAACTTTTTAGTTTTGGTTCTTTTAAGATATTATGTAAATATGTTAGTATTATTTTATTAGTCTCTAGATATAGTGTTATTTTAATGGAATTATTTTCGCTCATTATTTTGTGTTGCACTTAAAGTGAAGTTAGCCCAAAGGCTATATGTGACCGATCACCACAAATGGGCTGTAATGTCAGCATTTTAACTTTTTAATGCTCTGCGTGCTAGCCATAAGCTTCAACATAAAAAGTCCAAGTTTTGAGATATTTTGTCGAAATATCAAGAGCTATCTTAAGAACCATTGAACCAATACTATGCTTGTTTGTACTCATTTTAATGCATTTTTCATGCTGATTCCAAATATGGTCATGAAAATTTACAATTCTGAAATTTTTGAATTTTTTTATTTTTTTTGGAAACTTGTCGTCTGCAGTCGACACCCGCATGGAAAGAGTTAAAATACTGGATAGGCAACTTTTCCTGAAAATAAGCTGTACATTGTTATATTACATATCCCTGTTGCTTGTTTTCATGATAGTAAAAATCAGTCAAAGAGTTGTGAAACACTTTATTTTCTATTGTTGTTGAGGGGTTCAATGGACCCGCCATACATTACAGCCCATTTGACATTTGTGGTAGATGGTAATTATTATTACATGTGTATTGTATGTGTTTGGTAGTAAGCCTGTTAATTACAAACTTCAAACATTAAACATAGAAAACTTGAAGAAAAATTGTAATATAAAAAGGTAATGGGTTTAATATATGACATTCATTGAGGTGGCATCTAATGCCAAAGGAAAGCGTGCATTTTATGGGAATAAAATTTTTGAAATATGACTTCCCACATAATAAAATTGATTTGAATAATGCCTCGTTCTGTTTTTTTGTAGATATCTGATTGAAAAGTCACTAGCATGGCCTAGTGTCAAATTGTAACTAGTTGACTTCAAGGCAACTTTGATGCTGCGTAGCTAGCGACAACTGAACGCTGGTAGTGATTGTACAAGCTTGTATAGTCACACACTGTAGGTGCTTGTATGATATGGGCATAATACTTATTTGCTTTGTGCTGTGCAGTAAAACCAATTGAATTGTTCACCTCTACTCATGTTATAAATTGAATGTGACCAGCTGAAATATCGGTAGCAATGTATTCTGTGGCTACTGGGAAAGGTCACTGACAAATTTTCAGTAATTGCGAAGTCATCAAAAGCTTATTATTATGCTGAATTTAAGCGCAGTGATTCCTGAATCATCAGAAATTACCAGAATTGAAACAAATCAAAAACAAAACCGCTCACACATTCCTCCTGTGTGTATCATGTAAAATAAATTGTAATGTTGTTCTTAAGGTGAGGCAGAAGGATGGATATTCTACTTCTGCTTCTGCTTCGTAATTGGCACCGCCTCCGTAGAGTATCACGCCTACTTGTCACCATAATGGGTGAAACACTCTCAATGGTCGAATACGACAGGTTATGTGTATTTAGGAATTCTACGACATTCAGCCTGGTTATGTGGCTGTTACTGTCTGCAAAATCATCATTTTCTGTTTAAAAAGTTCAGGATAGTAAAGAATAGATTGACATGTCTTGGTTACCTACAAACAAAAGTATCCTAGATTGAGGATACTGTATTTTATAATTTGGAATTGACAGTATTATTATTATTGTTCTATATATTATACTTACATCTGCAGTGTACTTCAGAATATAATATTATTACACCTCATAAATATTCATGAGCAAATCATGCTACTTGATTGGTCAATTGCAAATGACAAAGGCTATTTCCCTGTGTGATAGATCATCCCGTAATCAATGTTCAGTGTAATTAAACAAATACTACATGGTTTATGTCAGGAGAAATAGTCAACTATTTTTCCTTGATACTGGTTATACATGCCCATCACCCCTCATCCTCTAGTGTCGGGGTGATAGGCCCATCACCCCTCATCCTCTAGTTTCGGGGTGATAGGCCCATCACCCCTCATCCTATAGTGATAGGCCCATCACCCCTCATCCTATAGTTTGGGGGTGATAGCCCGTAGCCAGTGCAGGTAGACAATTTAATGATAATTTCTCATAGATATGCAAATCAGGCAACTGCTAATTAAACTACACTTGTCAGTCTTGCTTAGAAAATAATGTGTACTTATCGGGTCCTGGGTCAGTGTTCATAGTATTACCATTAGGTGTAGCTAACATTGTCTATCACACACACCACCTTGGATATGCACTGCAATGCTGTGATCATACATAAATCATATGTGTATTCTTTCTATATATTTTCTTCAAAGCTGACCTTTGTAAATTGTTTATCATGTGTATGAACTGTAATATAATGTATTGATGTAAAAATACCCTGTATTGTCCAATGCCACAAAATGTACAGTAAAATGCGAGGGAGGGGACCATTGATGGTCCCTGCGGCCCTGGCTCGCTAAAGGGAAGGCAGTCAGGCTGATGGGTTTTCTTGGGCTGATGGGTTTTCTTGGCCTGAGGGCAGAAATCAAGGTGAATCTTTCTCCTGTATAATAGGAGGGAAATATTTGTAGCAGAATTTACCATTTTGGAGTAAATTATCCACTGGTAGTGTTAGTTAGAACTGTTATGGAATAACCCTTATTGTTACGAATATCACTGGGACTCGATTGGTAGAATTCATGTTTGTAAATACTAAGAAAAAAATCATTGCCACCAATAAAATGTACAAGTAAGGGAAGAAAATATTAAGGGGGTACTACACCCCTGCCCAATTTTGTGCCTATTTTTGCATTTTTCTCAAAATTAAAGTGCATTGGTGACAAATAAGATATGTATAATATAGGGGCAAGGACTACAACTACTGCACTGGAAATTTTATTTCAGCACAGACAACAGTTGTGGAGTTACAGTCAAAAATGAGGAAAACCAATATTTGATCAATAAATCAATAACTACTTGCCTTGAGTTGCTGAATTTTCAGTGCAGTAGTTGTAGTCCTTGCCCCTATAATATACATATCTTACTTGTCATCAATGCTCTATAATTTTTGAGAAAAATGTAAAAAATAGGCACAAAATTGGGCAGGGGTGTAGTACCCCCTTAAGAGTATAAATATTTATAGGGCCTAAATACTCCTGGATGGTGAGAGAACACAATGGCACCACTGGGTTTGAACCCACAACCTTCCTGTAGCACTACTGGGAATTGATTCAGGTGTTGCCAAAACTTTTCAGCGTCAGGCCGCGGTAAAGGATTCTCAAGTAGCCCAATTTTTTAAGCTTCCAAAAAAGCGCCAATACCAGATATTTGGGCGGATTTACCCGAATTTAGACCGCAAAACACCCAATTGAGCGGAACAGCGCTTGACTTTAAAACTTCGGTACTTACTGGGAAGTTACTGACCGATCAATAAATGGTCACAAAACCCATTGTAATTTCAATTTGAAGCTTCAAAGACTCAAAACCTTTATAAATCGGCTAAATTGAAAGGAAAATACATCGAATTACTGCCGCGGCCCGAGACTGGCAAAAGTAGCCCAATTTTAGACAAGTAGCGGCCTGCTTTTTTGAGTAGCGGCAAGTGATTGCCAAGTAGCCCAATTGTGCGCCTAAGGCGCGGCGTTGGCATCACTGGGTGTTGCTTGAACAAGTTTTCAGTAATTGAGTACTGAGCTAATAGTACATAGTGTGTTATTGGATTCAGTAATTGACTGAGCTAATAGTACATAGTGTGTTATTGGATTATTGTGTAATAGGATGTAAGACTGGATTGTTTTTGTAGAGACTTGGTAGCAAAGTTTCTATTTCATGTTCTGGCTCCAAGCAAGAAATCATGAATATAGTATACCTCTAACACTAGGGAACAAACACAGTATGTATGATTACTCATTCAAATACAAGTCATGTGAGTTCAAGAATGAAATCTAATCAAGGATTCAACATCCGCATGCAGATGATTATTACAAGTACTGTATATTGAATTTATTTCAAGTGGCATTCATTAGATTAAACATTTCCTGATCAATGTAATTGTGCAAGTATCTGTAACCTTTTTCTATAGGCCTGTTCATTTATGGCCTGTTCCATTTGAATGATAGGGAGGTTGAGCTAGAGTATCTATCATATGATGAGCCTGAACACCCCTCTCACTCAAATGGAACAAGTTGGTATAGAATGAATAGCCTACTGATCTTATTCAGGGTTGCCAAACCCGCGATTTGGTAGCCCAATTGGGCGACTTTTGAAGATTTTCCCCGCGACTTTTGACTATTTCCTGTCCCATAGAAACCAATGGTTAAGAAAAAATTTGGGCGACTTTTCAACATTGGCTCCCGCGACTTCCGGTAGTTTTCTGCCCCATTGAAACCAATGATAAAGAGAAAAATTGGGCGACTTTTCAATTATTTGACCCGCGATTCGGGCTGAAATCTTTTGGCAACCCTGATCAAAGATGGCAACAGATAAGCACTGAAATAAGGCATTGGGCTATAATTCCAGTTGCAATCCATATACACCCTATGGAAGACATGACCTTAATCTCCCACACAGGGAGTTCAAATTGAGTTACCTGAATGTGCGATTTCATTTAAAATCTACACCCCCTGTGTGGGAGATAAGGTCATGTCTGCCATGGGGGGTGTATGGATATCAACTGGAATATCTCGCTATGTAACTAATTCTTACTTGGCCATGTATGCCTTTGCAACTTATTGTTATTTATGGAATTGTATGTGTGCCCCCAACATAATAGAACAACAGAATGTGTACACTAGAATAGTAGAGTATTTTTTTGTAATTAAGGGTATCATGTTCATGTGGGAAACAAGATTTTCAAAACCTTAAAGTCATAATGTACGATCTTATAATATGAATTTGGTTAATTTTTTTCAAACCTGATTTTTTGGCATATTTGTAATGTTTACACATGTCACAACTTGCACCTAAATGGAATCAGCCAAATTTCTTGTGTTTGTAGGTAAACAGAGCAAAGTTAGACATAAAGTCATAATTCAAAGAATTATGACTTTATGTCCTCCCATAGAACTGCGTGTTAAACGGCCAAAATAACAAGCAGTGTTTCTTTCACTTTACCTCGTTATTTCAGCTCAAAATTAACAGAAACCATTCCCGATAATTATTACTAGCATTATTTCAGCATTTTGAGTATATAATGACAAATTTAAAATTTGAAGGAAATCGTACATTAAGCCTTTAAGGTTTACTATCAAGTTGGAACTGGTTTGTTGCCCTCAAGAAGGACATATGGGTGGATATGACCTGCATAGTGTCAATTCCTCTCATAAAGGCTCATTGTGGGTGTGGGCGGCTGATTTTTTTAGAATGAATTGTGCCTGTTTGAGTTTTGTTTATCAAAGCAATAATGGATAGCTACTAATACTTCTGATGTGTATTATAAATGGAAATATTATGGCCTATGGAAAAAATGTCGGAAATAAACTCAGTTAAATTGGTTTAAATCCAAAGATGGCTCATAAGTTTTGTTATTTGAAAAGTGTCATTCAATCGGTCCATGTTTATATTTATATACCTCATATTTAGATTCCTGTCATCTGATTGGTTGAATGTGCAGTCATTGAATTAACTATGCCCTCAAAATGAACTATGGACCGGCCATGTGCGTCCCAATCAAACTACGCAATCGCAACATCCGCGCACATTCGGTATATAAAACAAATATTGACTGCTTAATTTGGAACATGGTTAATATTATAGGCCCCCGGTGATCTCAAAACTATGTCCCTCATAGCAGTCAATATTTGTATATTATGATATGTCAAAATTTGCAAAAAATACTATACTTGTTTAAAATGTGGCTTTTTTCTTTCTCTTTTAAGATAAAGAAAAAAAGACTCCAGTCTAGGAACTTGTTTTTTGTGGGCTGCCAACATATAGCAATCTATGTATGTGGGTGTGTGTCGGGTGCCCTGTGTAGCTATATAGGAGCAGGGATTGGGTTATAAGGCGCTATTGCGATCGCACAATCGCCTGTCCGAGTGCGATTTATAGCACACCTCAATTCCTACACTTCTTACCGAGTGCAATTTAATAGCACACCTGACAGCCCGCCTTAACATTTCCAAAAGTGCGATTGTAGCCAGGGTCTTGGCTAGAAATTGAGGGTTGCCCGTCATTTGAATAAAATTGCCTGTCCCAATTTGACCTTTAAAACATTTACCAGACATCTATAGCCCATTGGGGGTTCAAAGAGTTCAAATATGTGCTGATATGGCCTTGTTCTACAAATTGGGTCTACTAAAAAGGTCAGTTAGCTTCTCAAAACATACAATTTATAATATAGCATCTGTCAAAGGCATTAATTTTGCCTGTCCCAGGAGCAAATTGGCCGTCTAAAATGACAGCCAGACGGGTGGCTAACTAAGACCCTGATTGTAGCACGCCTGTTATTTCCAAAACTCAACCCCTGTAGGAGAGGGCAAGGGAGTGCACATGCCCAGGGCGGAATCTAAGGGGGTGCCAAATCAACCAATTCATCACCCCCTAGATCGATTGTGCACCCCTCAAGCAGAGTCAAAATTATTGCGCACTTTGAAAGGCTGTTTTAAGACCGAAATTCAACTTGATTATAACCAAATGAGTGATAATTTTGCAATTGTTTGATAAGTGGAGCAGACATTCTGTAACCTGCAACCAGGTGCCACAACCCTTACAGCTATGCAACTGTATTATATGTCTGTTAAGATTTCGGTTTTTAAAATGGTCCCTCTTCCAAAGGATAATGCCCCTCAAGCTCTAATTTATTTTCTAGGTGAAAGGTCCTTTTCATTTTCATTTTCATCAAAATCATAGCATTATTTGACGTCAAGGTTAAGTCTTAGATCGGTTAAATTCTACAATTTCTGAATCTGTGACCATACGAATATGTTGACATGGGTTTGGATGAAACTTTTACACCACCAGAATCTTGCACCACCCAATGAGCAATAATCAGAAAAAAAATACATAACTGGCAAAAGCATCTAGCCCAAAAATATCCTTTCGCCTGGGAGTAAGAGGTCATGTAAACCAAAATAATAAAAACTAAGCAAAAGGTTCAAATTCTTTCATCGTTAATATACGTTGCTACTATTTCTCAAACAACACCAAGTCGTCCGAGTAAGGACGAGGGGGTGATATTAGTCACTGATGTCACGTATAAATAGGCATCCAGGTATTGGAAAGACAACATTATAGTCACTGATGTCACGTATAAATAGGCAGCCAGGTATTGGAAAGACAACATTAGTCACTGATGTCACGTATAAATAGGCAACCAGGGGAAAGACAACATTGGTCTCTGATGTCACGTATAAATACATGTAGGCAACCAGGTATTGGAAAACAACATTAGTCTTTGATGTCACGTATAAATAGGGAGCCAGGTATTGGCAAGACATCATTAGTCTCTGATGTCACATATAAATAGGCAGCCAGGTATTGGAAAACAACATTAGTCTTTGATGTCACGTATAAATAGGCAGCCAGGTATTGGAAAGACAACATTAGTCTCTGATGTCACGTATAAATAGGCAGCCAGGTATTGGAAAGACAACATTAGTCACTGATGTCACGTATAAATAGGCAGCCAGGTATTGGAAAGACATCATTAGTCACTGATGTCACGTATAAATAGGCAGCCAGGTATTGGAAAGACAACATTAGTCACTGATGTCACGTATAAATAGGCAACCAGGGGAAAGACAACATTGGTCTCTGATGTCACGTATAAATAGGCAACCAGGTATTGGAAAACAACATTAGTCTTTGATGTCACGTATAAATAGGGAGCCAGGTATTGGCAAGACATCATTAGTCTCTGATGTCACATATAAATAGGCAGCCAGGTATTGGAAAACAACATTAGTCTTTGATGTCACGTATAAATAGGCAGCCAGGTATTGGAAAGACAACATTAGTCTCTGATGTCACGTATAAATAGGCAGCCAGGTATTGGAAAGACAACATTAGTGTCTGATGTCACGTATAAATAGGCAACCAGGTATTGGAAAGACAGCATTAGTCTCTGATGTCACATATAAATAGGCAGCCAGGTATTGGAAAGACATCATTAGTCACTGATGTCACGTATAAATAGGCAACCAGGTATTGGAAAGACAGCATTAGTCTCTGATGTCACATATAAATAGGCAGCCAGGTATTGGAAAGACAACATTGGTCTCTGATGTCACGTATAAATAGGCAACCAGGTATTGGAAAGACAACATTAGTCACTGATGTCATGTATAAATAGGCAGCCAGGTATTGGAAAGACAACATTAGTCTTTGATGTCACGTATAAATAGGAAGCCAGGTATTGGAAAGACAGCATTAGTCTCTGATGTCACATATAAATAGGCAGGGAGCCAGGTATTGGAAAGACATCATTAGTCTCTGATGTCACGTATAAATAGGCAGCCAGGTATTGGAAAGACAGCATTAGTCACTGATGTCACGTATAAATAGGCAGCCAGGTATTGGAAAGACAACATAAGTCACTGATGTCACGTATAAATAGGAAGCCAGGTATTGGAAAGACAACATTAGTCTCTGATGTCACATATAAATAGGCAGCCAGGTATTGGAAAGACAACATTAGTCTTTGATGTCACGTATAAATAGGCAGCCAGGTACTGGAAAGACATCATTAGTCTTTGATGTCACGTATAAATAGGCAGCCAGGTATTGGAAAGACAACATTAGTCTTTGATGTCACGTATAAATAGGCAACCAGGTATTGGAAAGACATCATTAGTCACTGATGTCACGTATAAATAGGCAACCAGGTATTGGAAAGACAGCATTAGTCTCTGATGTCACATATAAATAGGCAGCCAGGTATTGGAAAGACAACATTGGTCTCTGATGTCACGTATAAATAGGCAACCAGGTATTGGAAAGACAACATTAGTCACTGATGTCATGTATAAATAGGCAGCCAGGTATTGGAAAGACAACATTAGTCTTTGATGTCACGTATAAATAGGAAGCCAGGTATTGGAAAGACAGCATTAGTCTCTGATGTCACATATAAATAGGCAGCCAGGTATTGGAAAGACATCATTAGTCTCTGATGTCACGTATAAATAGGCAGCCAGGTATTGGAAAGACAGCATTATAGTCACTGATGTCACGTATAAATAGGCAGCCAGGTATTGGAAAGACAACATAAGTCACTGATGTCACGTATAAATAGGAAGCCAGGTATTGGAAAGACAGCATTAGTCTCTGATGTCACATATAAATAGGCAGCCAGGTATTGGAAAGACATCATTAGTCTCTGATGTCACGTATAAATAGGCAGCCAGGTATTGGAAAGACAGCATTAGTCACTGATGTCACGTATAAATAGGCAGCCAGGTATTGGAAAGACAACATAAGTCACTGATGTCACGTATAAATAGGAAGCCAGGTATTGGAAAGACAACATTAGTCTCTGATGTCACATATAAATAGGCAGCCAGGTATTGGAAAGACAACATTAGTCTTTGATGTCACGTATAAATAGGCAGCCAGGTACTGGAAAGACATCATTAGTCTTTGATGTCACGTATAAATAGGCAGCCAGGTATTGGAAAGACAACATTAGTCTTTGATGTCACGTATAAATAGGCAGCCAGGTATTGGAAAGACAGCATTAGTCTCTGATGTCACATATAAATAGGCAGCCAGGTATTGGAAAGACATCATTAGTCTCTGATGTCACGTATAAATAGGCAGCCAGGTATTGGAAAGACAGCATTAGTCACTGATGTCACGTATAAATAGGCAGCCAGGTATTGGAAAGACAACATAAGTCACTGATGTCACGTATAAATAGGAAGCCAGGTATTGGAAAGACAACATTAGTCTCTGATGTCACATATAAATAGGCAGCCAGGTATTGGAAAGACAACATTAGTCTTTGATGTCACGTATAAATAGGCAGCCAGGTACTGGAAATACATCATTAGTCTTTGATGTCACGTATAAATAGGCAGCCAGGTATTGGAAAGACAACATTAGTCACTGATGTCACGTATAAATAGGCAGCCAGGTATTGGAAAACAACATTAGTCTTTGATGTCACGTATAAATAGGCAGCCAGGTATTGGAAAGACAACATAAGTCACTGATGTCACGTATAAATAGGAAGCCAGGTATTGGAAAGACAACATTAGTCTCTGATGTCACATATAAATAGGCAGCCAGGTATTGGAAAACAACATTAGTCTTTGATGTCACATATAAATAGGCAGTCAGGTACTGGAAAGACATCATTAGTCTTTGATGTCACGTATAAATAGGCAGCCAGGTATTGGAAAGACAACATTAGTCACTGATGTCACATATAAATAGGCAGCCAGGTATTGGAAAACAACATTAGTCTTTGATGTCACGTATAAATAGGCAGTCAGGTATTGGAAAGACATCATTAGTCTCTGATGTCACGTATAAATAGGCAGCCAGGTATTGGAAAGACATCATTATTCACTGATGTCACGTATAAATAGGCAGCCAGGTATTGGAAAGACATCATTAGTCTTTGATGTCACGTATAAATAGGCAGCCAGGTATTGGAAAGACAACATAAGTCACTGATGTCACGTATAAATAGGCAGCCAGGTATTGGAAAGACAACATTAGTCTCTGATGTCACATATAAATAGGCAGCCAGGTATTGGAAAGACATCATTAGTCTTTGATGTCACATATAAATAGGCAGCCAGGTATTGGAAAGACATCATTAGTCTCTGATGTCACATATAAATAGGCAGCCAGGTATTGGAAAGACAACATTAGTCACTGATGTCACGTATAAATAGGCAGCCAGGTATTGGAAAGACAACATTAGTCTCTGATGTCACGTATAAATAGGAGGCCAGGTATTGGAAAGACATCATTAGTCTTTGATGTCACGTATAAATAGGCAACCAGGTATTGGAAAGACATCATTAATCTCTGATGATACGTATAAATAGACAGCCAGGTATTGGAAAGACAACATTAGTCTCTGATGTCACGTATAAATAGGAGGCCAGGTATTGGAAAGACGTCATTAGTCTTTGATGTCACATATAAATAGGCAGCCAGGTATTGGAAAGACAACATTAGTCTTTGATGTCACGTATAAATGGGCAGCCAGGTACTGGAAAGACATTATTAGTCTCTGATGTCACGTATAAATAGGCAGCCAGGTATTGGAAAGACAGCATTAGTCTCTGATGATACGTATAAATAGACAGCCAGGTATTGGAAAGACAACATTAGTCTCTGATGTCACGTATAAATAGGAGGCCAGGTATTGGAAAGACATCATTAGTCTTTGATGTCACGTATAAATAGGCAACCAGGTATTGGAAAGACATCATTAATCTCTGATGATACGTATAAATAGACAGCCAGGTATGATGTCACGTATAAATAGGCAACCAGGTATTGGAAAGACAACATAAATCTCTGATGATACGTATAAATAGGCAGCCAGGTATTGGAAAGACATCATTAGTCTCTGATGTCACGTATAAAGAGGCAACCAGGTATTGGAAAGACAACATTAATCTCTGATAAACTCTCAGGTGTCTCTGAGTCTGTTATCTGGTCAAAGGTAAAAAAGATCACGACCTGACACAGTCACTCACTCGCTGATGAAAGATGGAGTACCATCTGAAAATTCCGAGGTAGGAATTAATTCCTTGTGTTTGGATCAAAAGTTTAAATCAAAATCATTAGTGCCTGCTGTTACGTATAAATAGGAAACCAGATATTGGAAAGACAACATTAATTAACATACGTAACATCAGAGACTAATGTTGTCTTTCCAATACCTGGCTGCCTATTTATACGTGACATCAGTGACTAATGATGTCTTTCCAATACCTGGCTGCCTATTTATACGTGACATCAGTGACTAATGATGTCTTTCCAATACCTGGCTGCCTATTTATATGTGACATCAGAGACTAATGTTGTCTTTCCAATACCTGGCTGCCTATTTATACGTGACATCAGAGACTAATGTTGTCTTTCCAATACCTGACTGCCTATTTATACGTGACATCAAAGACTAATGATGTCTTTCCAATACCTGGCTGCCTATTTATACGTGACATCAGTGACTAATGATGTCTTTCCAATACCTGGCTGCCTATTTATACGTGACATCAGAGACTAATGTTGTCTTTCCAATACCTGGCTGCCTATTTATACGTGACATCAGAGACAAATGATGTCTTTCCAATACCTGGATTCCTATTTATACGTGACATCAGAGACTATTGTTGTCTTTCCAATACCTGGCTGCCTATTTATACGTGACATCAGAGACTAATGATGTCTTTCCAATAACTGGCTGACTATTTATACGTGACATCAGAGACTAATGATGTCTTTCCAATACCTGGCTGCCTATTTATACGTGACATCAGTGACTAATGTTGTCTTTCCAATACCTGGCTGCCTATATATACGTGACATCAGAGACTAATGATGTTTTTCCAATACCTGGCTTTGCAACATCTTGCTACAGAGTCATGTTAAACATCAAGCGTATGGATCGGATTCCAAATGAAACCATCTACAATCTGACCAACACCACTCCACTGGTTGCCAGAGTCAACATGCCCTTTATATTCCACCACACGGGAAGAGGAAGCCGGGACGGCCACGCACACTGTACTTACAGTATGTCCAGCACCTCCTGGGAGATACTAAAGGGATGCTGCAGCCAAACAAAATTGTTTCGCTTGTCCAAGATCGCAATAGTAGGAGAAAGCTTGCAGATGAAGCCCTGCAAATGATAACTTGATACCTTCAGAGATATTAGAAAAAACAAAGAAACCTAGTTTCTCGATCTTCCGAGATTTTTTTTTAAACTGGAAATCTGCAAGCGTTGGCTTTTCGTTTATGTTTTTCGATTGAAAACCCAGGTTTCTCGAAAAACTATTGAGCAAAAAATTGGCATACATTTTGCGACGTTCATGTAGGGCGGCTTTGAACCCATGTCCATATCAGTGGTGTAGTCACAGGCGCACGGTCGATTTGAAAATGTATCGATTTGAAAATGTATTCCATCGGAAAATTGCCGAAAAACGGCTTGTACCCCCAATCAGGCCCGGTGGCCCCTCCCATCATGGTTAGGTGCACCCCTCCCCCTCCCTAGGATGAGTCATGCTACACCACTATGTCCGTGAAATCAGAGGTGCCAATCAAATAAATTGACTTGAGTTTCGTCTCTACACGTGTTTATAACAGGTCTGCTTCACACCATCAACTATTTATGAACAAGTGATAAGATACAAATATTAAGTTTGTTACCCTCCATACATATACGTCTTTTTTTTTCTATCAATGATGTTTTATTTAATTTTTTATTTTATTTTAAGTTTCAATAATATTTTATTTTCAATTCGCATAAAGTCAATTGAGGATTGTGTATACCCTCTTGAGTCTGGGTGGTTTCGCCTTCCCAGTTATTCAAACTAGACTTGCGATTGGACCTTGAGTATGTTCCAGGATGTTGAATATTAAAAAAAAAAAACACTCTGGGTCAAACTTTCCAGGCTACTTTCTGCTTTTCATTAGTTAGTGTAGGATCTATTTTATTTATCAAAAATAAGGAATCAACAACTCCAGGTTTGTTTTTGTTGTTTAATTTTCATGACTTGCATTCTTGTTGTTCATGTTTGTTGTTTTTCATTTTGTTACATTCATTTGAGTCTTGGTCATCTGATCCCTCTGTTGATGTATATTTGCATGTTGTTTTATGCCTTTTCTGTTTCACTTTTACTAAAGCGCATTGAGGCTTTTGCATAATGCGCTATATAAATTACTTTTATTTATTTGTTTGTTTGTTTGATTATTTACCCAGGCTAGTCCGTGAGGGACACATGCTAATCCATGGGAAATCCATGGACCATGGACCGTTCCAAGCTCATACTATATTCAACCTGTTTTGATTAATCCAGTGGCGTAGATTTCTTTTTGACATTGGGGAGGGGGGGGAGAATGGGGTTGGAAAAAATTCTTGAAGTATAGTGAATTCAGCACCTTTTGGCGACATAATAAGTCCCTGGAACAATTGCGCGCGAAACGTGCGAAAAATTTGCAATTTTGAAGCTCAACTGTTAAAATATGGTGCAAAATGGAATAAATTAGCGTGATGCGCGAAAAAAAAAATTGCACTTTTGGGGCTAAAATGGCCAAATATGAGGTTAATTTGGTAAGAAACCCACATACAGGCGTCAACATGGGGGGGATGATTGCATGGACCACCTCCGGCAAAATATTGGGGGATTTACCCCCCTGAGAGTGTGTCCATATCAGTGGTGTAGTCACAGGCGCACGGTCGATTTGAAAATGTATCGATTTGAAAATGTATTCTATCGGAAAATTGCCGAAAAACGGCTTGTACCCCCAATCAGGCCCGGTGGCCCCTCCCATCATGGTTAGGTGCACCCCTCCCCCTCCCTAGGATGAGTCATGCTACACCACTATGTCCGTGAAATCAGAGGTGCCAATCAAATAAATTGACTTGAGTTTCGTCTCTACACGTGTTTATAACAGGTCTGCTTCACACCATCAACTATTTATGAACAAGTGATAAGATACAAATATTAAGTTTGTTACCCTCCATACATACGTCTTTTTTTTTTTTATCTATCAATGATGTTTTATTTAATTTTTTATTTTATTTTAAGTTTCAATAATATTTTATTTTCAATTCGCATAAAGTCAATTGAGGATTGTGTATACCCTCTTGAGTCTGGGTGGTTTCGCCTTCCCAGTTATTCAAACTAGACTTGCGATTGGACCTTGAGTATGTTCCAGGATGTTGAATATTTAAAAAAAAACACTCTGGGTCAAACTTTCCAGGCTACTTTCTGCTTTTCATTAGTTAGTGTAGGATCTATCTTATTTATCAAAAATAAGGAATCAACAACTCCAGGTTTGTTTTTGTTGTTTAATTTTCATGACTTGCATTCTTGTTGTTCATGTTTGTTGTTTTCATTTTGTTACATTCATTTGAGTCTTGGTCATCTGATCCCTCTGTTGATGTATATTTGCATGTTGTTTTATGCCTTTTCTGTTTCACTTTTACTAAAGCGCATTGAGGCTTTTGCATAATGCGCTATATAAATTACTTTTATTTATTTGTTTGTTTGTTTGATTATTTACCCAGGCTAGTCCGTGAGGGACACATGCTAATCCATGGGAAATCCATGGACCATGGACCGTTCCAAGCTCATACTATATTCAACCTGTTTTGATTAATCCAGTGGCGTAGATTTCTTTTTGACATTGGGGAGGAGGGGGAGAATGGGGTTGGAAAAAAATTCTTGAAGTATAGTGAATTCAGCACCTTTTGGCGACATAATAAGTCCCTGGAACAATTGCGCGCGAAACGTGCGAAAAATTTGCAATTTTGAAGCTCAACTGTTAAAATATGGTGCAAAATGGAATAAATTAGCGTGATGCGCGAAAAAAAATTGCACTTTTGGGGCTAAAATGGCCAAATATGAGGTTAATTTGGTAAGAAACCCACATACAGGCGTCAACATGGGGGGGCTGATTGCATGGACCACCTCCGGCAAAATATTGGGGATTTACCCCCTGAGAGTGTGTCCATATCAGTGGTGTAGTCACAGGCGCACGGTCGATTTGAAAATGTATCGATTTGAAAATGTATTCTATCGGAAAATTGCCGAAAAACGGCTTGTACCCCCAATCAGGCCCGGTGGCCCTCCCATCATGGTTAGGTGCACCCTCCCCTCCCTAGGATGAGTCATGCTACACCACTATGTCCGTGAAATCAGAGGTGCCAATCAAATAAATTGACTTGAGTTTCGTCTCTACACGTGTTTATAACAGGTCTGCTTCACACCATCAACTATTTATGAACAAGTGATAAGATACAAATATTAAGTTTGTTACCCTCCATACATACGTCTTTTTTTTCTATCAATGATGTTTTATTTAATTTTTTATTTTATTTTAAGTTTCAATAATATTTTATTTTCAATTCGCATAAAGTCAATTGAGGATTGTGTATACCCTCTTGAGTCTGGGTGGTTTCGCCTTCCCAGTTATTCAAACTAGACTTGCGATTGGACCTTGAGTATGTTCCAGGATGTTGAATATTTAAAAAAAAAACACTCTGGGTCAAACTTTCCAGGCTACTTTCTGCTTTTCATTAGTTAGTGTAGGATCTATTTTATTTATCAAAATAAGGAATCAACAACTCCAGGTTTGTTTTTGTTGTTTAATTTTCATGACTTGCATTCTTGTTGTTCATGTTTGTTGTTTTTCATTTGTTACATTCATTTGAGTCTTGGTCATCTGATCCCTCTGTTGATGTATATTTGCATGTTGTTTTATGCCTTTTCTGTTTCACTTTTACTAAAGCGCATTGAGGCTTTTGCATAATGCGCTATATAAATTACTTTTATTTATTTGTTTGTTTGTTTGATTATTTACCCAGGCTAGTCCGTGAGGGACACATGCTAATCCATGGGAAATCCATGGACCATGGACCGTTCCAAGCTCATACTATATTCAACCTGTTTTGTTTAATCCAGTGGCGTAGATTTCTTTTTGACATTGGGGAGGAGGGGGAGAATGGGGTTGGAAAAAAATTCTTGAAGTATAGTGAATTCAGCACCTTTTGGCGACATAATAAGTCCCTGGAACAATTGCGCGCGAAACGTGCGAAAAATTTTGCAATTTTGAAGCTCAACTGTTAAAATATGGTGCAAAATGGAATAAATTAGCGTGATGCGCGAAAAAAAATTGCACTTTTGGGGCTAAAATGGCCAAATATGAGGTTAATTTGGTAAGAAACCCACATACAGGCGTCAACATGGGGGGGATGATTGCATGGACCACCTCCGGCAAAATATTGGGGATTTACCCGCCCCCCCGATCTACGCCTATAGTTTAATCGTCAAATACAAACGATACAAAACATTTATTTATTTATTTATTTATTTATTTATTTATTTATTTATTTATTTATTTATTTATTTATTTATTTATTTATTTATTTATCTATTTATTTATTCATTTATTTATTTATTTATTTATTTATTTATTTATTTATTTATTTATTTATTTATTTATTTACGTTTATTTGTGTGAACTACTTCGTTTTATTTTATATCTTACTGTAGCTTATTTACATCGTTAATAATTTAATCATTTTTGTTTATTTGTTTATTTCATTTTATTAATTTACTTGTATGAATTGGGTCGTTTTATAGATGCAAACAAATGAAAGTTTTTGGCCTTTCAGTTTACATGTCTAGATGATCACGATAACAAGGATGATAAGAATGTCAATATTTAACTCTAGATAATTGTACAGACAATGATGTTATCATAGAAGTTGATATAATTATCACACTTAAGGGAGGGAGGGATATGCTGGAATCTGGTGACCAGCATGTCTCAATAACGTTGGAGAGAGAGAAACGGAATCAGTCCCGGGGGGTACTTAGTACAAATGACCATACGGGAACGTGCCGCAAATATGGGTAGCATTTTCAGCCTTCTGGTATATCAATGACCCCCTTTTCAAAGCCTATTTTGGTATATGAATGGGTCCTTTTTTCAAAATTTTCTCAATTTTTTCGGAAAACAGCCCAATTTTTCCGTAATCTAGCCAAAATTTTCAAAATTTTCCCAAAATTTTGGGAAAATTTGTAAAAACTAAGACAATTTTGGTTAAATTTGGCCGAAAAATTTGACTTTTGGTATATAAATGGGTCCAAATTTTTTGAAAAAATTGGTATATTTATGGGTCCACTTCCAAAATCTCAGCGGCACGTCCCTACCAAAACCAAACTTGAGTACCCCCGGGCCCCGGGGAATCAGTTTAAATTCGAATGAGATCCAGCCAGGGTGAGTTAAAAATCACATTCGTAAAAGTTTGATTATTTGATGTCTTTATTTTGTTTAATCTAGATTTACCCACATTGTGTTGGGATAACAACTTGAACCTATTTAATTGTTTAATAACAATTATTTTTATGGCCAAACAAGTACTCGCAAATTTTTAATATACCGAATAATTTGTTGTACTTATATGAACGTACTTAAAGTGATTCATGAAGTATAAAGTATGTGATACATAAAGTATTAAGGGATCGGATAACAACGTTTGCACAGTTTTTTTGTGTAAGAGCACATCAGACATATCGAATTGCATTCTGAATACGAGGAATATCCTTCTGATATCAAGCAATTTTGATTTTTTTTTTAAATTGGCGATATAAAACACATTTTATGGCAAATTATTAAAAATTCATATATTTTTTTATTTTTCATATTTAACAGTCTTCGAAGTAAAATTTATAAATCTACTGATATGTACTTAAATTGTATATAGGTGGGAGGAAAAGCGATCATTTGAAAATTTTGACCTTTCGTATAATTTGAAGATACACATTTTTCCCCAAATAGTGTATATAGCTGGGAGGAAAAGTGATCATTTAAAAATTTTGACCTTTCGGTTTGAAGATACACATTTTTTCCCCAAATAGACCCACATTTTTAGGTCTTTTTGGGAAGCTATACATTGGTACTACGGTATATGACTTTAAATGTTTGAGAAAATGAAACATTCATGCAATATGAATATATATATGCTGAAACGTATCATATTTTATTATTTTTCTTTCTTTCTTTTCCCAATTAATGGAAGACACTCAAAATATTAAAGACAATGTCAGTAAGTTATGGGTTACAGGTCGATAGTCTGAAGGTCATTAGTCCACAAAACCAGTAACTAGTAGTTATATACCCTAAACCTTTCTACAACCATAACCTTAAACTTCGCCCTAACCTAAACCTAAGCTTTAATCATAAACCTAACCCGATAAACCCAAACCTTACCTAACCATAACTCTCTGAATCCTAACTCTGACCCTAACCCTAGCCTAGCCCTGTCCCTAACACTTACTCTAACCTTAATGCTAATCCTAACCCTACCCCTAATCTTAACACTACCTCGAATCCTAACCTAAAATATCCTGCATGGGTCAAGGTCACCTAAGGTCATCCAGGGGTCAAATTAGTAAAAACTGTTTTTCTCAGAGACTGGGGGTCGCACGTTCCTTAAACTTGACGGGTGGGTGGGTCTTGACCCTTGACAGAACAAGTTTGTATTGGTTAGTGGGTCAAGGTCACCAGAGGTCATCTAGGGGTCAAAATAGTAAAAACTGTCATATGGGCATGCAACTCGGTGGGTAGGTGCATCTTGACTTAAGACCGAACAAGTTTGTATTGGTTAGTGGATTAAGGTCACCCAGGGGTCATCTGAGGTCAAATTAGTGAAAACTGTTTCCGCCTTTTTTCTCGGAGATTAGGGGTCGCACGTTCCTCAAACTTGGTGGTTGGGTGCATCTGGACCTCAGACAGTTTGTTTCGGTGAGTGGGCCAAGATCACTCGAGGTCATCTGAGGTCAAATTAGTAAAAACTGTCGTATGGGCATGAAACTTGGGGGGTACAGTCAACTTTTAGAGTTAAATTTTTGAAAGGTTTTTTTGGGTCATCCAGGGGTCATCTGAGGTCAAATTAGTAAAAAAAAATGTTGTATGGGCATGAAACTTGGTGGGTACAGTCAACATTTAGAGCCAAATTTTGGAAGGTCATTTCGAGGTCACAAGGGGTCATCTGAGGTCAAATTAGTAAAAACTGTCTTATGGGCATAAAACTTGGTGAGTACAGTCACCATCAGCCAGGTAATCGCGACAGACGAGAACCGCAAAATACGGGTAACCGCCTAGTCAATATTATATAATACGTACGCTATTCTCTGTCTGTAGATCTGTCTGTCTGTCTGTGACTGCTAATGTGAGGCCACCGCATACGGGGCTCATACGGTTAAGAGGTCATAGGTCAAGAAAGGTAAAATTTTCTTGGACTAACAAACAAAAGTTTCCACGGTGACCTTTTCGTCATACCTACGGTTAAGAGGTCATAGGTCAAGAAAGGTAACAATTTCAAATTGCTCCCATTGAGCTAAAACTTGGTGGGTGGGTGGACCTTGAACTAACAAACAAAATTGTGGGATAGGCTTTTACGACGGGAATTCATAACAATTAGTGGGTTTTAGCGGGTTCGCCGTCGGACAAGTTTAGAACTGTCAAGCTTTCGTCAGGAGTAGCTCTGACTTCTTCAGGACAAAGTACCTAAGATTGAGACATGTAGACCGCCCCTTGTCTACTGATGACTCTGAAAAGAGTCGTTCATTGAAGACTGCCCCTTGTCAACAGAGAACAAGCAGATCTCGCCTATCTGCTAATATAAAGGTTTAGGTGGCTCTGAAAAGAGCCGTTTGCTGAAGACTGCCCCTTGTCTTCAGAAACAAGCAGATCTCGCCTATCTGCTGATTTTATAAGTTTTGGTGGCTCTGAAAAGAGCCGTTTGCTGAAGAATGCCCCTTGTCAACAGAAACAAGCAGATCTCGCCTATCTACTGATTTTGTAAGTTTTGGTGGCTCTGAAAAGAGCCGTTTGCTGAAGAATGCCCCTTGTCAACAGAAACAAGCAGATCTCGCCTATCTACTGATTTTGTAAGTTTTGGTGGCTCTGAAAAGAGCCGTTTGCTGAAGACTGCCCCTTGTGTACAGAAAACAAGCAGACCTCGCCTATCTGCTAAATTAAAGTTTGTTGGCTCTGAGAAAGAGCTGTCCAATGAAGACTGCCCCTTGTCAACAGAGAACTAGTAGACTGCATATACTGTAGAAGTATACGGCTTACCAGGAACCGTTTGGCCACTCATGGACCGATTGATTGATTGTATGCACGATGTGCGTTTATATCACTTAATTGCGGACGTGGTACAGATTAGCGGCTCTGTGATTGGTTGTTTGAAAATAGAGAGCGCCACATACGATGTGATAAAGATTAGCGGCTCTGTGATTGGTTGTTTGAAAATAGAGAGCGCCACATACGACTGATGTCTTTGCCGTCATTTCTATTGATAGTAGAAGTTTCATTAACTCTGATTTCCAGCGCTTCACGGGTCAACCTCATCCCCAAGTGAGAAACTTGTGCCAGTTTTGTTGTTTCATCCCACAGAGGTTCATGACCTTCTTTGCAAGCATGTTCAGCTAATGCCGAGCCTTCTTCTTTCTTTTGTCTTGTGGCTCTTCGGTGTTCAGATATTCTGACCTTTAGTGGTCGTTTGGTTTGGCCTATGTATTGCTCACCACAACTGCAAGGTATAGAGTACACACATGGTGCACGATCCTTGGGCAGAGGATCTTTTGGGTGGCTTAGGATGTCTCTTAATTTAGCCGACCTAGAGTAGAATGTTGAAACCGACAGATTTTGTCTGATACACCTTTGATATATGGCATGAAGGTAACGCCTTTGTGTTCATCGTCCACCAATTCTTCTGATCGTTCTCCTGTCTGTTTCTTGATTGCCTTGTGTATGAGGTTTGAGGGATAGCCATTCTTGTTCAACGCTTTTTCAATGGGTTTGAGTTCGTCTTTTCGATGTTCTTCATCACACAGAGTCAGTGCTCTGTGAACCAGTGTATTGACAACACTGTTCTTGGCAGACATATGGTGGCTAGAGTTGAAGCTCAGTTTATTATAAAATGTACTTTCATCATACCTACGGTTAAGAGGTCATAGGTCAAGAAAGGTCACAATTTCAATTTGCTCCTATGGAGCTCAAACTTGGTGGGTGGGTGGACCTTGGACTAACAAACAAAAGTTTCCACGGTGACCTTTTCGTCATACCTACGGTTAAGAGGTCATAGGTCAAGAAAGGTAACAATTTCAAATTGCTCCCATTGAGCTCAAACTTGGTGGGTGGGTGGACCTTGGACTAACAAACAAAAGTTTCCACGGTGACCTTTTCGTCAGACCTACGGTTGGAAGAGTTTCCTGTATATGGCATGAACAAATATGAAAATCAAATCACCAAAGGTAAATAGAACAATTTGGTTAACTTGATATTGTAGAGAGATTACACATTTACTGTCAGTTAGAAGTAGATGATGAATTTACGCACAGTTTGACACGTAGTCCTTGTAATATAATAATGCTCATTTGATATTAAATGCATTTCATACATCTCAATTACAGCTTGAATAATTTATACACTTATTATAATGAGCTTTGTACTGAAATCCATCTTTTAACTTCCTGGTCCAAGTCAATATATATCTTCTGACTGAAACCTTAAGGTGCTGATTTCTCGTATACGTTTTTCGATTAAAAGCCTTGGTTTTGGAATTGAAAATACGGGTTTCTCGACACTTGGCATACAGGTTGCGACGTTATAGTCCAGGACCTTACGTAGCAAAATCGCCTCCCGTATGACTTGCATGTTTATTTTGATTTTTGAACTGAAATCCAATCTACATGGACCAATGAATCAAATGAACCATGCTGCCAATTTTTCCGATGGGGTTAAGGGGATCAAATCCAAGATGAAGGCCTAGTTAAATAAGACAAATTAAAATGACCCAATCAAGTTGTGCAATACCTCCAATTCTTCCTCTAATCATAAGGAACAATAAAGGTAAATTTTCTTGCATATCTCTAGGATGATTGGTTTTTGTGTTAGAGTGTGAAATATTTGTACACTGGTTGAATTTTCAAAATTCTCTGATTGAAGCGAAAATGGTCTCAAAATATTTATATCTAGATCATCTTGGATTGGCCTCCTTAACCCCATCAGAAAAATTAGCAGCATTGTTCATTTGATTCAGTTTTAGATTGAATTTCAGTTCAAACCACAAAATAAACATGAACTTCTCACCAAATGACATAAGGCTTCAGACTATTAGTGGTTTGTCTTGTAGGATGGCTTTTGAACCTGTTCATTTATCAGAGAAATCAGAGATGCCAATCAAATAAATTAACTTGAGTTGCATCTCTACACGTGTTTGTAACAGGTCTGCTTCACACCATCAACTATTTATGGACAAGTTATAAGATTAATAATAATAATAATAATTGTGTTTCCCTCCATACATGTACGTGTTTTTTCTATCAATAATATTTTATTTATTTTTAGATTTTTTATTTTTTTGATAAAAGTGTCAATAATATTTTACTTATTTTCCAATCGCATGAAATCAATTGAGGATTGCTAAAACCCTTCGGAGTCTGCATGCTTTCTCTTCCCAGTTATTCAAACTGGATTTTAAAGACTTTTCCGTATGTTCCCTAAATGCTGAATATTTATGTAGCATGCATGTATAAACATGATAAAGTGACAAAATAAAAAATAATAAAATAAAAAACACTTTAGGGTCCAATTTAAGAATGCTTTCTTTTTTTTCATTATTTCGTGTTTATATTATGTTAAAAATAAGGAACTTTTTAGCACACTTTTGACAATTTTCGTCAAAGTTTGCCCTTCCCCTCCACTTGAAATTTGCCTTGACTTGCCCCCCTACCCACCCTTTGCCCACCTTCTGAAAAACTTCCTGGTTACGCCACTGCCCTACCAATGTATATAGGCTATGTACGGTATGCCTTTTCTGTGTCACTTTTGTAGTTTAATTTTAATCGTCAGATACAAACGATACAAATATTATTTATTTATTTATCATGTTTATTTGTCTGAATTTCTTTATTTTGCTCATTTTATTTCTTACTGCAGCTTATTAATTCAGTTGTCTAGTTATTGTTTATTTATATTTATTACTTAATTAATTTGAATTGGATCGTTTTATAGTTGCAAACAAATGAAAGTTTTTGGCCTTTCAGTTTACATGTCTAGATGATCACGATAATAAGCATGATAAGAATGTCAATATTTAACTCTAGATAATTGTACAGACAATGATGTTATCATTGAAGTTCGCAATATACACACGAATGCTACTTTTGAATCAAACAAGGCATGTCTCAGCACCAATCGTCGGAGCGTGAGCAAGGGAATCATTATTAAATTGGAATAAAATCCGGCCATAGTGAGTTGAAAACACCTTGAACTACATCGTGTAAGTGTAAATTCGTAAAAATGTGATCTTTCATGTTTTCATTTAGAATTTTCGTTTTTATGATCTACAATCCCGGACATAAATAGTTCGAACACTACTCAAAGTAGGACTGTTTTAAACCGTATTTCTGTTATACTTGACATATTAAAATTTCGCTTTATTTGGTGTGAAGACTGAACCATTTCCTTCTACTACAACCCTCCCCCTGCCCACCAATCAATGTTGGATGTTTCTAGGGGTGCATGACCAAAACAACAACTAACAACATTGATCGGGGGAATGGGGGCATATTTGAAGTACCCATGTTAAAGTGTTCGAACAATTATGACCGGGATTGTAGATTTGCGCGCACACTTTGTAAGATTTATAATGACATAAGAAATTAATTTAAGCCATAGTGTACGATCTTATAATATGAAATTGGTTAATTTTTGTCAAACCTGATATTTTGGCATATTTGTAATGTTTACAAATGTTCCAACTTCCACCCAAATGGAATCAGCCAAATTTGTTGTATTTAGTCAACAGAACAAAGTTCGTAAAATAGATTCATCAGGTTTGTTCAGTAAATAAACATAAACAATCAAAATGCTGAAATAACACTAGCAATAATCGTATAAAGGGGTTCTGACTATTTTGAGCTGAAATAACAAGGTAAAGTGAAAGGAACACTACCGGTTATTTTGGCCGTTTAACATGCAGGTCTATAGAAGGACATGAATTATGACTTTATGTCGAACTTTGTTCTAAACAATTTGGATTTCAGTTTGACAAAACCAAGTGAATACTCACTACAATATTTCGTCCTACTCATCGGAGGACTTCATCAGGTATGACTGATATGGTCATCTGATCCACTTTCCCGGCAAAGCAAACAAGTTTCAGTGTTTTCCGGTGTTCCTTAGTCTCTTTTGCAGACTTCAGTAGTGGATCATAGACGTGATTTAAGAGGTATGTGCCCTCCTCTCTTGGAAATGACCAGAGACCAAGTGAATACTCACTACAATATTTCGTCCTACTCATCGGAGGACTTCATCAGGTATGTGCCCTCCTCTCTGTTTAGGGTCTTGGTGCCCGTCTCCTTATTTCCATTGCTTCCCGCACTTCTCTAGACCTTTTATCGTGTTCCCGTCCAAGGATCTTAGATTCTTCCCAGTCTATAACATGGTTTGCCCGTGCAACTTGATCTGATGACCATATCAGTCATACCTGATGAAGTCCTCCGATGAGTAGGACGAAATATTGTAGTGAGTATTCACTTGGTTTTGTCAAACTAAAATCCAAATTGTTTAGAACAAAGTTCGACATAAAGTCATAATTCATGTCCTTCTATAGACCTGCATGTTAAACGGCCAAAATAACCGGTAGTGTTCCTTTCACTTTACCTTGTTATTTCAGCTCAAAATAGTCAGAACCCCTTTATACGATTATTACTAGTGTTATTTCAGCATTTTGATTATCGAATAACAAATTTAAAATTTGAAGGAAATCGTACATTAAGACTTTAACTGCAACTTACCTTAGTCTTCAGATAAATTGTGTTGTAAGAAAACGCTATTTTATTGTTCAATTAATGTAAGCCTACTCGCAAATTTGCACTATATCGAATAATGTGATTCGTGAAATAGGCATAAGTAGTATATGTACACAAAAAGAACCAGAACACTTAAACCAAATGTCATTTCTTAAAGACACTAAAATTTAATTGCAAAATAAAGTAATCGATAGATATAGAATTTTGTTCTGCGTACTTTGATACATCTTTCGGCACGATGCGGTTTTATTCCACTAAGTTACACGCATTTGAATGACAAAAGGTAGAATTTCAAAATATACCTAAATACTACTTCCTCGTGGTCAGCCGATGTTATTAGTTCTGATGTTTTCTTGGAAATGACCAGAGACCAACCTGATCAGATAACGTCACACTAGGTGGCGTCTCTAGCCGTTTAACATCAGGGCTAACAACATCAGCAGATAGGCGAGGTCTGCTTGTTTTCTGTTGACAAGGGGCATTCTTCAGTAAACGGTTCTTTTCAGAGCCACCAAACATTAACAGATAGGCGAGGCCTGTTTATTCTCTATTGACAAGGGGCATGCAGTCTTCAGTGAACGCCTCTTTTCAGAGCCACCAAACCTTTTATATTAGCAGATAGGCAAGGTCTGCTTGTTCTATGTTGACAAAGGACTGATTGTTAATTTATGTAAATTAATATAGAGCAATCAAGTCATTATTACACTGTTTATTTTCTAAAGTGAGATTTGATTTACAAGGCTTAATTTTATTGATTTTCATGGAACACGTAGAAGTTACGATATTAAAACGAATGATAAAACGTTTTGATACAATGGCTAATGTCACTTTTGTTTCACTAAAGTTAGATTTGGTTTTGAGCCTTTGCTTGAGATGTTAAATATGGTTTATTTTGTTTGTTATATACAGGTTATCAATGGTTTCAGCAATTAAAGAATCTATTGTAGATAAATCAGTTTGACATCGCGTAAATAAGCATGTTGGTTCCGTAGTTGTACGTATCAATATCTCATCTATCTGATTTGGACCTGGTTAGAAATCGCCGTACTACCTAATATCTATCACATAAAAGTGGTATCATCTAATTCTTGAACGGCTGTTTGATTCATCATGGCGGTCCCGGCAGTGGACCTTTCTTCAACAGAGGAGAAGCTTCGGTTTATCTTTAACATCTACGATACCGACGGTAAGAAACCTAATCGAATCAAAGTAAGCAAACTACATCACCATTGTATTATTTTGTCCCTGCAACTTAATACTCCGTTGGTGTGCGATTAGCGATTGGTATTTCACCGAACGCAAGTAAAGGAGTCCTATCTGATTGGCTAGGAATCGATCGCTAGATCGCTCAGTGCTGAAGTACAAACTCAAAATGTAGAGATGTATTCAATTTTATATAAATCAATATTCTATTATTAACTCAGATAAAGAAAGTTGCAGATTGTCTCGATAGCCCTCGATATAGTGCATTGTATTATAGACTTGTGATTTAATATTCTATACAATACGTGGATCTGAGCTTTATATGATTTTAATTCTCAAACAGTCGAATATATCACAATTTTAATGTACGATTTAAAAATCATAATGTATAAAATGCAGTAAATTATATGCGTATATTAAAGACAACAGCAATCGCCGGTGAGTGTATTGAATTTCCAGTTAGTGTATTGAAAACAAACCCTGGGTTTTACCTGACAACAAATCGAATTTTCTTGTAATGGCAACATCATATGGGGTACTGAGCATGCGCAAATCGTAAAAACGTGTAGAATAGAAACTCTGTGGTATCTCTTATCGTGTAAATGGTATGCTTAGCCTGAGTCGCTCGGCCGATCTCGAACAAAATCACCATGCGTAGCTTTTGAAAAACGAGAGGATTCGCCGTACTATCACGGCTATAACTCATAGTTGGAAAGTTAGGGGTTCGAGCCCCGGCGACGTCATCGATTGCTCCTCTCCACCCAAGTGTATAAATGGGTACTGGCATTCTTAAATACTGGAAAGGTAACAGACTCGCTGTGGCAATATTTCACGACGGAGTCTAGCCCATCGTTAACGAAAGAGAGGTAGGCACTCTGTCCAGTCAACAATGCAGGTTAGACGAGGGAACTTACTATCCGGGAATTGCGACTGAAAAAGGTCACGATTCGCCGTGGTATTCGCCGTCGAAGTGACGTAATAATCAGATTAACTACCAAAGCAATCCATAAATACAATTTTGAATAGATCGTCCTGCACTATAAGCAGATTGCACTCATCACTTGTGTATGTCTGCAATCATAAATTGAATACAATACCACTATTTCTAAGATACTAATCTTACAGGTCCGAGTGATTAGCATTTCTTTGACATCTATATGGTTCAATGCATAGGCACTACTTGAACGTTGAAGTGCAGGGCGATCTATTCAAAAATTGTATTCATCTATTACTATGGCAATTAATCCTGTTATATATATCATCACTTCGACGGCGAATCATCTCTATCATCTCCAAAGAAAAACAGCACAATGACGGTATATTCATACATGAATTGATGTTAACCAGTGTACACGTGGTATTTTTTTATTTGGGGTCAAAGGTCATTAGAGGGTCACTTCCGGTCCAAAACGAAATTCCTTCAAAATGACTCTTCTAGCACAAATAACATCAGAGTGATGCCACGTGCACACATACATTGACATTAGCCAATGTATATGGGGTGTTCAGAGATTTTGGGATCAAAGGTCATTAAGGGTCAACCCACAGCTGTGTTCGTTGTCTTAGACAACAGTTGTCTCTAGTTTACTTTACCACAGAATAAAAGTATTTGGTGCTTGCTAGTTTTTCTGTAGGTCTCCTTTGAAAACAATGCGTTTCTGACGCCATCCTAAACATTCTTACCTCATCAGGTAATGGTCAGATTGATAGAACGGAATTACAGGAATCGCTCAGAACTGAAATCCAATCTACTGGTATTTATATTACGGAAGAAAAATTGCATCATCTGACGGCGTCATTATTTGATAATGCGGACGGAGATGGGGACGGGGGCATCTGTTTTGATGAGTTCAAAGCAGAACTTGAAAAATACCCGGATGTTGTTGATACCCTTACCTCGAGGTTTGTTGTTCCAGTTATTTGTTGTTTGTTTGGTTCAAGTTGAACCATATAGGAATAAATCTCTTTTTTGAATAGATGCACGATGTAATCCTGCACATTATGACGCCACATTGAATCCAATGTGACCTCAAGAAGTAAAGTTAAAAGCAATTGAATAGACGAAAGTCCAGTTTTAAAAGTGACAAATTGGTCTATACAAGGCGCAAAAAGATTCCAACAAGCGCAACAAAGAGACAACACAGTTTCTTCAATGACGCTTTATTTAAAACAGTTTTTTCAGGTTTTTTTTCCAGTTTTTACTTCTCTGTACTTTTCATAACTTTCATTTTATTTGTCAGTTCTTTTGTTTCAGTTTTCTTGTGTTCCTTTTGTTTTAAATTAAAGGCACGCATAAATTAGCCATTCACCACTCTCAAACCAGATGTCTAGTCCGTAAAGTTTTGAATAGGTCAGATTGTCACTTTTAAAATTGGACCTTCGTCTAATCAAATGCTTCTAACTTTGCTTCTTGAAGTCACATTGGATTCAATGGGGTGTCATAAAATGCCGGATTAGATAGTGCATCTAATAAAAAACAAAATTTATTCCAATGTGGTTCAGTTTTGAAATTGTGATTATTTTTCCAAGTGTAAGGATACTTTTTTGGCACAGTATAGTAGTAGTGCTGTGCTTCATGTTTATATCTCATTACGCAGGTTAAAAAAAGAATCACTAACCGCGAGATGTGGATATCCAACTAGTTTGCCCAGCAGGGCTACAAAGAAGCACTAACCGCGAGATATTGATATCCAACAAGCTTAAACTTTTGAGGCAAAAAACAAAAATCCACTTTTTGAGGCAATTTTGGGCAAAACTTGTCGATTTACCCCCCCCGAAATTCACTTTGCCCCTTTTGAAACAGTACTGTAAGACAACATTATGTTATATCAGTCGAGTTTAAATTTTGTTTACTCTTATTATTATTATCATTATTATTATCATTGTTATTTAACACGAGAGTGCGTGATAGCGGCCATGGCAAAAAGCTTTACACTACAAAAAATGACAACGTCGCAGTAAACACACACCAAGAATTAAAAACATGTTTAATATAACCATCTTATGGCCAGTTGCATGAATGTTTACTTTCTTTTTGCTAAAATATGACAACTTTTTCAAGGGATCTGTCATCCGTTGGCCCCTAATAGAAACAATTCATTTTCATATAAAGTTGCAGTTGTATCGTTGAGGTGTCCTCTTTCAGGAGCGTGAGGATGGACTGTTCCCAAACAATTAACTCTCTTCACCCGGGTGTCGACTGCAGACGACAAGTTTCAAATTTTTTTTAAAAATTCAAAAATTTCAGAAATGTCAATTTTCATGATCATATTTGGAATCAGCATGAAAAGTGCATTAAAATGAGTACAAACACGCCTAGTATTGGTTGAGTAGTTCTTACGATAGCTCTTGATATTTTAAGAAAATATTTCAAACCTTGAACTTTTTCCATTGAAGCGCATGGCTAGCACGCAAAGCATTAAGAACGGTAATGACGATGTGTTTATTTATAGTGTTTCAAAGAAGCTGCAGCCTAAGCCACGTCAGAAGTGGAATCCATTTCGTTATATCCGTAATAACAAACAAGTGGCCATATTCTTGACTCTATATTTCGCCTTCAACGCGGTGTTCTTCTCAAGAAGGGCCTACGTCATTTACACTGACCCAGGCACTACAAATGTATGGTATGTCGTAGGTAAGTACAGACAGTAAACAAAGATTAGTTCCATTTGATTTACGAGATATCTTGTTTGCAATAGACCACCTGTAAAAGTATAAATTTTCGCGCTTTTTTCGCTCGACACAGCTACCGCTAAAAGAAAATTTAAATTCATGAATTGAGAAAACAAGTGAAGTAGTTAAACATCGGCAAAGCGTAAAAAATTACACGCGCGAAAATGACTACTTACAATATTAAAATAAACGTTATCTCTGCCTGAGACTAAGTTTTCATTTTCACTTCACAAATCGAGTTCACCTTGAAGTGTTCCATGTTGCTATGTAACCAAGGGGAATACATGACCCATATAATTATGGTGAGTTGCGTAAGACATGAATGTGAGAGTAGTCTCACATCTCTGCATTACATCGTGTAGTCATGCAGCCCGTAGAAGTGATTTTCGCCTGAGAGCTCCTGAGGAATTTAGTTATAATCGTCACTCAGAACACTTTTATACGGAAAACTTTCCTTAAGGTTCGTCTACCAAATTCTATTTCGAGACAATTTTAAAATGTTTTGTGAACAACAATGTCGAGGAGTAAATTCTTATATGATATTTACTATAATAATAAAGTTCAGATATTGTGCTTGGTGACACACTTTATTTCTGTCATGTACTTGTTGTCCTAATACTGTTGGAGGAGTAAATTCCTCTTGGAGATAATGGTTCGATGCTTCTGACTCCTAGCCCTCTAGGTCTATTGTCTCACCTTTGATTGACCAATGGAACTTAATTTGATTTTTATGTTCTTAGCCGAATTTGTCAAATAAAATGAGTACAGCATATGCCTTTGTACATTTTTACAGCACGTGCTTGTGGTCATTGCTTGAATTTTAACGGTATCATGGTGTTGGTATTAATGTTACGTAAAACATTAAGTTTCATCCGTGAAACTCCACTGTACTACGTTTTGCCTTTTGACCACACTGTGGATCTGCACAAATTTATCGGAGTTGCCATCGCCGTACTTGGTTTGGGGCACACTATAGGACACATTGGGAATGGCGGTAAGTTAATACAACAGACCATTTCAAATCAAGATAGGAAAAGCAGGTGCTGTGAGTGGTATATTAAAATTACGAGGGCTTAACACAGAATTAGAGAAGGAGAACCGGGACTCCCTATACCACCACGTACAATCGCGCCGTCAGCTATGGGGAGAAAATTGGGGGTATTCGGGTCCTTGCCGACGGTGCGCGGAGACGAACGAAAACAATTCTGCGTCTCATCTGTAGCGTCTTGTAACGTACTCGCGTGCAGGTCGCATCAAGTGCGTCTCTCAAATGCGCCCATCATCTATGTCGCGCTTGCATGACTACGAATGCCTCGAGCGCATTCCGAGGGAAACCGAATACCCCCAATTTTTGCTCCATGTCTGTATCAAGATGGCGGCCGAGTCCTGGTTCTCTGGTTTTAATTCTGTGGGGCTTAACCATCTATGTCCACAATCACATGTTACTCATTTCGGCAACAACTGAACAGTTAATTCTGTCAAGTGACTTTGGGGTATAAACACTGTCACTTGCGCGCGTCTAATTAACTATTCAAGGTGGTACTACACCCCCTGCATCCATTCATATAATGAATACCGTACTTTGACAGAGCGAATTTGGTATTTGGTTTTGGACCGGAAGTGTGTTAGGGATTCGTGTCGTCTGCGTGGTTTATTTCGCGAGGGCAGCTTTAGCTGCCTCACCTCACCTCACCTCATGCACCAGTCTGTGTTCGACCATTGTTGACGTAGCCCTCTTCATGATTCTTCCACTGTTCTCTGTCTCTTGCATTTCTTGTCCATGTAGGTCCCATGTAGGCAGTAATGTCATCACGCCACCTCCTCTTCTGTCTTTCTCTTGATCTTTTCCCTGTTCTTGGTTGCCATTCTGTTAGCCGTTTAGTCCATCTGTTATCTTCCCTTCGTGCCAGGTGACCTGCCCATCTCCATTTCGCTTCTTTGAGTTTCACCATAATGTCTTGGACTTGAGTTTGACGTCTTATTGCAGTGTTCTTAATTTTATCCCTTAAGGTAATGTGTAGCATCTTCCTTTCCATTGCTCTTTGGGCTGTTTGTAGTTTCTGTTCCAGGTACTTGGTTGTTGTCCATGTTTCTGCCCCATATGTCATTGTTGGCAATACACACTGGTTGAACATTCTACTTGTCAGAATTTCTCTGTTGATAAAACTAAAGAATAAAGCGGTAATGTTTAGCTGTTACTTTAATAACATTATTAAGAAAGTGTTTACGCATTAGTTCCAGGCATGACGAATTTTACGCGCTGACGCGTAACACGTACGCGTTACCTTGTGTTCGCGTATACGCTACTGGAAAAGTGTGGATTAATCAAGGATTAACAACGGTTGGCTCCTCTACAAAGGTATAGGAATAGTTGTTGAATACTTAATGACGACTGACCCAAATCTGTAAACACCCTAATGGTGTGGGGGTTTTTTTTAGACTGGAAACGACCCCTTTGTGACCATTGACCCCAAATATGTGAACACCAACTAATGTTAATGCATGTGTGCAAGTAGGGTCACTTTGCCATTTTGAGTGTCAAAAATCATGTTTTTGGCCGTAAACTGGAAGTAGTGACCCATTAATGAGGCACACCGTAACAAAAATGCACGTGTGAAAATGGCGCCACTGTACAATGCTTGTGGGATCGGAGAAGAAGCAGATTAACAGAAGGAAGAAGAAGAAGAAGAAGAACTGTTTTTGAAGAGATACGAAACTGTTTTTATCCTCCCTTTTCACAGTGTTTGCAACAAACCACCAAAACTGCACTGATCTCATCGTGCTCGAAACCAACTGCACTAATTTCACCGTGCTCGAATTGCTATTGACTGACCCCAATTTAACAGAATTCGGCACCATCAAGGGGACTGCGTTCATTACAGGGTGGATGTTGGATGTCTTCATCATTGTACTTCTGCTCGGTGCTCTGCCTTGTGTACGAGATTCTGGACATTTTCAGGTATGCATGACAAACAATCTTCTTCGTACAAATTTAATTTGCTATCCCAGAACAGCAGTTAATGCCTTGTTGACACTGTGAGGCGTGTTGCGCGCGTTTTGCTGTTGCGATAAATGCAGCGAAAATGAGAACGGAAAACGTTGCGTTCGTCGCAACGGTAAACATCCGCAAAACGTTAAAAACGGTGCGTTCGTCACAACGGTAAACACCCGCAAAACTTTAAAAACGATGCAGATAGATGGGCTAGATAGTGTCCTGGGATCACAAATCCGAATTTCCAAATAGAAAAAATGCACGGTAGGATAACTTTGGGATTTTTGCCCTATTATGATAACATGGGGAAGCAAAAACCTTCATTCTGGTTTTTAGTATACGGTCCAAAATAATATTGCTATATCGGGATCCGGATTAAAAACTTACCTAGTTTGGCCACAAAAATGCGAATACCCTGATTTTCGTGTATCGGAAAATCGGGCGGAAAATATCGATATATCGGGAAACCAATGTCTTTCAATACCTGATATATCGCTCAGCCTACAAAAATCTAGAATTATAATGAAAATGTAATAACGAGGGATTAGCTCGCAGAATATCCAATTCCAAAACATTCGTCTGATCATGAAGGTAGCAGAGAAGGAGTAAGCCCGCGTTAAGCTCATTACGTAAAAGAAAGAAAGGCTGTCAAAGAAAGGCTGATCACTCGCACCTGTTAGATTAGTATCTTTGAAAAGAGCGGTATTGTATTTAATCTATGTTTAGTGACATAGACAGGTGATAAGTTCAATCTGCTTGTAGTGCAGGGCGATCTATTCAAAAATTGTATTCATCTATTGCTATGGTAGTTAATCCTATTATTACGTCACTTCTACGGCGAATATGCCTTTGATCATCAAGAAGAAGGGGGAGCAAGACCTTAAACAGAGAGGAGGGCAACACAAAAGATCATAAGTGACGATCGTGTTACATAATCAAAAAGTTGACTGGAAACCTCGAAGGGGCGGTGGTTATGATTATACAATAGAATGCGTGCCAGCTTTCTCCTTCTCTACTACCTTCATGGTCTGGTCATGCGGATTCAGAAAATAATAATGTAGTTTGACATATCTATGACTTATCGTTCCGAAGTTATGAGCACAGTGGTTGAAAATCAACATTCGGTCGACTTTGATGAAAATGGTCTCAAAATGTCCACTTGTTGTAACATTTTCAATTAGGAATAGTTTGCAATACTTGATGCGTTTTGTTACCCAGGAAACATAGTGAAATAGATAGTGCAAACTATTCTTTTTCTTGCTTGCTATTACAAGACGATAAATTTGTGACCATTTTCATTAAAATCGTAGGAAATTTTTGGTTTTGACCTATTCTGTGTAGCCTAAATTTTGACCTTCGATCTTTTTGCTCTTTGCTCATAACTGCGGAAAGATAAGTCGTAGATATGTCAAACAATACATTTTCTGAATCCTTATGACCGAGGAAAATTGTTGAACTAATTTTGAACAAAATTTGAGTAACTTTGACATTTGACCCCTGTATGACCTCGGAATTTTGGGATTGCACAAAAGGGAAGACTAACGTTAGCCAACGTAGTATTTCCCTAATAAGTAACCCAGAAAAAAAAAGAAGAAAAAAAGGAGGATGGTATAATTATGCCAATGATGTTGCTTGTATAGCCTTGGGCTCAATTGTAACTCCAAAATTGATTAATCTACAGTACTCTTTCAGGTGTTAGCTATTTCAAGGTACATATTGTATATTGTAACATTTATTGATCCGTGATGTGTTTTGTGTTGCTCTCACCCTTTCCTACTTTGTAAAATCACATAAAAGTAATATATATTAATTATTATTTCCAATTCTTTTAGGCGTTCAACTGGACCCACTTCATATGTTACGTGTCCATATTTATCTTGTATATAATGCATGGCCCACATTTCTGGAAATGGTTCATTGCTCCTAGCGCCATCTATCTAATGGAAAAATTCAGCCAATCACCTCTTGTTAAGACCTTCCGTCATGGGTCCACTTTCATCAAGGAGGCCAGGCTGCTGCCATCAGGGGTAAGTGGTGGCTGTCGCGCGGCGATTGAACCATCTTGGTCATTTTGCTGACATAGCCCAGAGTTTATTGCTGTATTGCAGTTTTTGAGTTATGACAAATTTAATAATAGGTCTAAACGAAAGTTTTTCGCCGTTTTCTCCTCCTAGGAAAAATTATGAACATGGAGGAAAATAAAACCCATTACAATCAGCCTTGGGATCTCAAGTATTGTACTCATACCTTTTCTGTGAGTGTGGGATTTACTTTTCTCACTACTGACTTGAGCACAAACACCAGCTCGGGAACCGCCCTGACTCGCATTAATTGAGATTGATTTGAGTCTGATTTGCTTACCTTTGTCAAAATATGAATGTAGATACGGATACGGATGAAGTCGAGACGGAAGTGTCATACGCATTTCGTCGAGGGCTAGTAGTAGTGGCCATGGTAGAAAACGGCATTGCATAATTTGATTACGCCGCCCTCTATAATCATTATAATTCAAAAGGACGATTTATAGTGATATGTGATTCGTCAGTTTGTGACAGTTACGACGATGATATTATTTGAAATGAATTGAATTATTAATTTGCCCATCATAGCTGTACATTTAAGAAACTTGACAATCCGACGTAACGAAGTAGTATTGGACGCGTCAGTGTTCATTGTAGCGAAACTCACAAGAATAATCCAGGGTGACAGGCTCGTAGAAATCTGACGGATTGAATATGAGTTTGTCAACATGGTCAGGCATTTAATCAATCACTGCTGACCAAATAAGCATCAACATGTTTAAAAATAGAAAAAAAAAATCCAGATTTTTGTACACGCTCTCGTTGTATGCATTATTTTAGTTACACGGTTATATTTCATTGATTTTGATTTTGATTCTCAGGGGGGCATGGGAGTTTGGGTCAAGCGGATTTTTAAGGCGGTGTTTTTTTTTTAATCTCAAGGGATGTATAATGGGCGGAAGCCTGGTTTCGATTCCAGAGGGAGTGTGCCTGTAAGAGGCACAGCCATCAGAAAAGGACCAGCTCAGACAGCGCGCCAAATAAGTTTGCAATTCAGAAATTGCATTTTTTCTCATCCTTGAAAAAAATAGGCAGAGCTGGTAATCAAACAACATGTAAAAGCACCGTAATTGTCTCTTGTAGTCACGCATTCACGGCATGGTTTGATTCCTTAGCTATTTCGCAATGCTTTTGGGCTGGTTGAGTGTCAGAAACAAAATGCGATTTAAAAAATACGATGCCATTGATATCCTAGTATACAACATTAACCTAACATTGATCAACTCTTGATCAAAATCTCCCCACCCCATTACAAATGCTTAATTTTTAAGATTCCAATTTACAACTTATTGTGAGCCCAGCGAACAGGTAAATTTGCATATTTAAGCGTTTCCGTACACTGCTTTCCTAAGCCTTTTTAGGGCATTTTATTTAAAAGGCGCATGTGAATGTGTGCCAAATATCACTTGCCCCCTTCCTCTCGGCTTGCCAAAAATTGCTCCCCCCACTTTGGGCTGATCAAAAAATCTTGCCCCCTCCCCCTTTACCCTCCCAAGGGCTCATAATTATTGCAAAACCCCTTAGAATGGGCTTCTAACAATTAGCCTATGCAATATTATACACACTCTGTCACAGACCAACATTATCTTCAATTAAATAGTGTGTAAGAGTTGGTGAAATGTTATCCCAATAATTATCACAAAACTTGCTAATTTGTCAAAATAATCAAGTTTTTGTAACTGTTATTTGGTAAATTGCGGATTTCTACACCATAACATTAAATCAAGGACATTGTTATTCAGTCACCCCTTTAATATCGCCCACCCATCGCCCACACCGCACCACATATTCTACGAATATAGGCTAATGTCAAGTACAACGTCAACCGCATCGGGCTGCTCCATTTAAAATCCGCGCGCCCCCTGTGGAAGATTTTGTAGGGAGTATGGATTTCAATTGGAATCAGCACATTTAATTTATTTGAAACTAATCCTCCCTCTGTGGAAGAATCGGGTTGAATCATGTATGAAATTCATGTGGAGCTGCCCAATGTGTTTATTGCATTTGAAATTCATACTCCCCCTGCGGAATATATTTCCAAAATCTTCCTCAGTGGGAGTGTGGATTTTAAAATGGAATAACCCTTCTGTATAAAAGACTAAATGAGCTGACATTTTAATAAACCCACGGTTCGTGTAATTTTACTTTTCAGCAAATCTATTCAATGTCATCCAAATTTGATGCGGCGCTTTGGCGTATCCACTAATTCTGGGGGATCACCGTCGCGTTGATCAAGTCGGAATTTTTTATCCGTCACAAAAAAACAAACGCGTTTGCGCCCAAACGACCTAAACTAATCGTAGATCCATGCTCATTTTAGTGATAAAATGTTTACCCCAGCATCTTACCCGGGGATAGGACCTGCCGTCAAAGATAACCATAGAGTTGGCGAGGCCCATCATTGGTTTATACAGTAAAATCAATGATTTTCATTTCACTCCAGTGATATTGAGGAGAAAATTCGGTGAAAATCGCGTTTATGTAGAATTTTTAACCGAAAATCAATTTTGGCTATACTTTTGTACATGGCCAGAATTTCCCAAATTTGCATGGACGCCCTCACATTATGACGTCATACCGATATTATGTGGGGAATGTTTGTACTTATTTTGGTATCACTGGATAGAGGGGACCCATAGCTATACATTGGTACCAAATGTTGCGGTATGACGTTTATAATTAAAAAATACCCCTTCTTAGCCATATTTTGACCACGGCGTGGTCTGTGTTACAAAATATGGCTCATAAAAAGGTTTGAACGGGATCATAAAACCGTTTTTCTACGCTCCTCGTCAATGGAACCAACTACCGGGATCCGGAACACATAAAAACGCCATTGACATTTTGAAATGTTATCTCTTTGAATTTGCTTATGAACAACAATAGTTATTTTTATAACTAAGCGCCGCGCCTTTTTGGTTAAAGCCATCATGTGTGATTTGCTTCACAGCGACGCCCTCAGTTTTACTTATTTCTATTAATATCGGGAAGATCCGGTTTTATTCAAAGTTCACCGATCGAATGCTTGCTAACATGTCCCGTGGATGTCAGCTTATGTGTATACACGTCGAGCGCGATGCTCCGTGCAGTATTACATGTAATACGATTGGCGAGCGATGCACGCATCGTAGCATAGTGCAGTTTTGTCCACGGCAAATTCACCGTGACCTTTTCAGCCATAAACTCGCTTAGTGAAGATTAAACCGAAATATGCAGTACTAAACCATTATAGTAATCGATTGTCCAATGCACATTTCTTACCACGTGATAATATTAATCCAATGAGCGATCGAATTATCCACTACTGTCGACTAATCCAATCGATAATGACGCTATTGACATGCACGGGCGGAGCTCCACTGACTGAGTTTTGGGGATTTTTCACTGGTTTGCTATCATTTACTCATCAAGGCGCTCCACCGTTATTATAAGGACTATGCTAATAATTATAAGATTGACATGTAGAAAATAAACCATACTTGATTGACAGAAAGTACTACATTTGTACCTATTACGGTTTGGTGGTCCCCCTCTCCCAAACGCGACCAAGTCAGGGCGGCCCGGTGAAGCAAAATGTGCATTGGATTAACACGGGAGTTTGGATAAGATGGTAGATTTCCTCTCTCATACAAATGCATGCTCCCCCGTTATTAAAGCTTGTACCGGATTACAAATTCAGATATTTTGAAAAGAATAAGTAATTGAAACATAGAGCAAGTACTACAATCAGAGCTTTTAAACTTTTTGATATATAACGCTAACTAGTTCATCTCATATGTCTACAACACAGCGCTACCAGTAGGGTTCAATTGCCCATTGTGAGTGCCCCTGTGTTGTGTGCATACATGTAGTTAACAATAACTGCATGATGGGTGCTGGAGTGAAATCGCAATTTTCTTCGTTTTACCTCATTTGTTTGGCTCGAAATTAAAAGGGGATAATGTGATCAGTGAAAACTAGCATTTAAGGTTATTAATTATTTTAAACTGTTGTGATTTGGTAGTTCACATCATCTTACGAATGGTGGTGAGCTTTGGCAAAAACTGTATTGCTCAATTCATAGCGAGTGTGTAGAAGAATGAAAATATCACAGATATACTTTTATAGGTGCTGCGGTTCTTGAGTTACGTTGTAAAGAGGGCTGAAACAACAACACTTTTGTAAAACGTACATAACTCATTAACAACAATAAATTAAGCAAGTTTGCAAAGTATATGATTTGCAAAATGAACTTTTGCAAAACATGAAGGTGTTATTTTTCAATAATATATTGATCTAGATAATGGAAATCGATTTTTAGGTTGCTTCGACCAACAATACCTCGTCTACCCTTAAATAGGAATCTATTCTTTATGCAAATCATTTATATGTCTTTAATAGGCGCTATATAATTTGCACTGATTAATTGATCGTGGGGTAGGAGGGTTTATGTGTGTGTGGGGTGTGTGTGAAGTGTGATGTAGGGCGTTCAATGGGCTCCCGCGTAATGGTGTGTGGTGGTGTTAGGTGGGATGAATGTGTGTAAGCGTGTAGGTATAAACTAAGACGAATATTTAAAACTATTCGTCCCAGGGCATGGGCGTCAATCCCGGGTGGATAGGGGATGTATACAAAAAGACCCAAAATTTCCGAAAAAATTACAAAAAAATAAGGTTGTTTTATGCTTTTTTGGACACTTTTGTCCACTTTTCATAAAATCGCCCCCCCCCCTGGAAAAAAAGTCCACTTTTTCAAAATCAACATCCACCCTAATAAAATCCTGCGTACGGGCCTGGTAAAAAGGTGTGTTTTTCTTACCATTCTTTTGTATGGGTATAAAATTATTACTCCGGCATGTTATAGGGTCGTGTAGGCTGCATTTAAACCGGGCATTTAAAAAGCATTTTTAGAATTATTAACCAACCTTTGTTTTCACTTTGGGTCCAACCCATTTATTCCTAATATTCTTATCTATAGGTCACACATTTAGTGATAACCCGACCACAAAAAATGTACTATCGCCCAGGAGATTACATCTTTATATTGATTCCAGCGATTGCTAAGTATGAATGGCATCCGTTTACAATTAGTAGTGCTCCCGAACAATTAGGTAAGCGACTATTGATTCTAGCGATTGCTAAGTATGAATGGCATCCATTTACAATTAGTAGTGCTCCCGAACAATTAGGTAAGCGACTATTGATTCTAGCGATTGCTAAGTATGAATGGCATCCATTTACAATCAGTAGTGCTCCCGAACAATTAGGTAAGCGACTATTGATTCCAGCGATTGCTAAGTATGAATGGCATCCATTTACAATTAGTAGTGCTCCCGAACAATTAGGTAAGCGACTATTGATTCTAGCGATTGCTAAGTATGAATGGCATCCATTTACAATTAGTAGTGCTCCCGAACAATTAGGTAAGCGACTATTGATTCTAGCGATTGCTAAGTATGAATGGCATCCGTTTACAATTAGTAGTGCTCCCGAACAATTAGGTAAGCGACTATTGATTCCAGCGATTGCTAAGTATGAATGGCATCCGTTTACAATTAGTAGTGCTCCAGAACAATTAGGTAAGCGACTATTGATTCTAGCGATTGCTAAGTATGAATGGCATCCATTTACAATTAGTAGTGCTCCCGAACAATTAGGTAAGCGACTATTGATTCTAGCGATTGCTAAGTATGAATGGCATCCATTTACAATTAGTAGTGCTCCCGAACAATTAGGTAAGCGACACAATAGTATGAATGGCATCCATTTACAATCAGTAGTGCTCCCGAACAATTAGGTAAGCGACACAATAGTATGAATGGCATCCATTTACAATTAGTAGTGCTCCCGAACAATTAGGTAAGCGACACAATAGTTTTATTCACGTTTTTGATCAAATATTATTATGTGATGACTGTTCTACCTGATAATGATATAGTAATACGAAAGTGTTGTCTATAATGTCTTATACATTAATTTAGAATAGGAGATACAAAAGCGTTGATCATGTCTTACGTACGCTGTAACACACATTCAATGGAATTACAAATTACAAAAACTAAACGAAAACTAAACGAAAACTAAATCAAACAACATGATACAAATAGAAAATAACTCAATTGTCAAAATTGTCGATATTGGTCGGAGTGAATCAGAAAAGTTTTGAAAAAAAAAATTCCCGTCACGCTTTTTCAGATATTCATCTCCATGTTCAGTCACGTGGTACCTGGACTAAACGTTTGTATGCACACTTCAACATTCTCGGGCTTCGATCTCGTACACAGCGAGAAAAGGACAAGACTGTAAAGCGATTTGAGAAATTATGTGTCCGGCTGTCTACAACCGACGACGTGGAAGGGGATGCAGTCAAGGATAACGACACGCATATTGCATTTGATCTAAAATCAAGAGAGAAAATGAGAGTAAGTTTATAAGGAGGTTATTATATTATTGAATTACTGATTTGACCATAATATCGTTATGAATTCGGCAGACTGCCGAATCCGGATTAGTCTTTTTGATAAATTCATGTTACGCATGCATTATTTTGAATTAGAGAACAAGGGTTCGAGCGCTTTTAGCTCTAGATGCAGTGTGCATCTTCCATTTTAGCCGAACAACACTTCGCGCGCAAATGTCCTAGCAGGCCAACAAACTTTGGCCTGGCCCAGGGCCCCCAAAAAGGTAAATCCGGCCCTGGCTACGCATGGCGATTTTTTTTCGAGATAGGCCGAGCGACTTAGGCTAACCACATGACCTGAACGATATGAGATACCACAGTGTTTCCATTCATTAGCTGAAATGACACTTTTTACGATCTGCGCATGCTCATTACCCTATTTGACGTTGCCAACACAAGAAAATTCGATTTGTTGTTAGTTTTTTGTTTTCAATACCTGACTGGAAGTTCAATCCCCTGACAAGAGATTACCATATTCGTTCAACACATATATTCAACTGCAAGTCAAACAATGGATTTTAACATAGACCAAAATAAAAGGACATTTCAATGATTTGAGATTATAATCACACATTGACATATCAATGGAAAAATGCACCACCATCAACATTATCAACATGTCATTAGGCCTATAGCTAGTACCAGAAATACTTTAACGCTCGAACATGCTATGAATAAAATTATCAAGCGGCGATCTTTTCAAATCATAAGCTCTTGTATGTATTGTATGAATTAAACTGTGTGCGGTCTGTGGCTGACATTTCTATAGACACAATGAGAGAGTGCAAGCTTCAATTATCCTGTTCAATAATATGATTATAACTCTTTTCATTTAATGGAATAGAAAGATTTTATTCAGTTTATTGTAATCTAGCGCTTGATGGTGCGTTTACATTTCCCCGGGACATTTCCACGTGATTCCTTCTGTACAAATCATGATGCAGTCATGTCTACGGTAGAATTCAATTCGACCTTTGCAGGACTTAAACCCCATTAAAAGCTATTAAACCAAGATAACACTCATTGAAAACAGCTCAACTGATTAAATCATATCTTCTCTGGTTAAATACACACATCATATGTTTCTGCTTTTACACGTACAATGGAGCAATGCGCTGGGATTATCCTTTCAGTTGGGTGAACGATTATAAAGCGAGCGCTAGAGAACAATTGTGTGTGGGCTTTGTTTACGAAATGAGACAATACGTGCTTATTGTTAACCAGCGTTCTTGAAAATGAGAAACATGGTGGTTTGCAGACTTAACACGGTTTGGAAATAATTTCTTCATATTTTTGGTGTTATCTGTCGTTTACATATCCTTCCTAAAACACCAAAGTGCGAATATTTCCAAACATCTAAATTAGCTAAAAATTTAGGACATGTTACAAAACTATATTGTCTAGAATTTTAGAAGAGTACTTTTAATATTGGCCGGTTATTTTTCACACAGCGACGTTAACTAGGCAATGTACTATTACCTATAACATTAACTAAAACACCAAAGTGCGAATATTTCCAAACATCTAAATTAGCTAAAAATTTAGGACATATTACAAAACTATATTTTCTAGAACTTTAGAAGAGTACTTTTAATATTGGCCGGTTATTTTTCACACAGCGACGTTAACTAGGCATATCCCCATACTTTTTGCGTAGGCTATTTGTAGAGGTCACGCGTCAATGGGAAAGAGCACTGTGTATTATGTATAGGAAAACGGACAGTAACTGCAGTATGTGTAATTATTGACCTGATGGTGACGCTGTGCAGGGTTAGCTAACGGTGCAGCGCAGTACGGTCGACGATTATTTGATATGCTGCTCTATAGAGCATTAATCCCTAATAATTTATGAGTAACACGAATTTACCAAAAGCCGAATACGAATTCGGCTTTTGATAGATATTGATTCATCTTAAAAATAATTAATTGCATAAAATTTATGGTAAAACATTTATGGTAAAATTGACTGGTGTATGGTGGGTAAAAGCTGCACAAGTACTAATGGACAAGATAGAAATGTTCAAGTATATAGAAATGTGACGTTGTTTAAGATTACATTTTCCTCATCATTATCGTCGTCATCGTCGTCGTCTCATCATCATCGCATCATCGTTGTCGTCGTCATCGTCATTATATGATATCATGATTTACACCCTCATCAGCTTCGTCGTCAGCATCCCAGCAAACACAAAACGTTTTCGACATCATTCGCAAAAGGTTATAAAAGATTGTCAGAAAACGTTTTTATGTCGGGTTATATAAAAGGTACATTAATGGTATGAAACGTTTTCATAACATTAATTAACATTTGTTGGGAATTTACTGCACAGCAAACACAAATGTTTTACAGAAAACATTTAAATGTCGGGTTATATTTTAAGTTTTATACTGGCTACTATTCTACATGTATCATACTTTTCTGTATTGTTTCTTGTTCCCGCCCCTTTCTGACTAAATGTATGGTATATGTGATGCGATCAAGCAAAATCAGTCGGAACTCGGAAAAATTTAATTTTCAGTTTTTTATAGGATAGAAAAAAGCATTCACAAAGCTGGAATTTGCAGAAAGCCCCATTGTAATTGAACAACCAGTTCCAAAGATATAAGCAATTAAAGAGTTTCCAAAACAATAGGAAACAAAAGGAAATATTTCCTTTGTTTGGCTATATCTCAAAATCAATATTTGCGAGTTCCGACTGATTTTGCTTGATCGCATCACATATAACGTGTCATACCTGGAGACTTTTCTTATACAACTGGGCTATTCCGTTTAACATCCACACTACCCCTGAGGAAGATTTGGGAAATATCTTCCACGTGGGTATGAATTTCAAATGGAATGAACACATCTGGTAGCTCCATTTGAATTTCATACACCCTCTGAGAAAGATGAATTTTCCACAAAGAGAGAGGATGAGTTTCAAGTGGAGGTGTGTTCATTCCCTTGAGACGAGGTGAGAAACTAACGAATTGAGAATGTTACCGGTTACTTTGCAGGTTTACATCCAAGGACCATACGGAACACCCAGCACCAGTACATTCACAGCAGATCACGCCGTACTTATCGGTGCAGGTATTGGTGTTACACCCTTTGCTTCCATTATACAGTCTATCGTGTGCAGATATCGAAGATATAAAAAAACAGCTACGTGTCCTAACTGTAACCATACGCTGACCAGGGATATTCCACGAAATATACTCAAAATTAAAAAGGTTAGTTCTTATTTAGGCACAGTGATGCAGTGTTACCACTAGTTACGGGTTCAACTCGTGATCGCAAGTTTCCTGGTTCAAACCCCGGTATAGTGTCATCGTTTATGTATAATATAAGGCCCTTTACCCCTTTTGTCTTTAAGACATCAATTAATTAATCAGAATTAACGGTAAAATTGTATTGGATAATAAATTACAAATAAAGATTAAAATGTAATAACAATTAATGATAGCCTAGTAATTGATATTTCAATTAAGAATAAAGCATCGATGGTCGATCGAAATAATCGGATTCACCTCACCCTCGAATCGCAAGAGCTGATAATGACCCCAAACAATGAGTAGCAGTACAACCAAAAATGCACAAGAAAGTGCTGATTCGTAGTTCTGCATTTCACAGTGAGAGTTTGCTGGGTTAACTCCGTGCGGAGTTTTATTTAAGACTTAGGTCCGTATGCACAAAAGAGTTAGACCGGGTCTAAAGTTAGACCTGGACTAAGTGGAATTTAGTTCCATCAAGAATGGTCCTTTACTCTTATTTCCTTCCCAGAGTAGCTAGCAAATTCTAAAGATTTAAATGCAAAGTTCAAAAATAATACAAAATAACTTCCGCAAATGTAAAGGAAAATGTCTTTTCTCCTGGGACTAAATTCAACTTAGACCAGGTCTAACTTTAAACCCAGTCTAACTCTTTTGTGCATACGGACCTTGGTGTGCTAGAATAATGTTTAAAGGAGAATAGCGCGAGTTCACGTACTTTTTCCACCTTCGGGTTGAATGCCCTTTATCCTCACTCACACACAGTGTCATCGCCGCGATATCTTCATGGCAGAAATCGCCATAGGTTGAATCCACAGCCACGCGTGGCCATTTTGTTCCGACTTGCGAGAATGCACTATTGAATCTTTTTAAGATTGAACCACCGACATACGGATTACGAGACAATACACCACTCTGTACAGATCACGTAGCCCGATTTGCCAGAAGCTCCTTCTTGTATAATACTTATCGATAACTATATAGACCACTTGGCATGTGACGTCATTGCCCGGCAGTATGCGCGCGCATTATGGCCATTTCCATTGTTCTTTGCCCTGCAGTGTGCGTACGCATCGTAGTCTGCTAAGGGCACGTGCATTTTAAATCGCCCGCCACATTTCATATAGTACAGGAAAGCCATTGAACAGTGTAGCGGCTCGTTCGAGCATATCGATAGACGAGTCCCTCGCCTTTGTTGATAAACAGTGATGTCAAGTGGTCTATACAGTAACGGTCTATCAGACAATGTAGTTACCTGCTTCGATCTCGCAAGCCCTGCGGGGCTCTTCTAAAGTGGATATAAAGCGTAGTTCAATTACCAAAAGCTTGCTGCTGGCCTGTTAATGGTTAATATTAACAGTGATTTAAAGGCAATTCAATTTTTTATGGTCCAGGACAATTAGTGGTGGTCAATAACTAATAAACGTGTTGTGATTCTCTTGTATCATGTATTGCCCGTAATTACATTTAATAGCATGCTGTGCTTTTGGAAGCTGGAACAAGTCCCCAATTATCCCACTCTGCAAAGGTAAACACTACCTGCGTATCCTCTATGGTTGTATATCATGAGTGTTGTTACAGGACATTAGGCAACACTGAACGCTTTTGCTACCTCCTGCGTCAGGATTAAACGGGAAGGTCATTTATCAAATGCCAGCATAATGCAGTGACCAACACTGGGCCCCTTATCCACTTCGTAAGGATATTTCCTTCGTGTGTTACAGGGGAAGAAGGAGCCGGCTATACCATTTTCACCCTAATGTGGCAGTGACGTCATTGCGCATTTCATTGGGCGCAGCTTCAAATCGCTAGCGTTCGCTCAAAGCGCTGGCGTATACAGGCACGCACTAAAACACATCGCGAAACAGCTGCCTCAACGCATTGACGTCACTGCCAAATCGGGATGAAAAATGGTATGGAATGCTAAGAGAATATCTACGGCAAAAGAAGACCGGGACGTCAACCAGGAGGGTGAAAGTGCATAGGAACAATGCCGGAAACTACGTCACTCTATTGTTCGACTTAGGCTACATCATTTTTAACGCATGCGTGTTCGTTAATACAGCTTTAGTCTCCTCCACCTTCTCAACACGGTACGTGGAGTGCCTGGAATCACACTGACGGCGGAGTAGAATACTAGTTGGTCAGACAGTTTAATTTTATCAAGCATATCGTCGGACGCATCACATACTGGTCTATCTCGAAAAACACGCATTTCGAGAAAATCGCAATTGAAAATCTTCGTATTAAGTTAACCTTTCTATAATTTAATTATACTATGGATTTTAATGAAAGTGGTTTTAAATTAAAGCATATACTTAACAAATTTATTTAAGTGGAATTTTGAATTATATTTATGTATGCAGTATTGCTTAAAACTACACTAAAGTTGTAGTTCTGTATGTGAAATAGTTAATTTCCCGATATCGTATTTAAAATTCGTTTCATACTGGTCTATCTTGGGGCTATCTCGATTTCGCGAACAATGATGTGACTTTAGACGCATCACATACTGGTCTATCTCGAGATAGACCAGTATGTAATGCACTTTCAATACGATATCGGGAAATTAACGATTTCACATACAGAACTACAACTTAAGTGTAGTTTTAAGCAATATTACATACGTAAATATAATTAAAGATTCCACTTAAATAAATCTGCTAAGTGTATGCTTTAATTTAAAACCACTTTCATGAAAATCCGTAGTCTAATTAAATATTATAGAAAGGTAAACTTAATACGAAGATTTTCAATTGCGATTTTCTAGAAACGCGTGTTTTTTTCGAGATAGATCAGTATGTGAAAATACGTATTTTGAAAAAATCATAGATAGTTTAAATCAAACATTTTATAACTAATTATCTAGGAAAATTTGAGGTCTGTAATTTGTTGTATTTGAAGAGCTCCGTAAAAAAGAACTATATGCCAATTTTCTCAAAAAAGTCAAAAATTCAAGATAGACCAGTATGTGATGCACCCGACGATATAATACCTGAACAATCACCGTCATTTGATCGCTTTACTACAGAATATATTGTATATTCAAAATATAATTTTAATATTGTAAACCTGTTAACTTATATATTTGTGTACTAAAGTATAAGACACGTGAATAAATCATGTCGAGGACAAAATGGCCGCTAATCTGCCTATTGTCTAGACCTAGGATACATATTCCGAATGAGGGCAGCAGTCAAGGATGCTTATCCCTTCGTGTAGATCCCTGGTACAAGACATTCAAGCAGAACAAATAGATGCACTTGCCAAAGATCGATGTGCATGGCGAAATCTTGTGGTCGCCTGCTCCACAGCCAAAGGACAGGTGAAAGGATGATAGCTCCTAATCACGTGAGATGAATATGATACCTCTCAAGTGGGGCTCAATTACATTACAATCTACCGTCATATCTCTGCATCAATGCGCATACAGGTGAATACACGATGTATGACCATACCCGAAGTTAACCTGTAATTATGCAAATAAGGTTTACAGTATCGAGCATTTCCCGCATTGTATTATTTTTTATCAAAGTAGAAACACCTTCGGTGGCTATTCCATATAACCAATAGAAAAACCAGGTGGTGTATGACATGCAGTCCCTAAATTCAGTAAATTTTCATCGTCAACCGTGTAATTGAATGGGATTATTTTGAAATTTTAAATCGCTTGAAATATCACAAACAAATAGGCTTATGTTGATAAATAATATAAATACAAGCTAAAACCGTTGGGGTTCGATAATGAACCCCACAAAACTAACCGAGTATATGGAAAATGCCATACGGCCGGGCGGTTTCACGAGTTGCCGGCGCGATCATGTCATCCGCCGCCTGAGAAAAACGGTGTATCAGTGCAATATGTGTGTTTGCAAAGCACGTACAATACAAGCAATATCCAAAATGACACCTTTGCGTGTGCTCCGATATACATAATGTGACCATCCACATCGAAACGCTCGTAAAGTCGGCCCCTGGTCAATTTTGTTTTCTTCCGTGTTTAGAAAATATATATCATAAGCTTTACAATGATATCAAGCGATATCCAGAAGCGGAGTTATGGCTTGTTAAACTTTGCTCCTTCAGTAAAAAGGTACATTATTTTGGTGCTTCAATATATCTCTTTTTCTATATTGCTGGTATTAAATATCAAATGGTCATAATTGGCGGTCACTTCAAATCATCCCCAAGTCAACGAGGTTCAGGAATGTCCTCTCATTGTTAATTGTTGGTTAACCCACCACTTGAACAGGATTTAGCCAAAGCAAACAAAGACTAAAGCTATTTACTATAAGTATAAGCTTATTATCCTCTTCAACAACAGGATTAAAGATTGGTACTTGACTGGACTGAAATGAGAAACTTGTAGGACAATTATTAGGTACATTTTGAATACAAGCTTTATGCACAGTTTGGACTGTAACTCGAAATACAATTTGCCGACTTTACGAGCGGTTTGAGATGGATGGTCACATATGAAGAGTTTGTTGCAAAGGCCCTTACATCCACTTTTTGACTTTTTAAGAAAAACGGGTTTCTTTTAATTGTGCAATAATTACTTTTTCGATTTGATATTTGGTTTTGAATAAAGTGTTGATGAATAGAAACTAAAAAAATAGGTTTGGTACAATTTTCTAGCCTTCCTATTTATTTTTATGATTTCTTTTGTATCGCGCCTTTTGTGGATGTAAGGGCTTTTGCAACAAAAACAATTTTGCACTACTTTATGTAACTTGACTAATGTTTTCAAAATCAAAAAGAAAAATTGAAATATCTCATTTACTTTTTTAAGTATGAATTTTTAATTCAATTCGGCAAAATGGCATTTTTGAATATTTCCGAAGCTACAACTTTTGTTAATTCAAATGATTGAATAGTGATAGTGACCCCAAAACAGTTCCTTTTTTTAATAGGTAAAAACATTCAAGGCTACTAGTATATATGAAAAAATAAAAAATAAATTCATTTTAAGTTCAGCTTTCCGGAAATTCCCTAAGATTTCTCAAACGGGAAATATACGATATCTCCGGAAGGAAGCTGGTAAGAAAGTCAAACAACCACCAAAATGTGTATTTTTAACCACACTATAATGTCATGCCAATAACTCAATTTCACCCAGAGGTGGATGTAAGGGCTTTTGCAACTAAGCTCTTCATATGTTTGGTATTATAGTTGTTGTTGTTTTGTCTCTGGACATGAAAGTCCGGATATTTCTGACGGATAAAGAAATGAAAGATTTACTGAATGATAATGGATAAAGACTTGCGCATCGTTTACCTAGATTAGATAAGCATGATCAGTGATGATAACGACAACAATAACAAATATAATAATAATAATATAATAATAATAATAATAATAATAATAATAATAATAATAATAATAATAATAATAATAATAATACACTAAGTAAAAGTGAAGGAGATGATCCTGTATTTCAATTTTCGAAATACCCATCTCTCTTTAATTGCCGATTGGCCAGACTCCTCCATGTAATAATGCTATTGGGGGATCGCTACACCTTCCCAGCATTTAAGAATACCGGTACTCATTTATACACCTGGGTGGAGAGGAGTAATAATAATAATAATAATAATAATAATAATAATAATAATAATAATAATAATAATAATGATGATGATGATGATGATGATGATGATGATGATGATGATGATGATGATGATGATGATGATGATGATGATGATGACGACTACGACGACGACGACGACGATAATAATAATGATAATAGTATAATAATAATAATAATATAATAACAATAATGAACTCCTGTAATACAGTGCACGCTGCAAGAAGAATAGAATAACGGTACCTTTATAATTTATGTTCAATGAGCATTTACGTCCAGTGCCTTGCTATATATCTCATTTCTCCCAGAGAACTGTTTTTATTGATTCTGTATAATAACATTGGACTTGAAATTGTAATGTCTAAAATTGATTGCTTTTAAGGTCCAAATCAATCAATTGAACCAAATTCAGCTAAGTATGCTGAAATAAATGGACATTTCGTGTTCGTACATCACCGTATTCTCCTTGGCATTTGTGTCAAGTTATTGTTATCGTGGTTATTCATGCATTTAGCAAAAGCTTTTACCTCTTACATAATCAAAGAAAACAGATGGCGTATGATGAGTAGTTGCAGCCATCAGATCCATGCATTACCATGCGTTCGATGTGAATAAAGATATGCCTTACGCCCGTCAATAATGATGAATGTTTTATATAATATTTGCTGGTTTAGAAAGGGCAGGGTAATATTTTTGTTAACTTTTCAATAATTGCAAGACACAAATTTCAACTAGAACATTTGTCTTAGGCACCAGGTAAAAAAAATCTGTTCGATCATGAGATCGATCGTCGATGTTGCTTCGATCATGAGATCGATAGTCGATGCTGTTCCGATCATGGGATCGATCATCGATGTTGCTTCGATCATGGGATCGATCATCGATGCTGTTTCGATCATGGAATCAATCATCGATGCTGTTTCGATCATGGGATCGATCGTCGATGCTGTTCCGATCATTGGATCGATCATCGATGTTGCTTCGGTCATGAAATCGATAGTCGATGCTGTTCCGATCATGGGATCGATCATTGATGCTGTTCCGATCATGGATCGATCATCGATGCTGTTTCGATCATGGGATCGACATCGATGTTGCTTCGATCATGAGATCGATAGTCGATGCTGTTCCAATCATGGGATCGATCATCGATGCTGTTCCGATCATGGGATCGATCATCGATGTTGCTTCGATCATGGGATCGATCATCGATGCTGTTCAGATCATGGGATCGGTCATCGATGCTGTTTCGATCATGGAATCGATCGTCGATGCTGCTTGCTTCGACATCAACTAATTAATCACAATTAATGGTAAAATTGTATTGGAAAATAAAGTGCAAAAATAAATAATGATGATGATAATAATAATAATAATAATAATAATAATAATAATAATGATAATAATAATATAATAACAATAATGAACTCCTGTAATACAGTGCACGCTGCAAGAAGAATAGAATAACGGTACCTTTATATGTGACCGTCCACGGCAAATGAGCCGTAAATTCCTCCCCCAGTCAATTTTGTTTTATTTCGTGTTTAAAAATAAACATCATAAACTTAAAAATGGTATATCATTTGACTTCAAACGATATCCAGAAGCGGGGTTATGGTTTGTATTGAACTTTACCCCTTCAACAAACTTGTAGCTTTTACGTTTTTACATGTGTCTCTTTTTCCACATCGTTGGCAATAAATATCAAACAGTCATAATTGGCGGTCATTTCAAATCATCCCCAAGTCAACGAGGTTTAAGAAAGTTCTCTCATTGTTAATTGTTGGTTATGCATACCTGTACAAAATACAATGCCTGGTAACCCACCACTTGAACAGGATTTAGCAATATAAGCAAACAAAGACCAGAACTATTAAAAGTTCTATAGCCATCTAAGGTAGAAGCTTATTATCCACTTCAACAATAGGATTATTGATTAGTTTTTGACTATCGAAATGAGACGGATGTCGGGCCAGCTTAAATTACCGATGAATACGACCTTCGTACACATTTTACACCGTAACTCAGAATACAATTTAGGGAATTTACGGCTCATTTGTGCTGCCGGGTCACATATGTTCAATGAGCATTTACGTCCAGTGCCTTGCTATATATCTCATTTCTCCAAGAGAACTGTTTTTATTGATTCTGTAAAATAACATTGGACTGGAAATTGTAATGTCTAACAAAAATGATTGCTTTTAAATCAATCAATTGAACCAAATTCAGCTAAGTATGCTGAAATAAATGGATATTTCGTGTTCGTACATCAGCGTATTTTCCTTGGCATTTGTGTCAAGTTATTGTTATCGTGGTTATTCATGCATTTAGCAAAAGCTTTTACCTCTTACATAATCAAAGAAAACAGATGGTGTATGATGAGTAGTTGCAGCCATCAGATCCATGCATTACCATGCGTTCGATGTTAATAAAGATATGCCTTACGCCCGTCAATAACGATGAATGTTTTATATAATATTTGCTGGTTTAGAAAGGGCAGGGTGATATTTTTTGTTAACTCTTTAATAATTGCAAGACACAAATTTCAACTAGAACATTTGTCTTAGGCACCAGGTAAAAAAAATCTGTTCGATCATGAGATCGATCGTCGATGTTGCTTCGATCATGAGATCGATAGTCGATGCTGTTCCGATCATGGGATCGATCATCGATGTTGCTTCGATCATGGGATCGATCATCGATGCTGTTTCGATCATGGAATCAATCATCGATACTGTTTCGATCATGGGATCGATCGTCGATGCTGTTCCGATCATTGGATCGATCATCGATGTTGCTTCGGTCATGAAATCGATAGTCGATGCTGTTCCAATCATGGGATCGATCATTGATGCTGTTCCGATCATGGATCGATCATCGATGCTGTTTCGATCATGGGATCGGTCATCGATGTTGCTTCGATCATGAGATCGATAGTCGATGCTGTTCAGATCATGGGATCGATCATCGACGCTGTTCCGATCATGGGATCGATCATCGATGTTGCTTCGATCATGAGATCATGGGATCGATCATCGATGTTGCGTCGATCATGGGATCGATCATCGATGCTGTTCAGATCATGGGATCGGTCATCGATGCTGTTTCGATCATGGAATCGATCGTCGATGCTGCTTGCTTCGACATCAACTAATTAATCACAATTAATGGTAAAATTGAATTGGATAATAAAGTGCAAAAGTAAATAATGATGATGATAAAGGGAGACACCTTATCCCAGTGTCGAGGAGCTTAAAACTACCTTTTGCCAGCATTTTGGCACTTGTGCCAACTCTTTCCATCTATGCTGGATTTTTTCCAATTGGGTACTTACACCTTGTCCCATTTTGGATGCTCCTACCTACACTACTCTATATTTCATCCTTTTCTATTTTTTCATCCTTCTATCTGTCTACCTTCTCTACCTTAAAACTTCCTTTCGCAACACAGCTGGTTAGGAAAGGTGAGCCAAGTTAGTTGGCTTGGTAGTTTGTTTTTGTCTGGTGTTGTTTTTGGATTGGAGCTTTCGTCCTAAGTATCGTAGAGGATGGGAGTTCTTATTCCACATACTAGGGTAAAGGCGCTGAATTCCAGTACTGATGGGTACATAAATCATATCACACTGGCGGTACAGGACACAGATCCCCAGTGTGAAGGTGACAGCGTAACCCCACACGGGCATCAGGAAATGGGCGATACTGTCAAATTAAATCCGGACTGTGGACTAAAAGGTTGTCCACAGACGGACAACATCATCCATTTCCTTTTGTCGGGTAAAAGCTAGTGTGGGTGCCAGCTTGTGTTGTGACTTTTACTTCTTCTCTTCATCTTTCTTTCTTGCTGTCCCAATCATAGTGTTTTGTGTAGGATGTGGATTCTCAGGGGTGCTGAGACCCCTGTCAGTATAACAGCAAGAGCTGACTTCAAGAACTCCTCTCTTCCAACTCGGAGCTCATCCAGCCTCTACCATGTTATCTCGCCAGTGTGGTATGAGTAGGCAGAAGGAAGGACACTTTCGTAGGGTGAACCTTCTTTAACCCAGCTATGGGTAAATAGCGAATACTAGCTATGGTTTAAATAGTCGTCAATGGTCAACAGCATTGATGTATGTGTTGCGCCGGAGGAATCAACCGTATGGTCAACGACAAAACACAATTACACAAAGCTCACATCTGGCATCCAGGGAGATGGTTTGTGTCAAGAGGAGGCTAGTACTGTAAGAACTCAGGAATGGCCCTCTACTGTTGGTACGGAAGGACCTGGCCACCCACCGTACTATTTGGCCTTGAATGTAAGCATGAGAGTACAAAGTCAAAAGAAAACGATGGTATCGGAAGGTGCGACCCGCAGGCCGGAAGATACGTCAATGGCTACTGGGGAAGAGAGAGATGCTGCTCAGAGTACACCTGTTGGTGATGACAGATCAGGATTAAAGCCTGCTACAGGAAGTCCTGTTCTTGACGGTCCCAGGAAGGAAAGGAACAGCACCCCTTTAAGGAAGCCAATAAATATTGCTACATGGAATGTACGCAGTATGTCAGGAGGAAAGATGAAGTTGTGGAGAAGGAGATGGTTGCAAACAATATTAAGATCCTAGGAGTAACAGAGTTGTGGTGGCTTGGACAAGGGAGGTTCACTACAGATGATGGAAGTATGTTTATCTATTCTGGAAAAGATACTGGAAGGAAACGTGGAGGTGTGGGTTTCATAATAGAAAGAACCACAGCCAAGTGTGTTTTGGGATATAATCCAATAAATGAAAGAGTGATGACTGTAAGACTGCAAGGACATCCTTTAAATATATCTATCATACAAGTGTATACACCAACATCAGATGCATCAGAGAGTGAGATGACAGACTTCTATGAGATGGTACAAGGAGTTATGGATAGTATACCTAGAAGAGACTTACTCATCGTACTGGGGGATTGGAATGCTAAGATTGGCAAAATGAAGGAGAAAACTGGGTGTATAGGCCAATATGGACTTGGGATCAGAAATGAACGTGGAGACAGACTGGAGGAATTTTGTGAAGCTAATAACCTAGTCATTGGGAACACGTTATTTCAGCATCATCCACGGAGACTGTGGACTTGGATGAGCCCAGGAGATAGAACAAGAAACCAGATCGATTACATCATGGTCAGGAAGAGGTGGAGAACATCACTCCAAAATGTCAGGACACGACCAGGCGCTGACTGTGGTAGTGACCATCAGCTACTTGTAGCCAAAGTAAAACTAAAACTGAGAGCTAAGAGAGACAATGCACCACCTACCAGGTATGATGTTGACAACATTCCCACTCAATATTCAGTAGATGTGAAGAACAGGTTTGATGAGTTACTGAAAGTTAATGAAGAGGAGCAGACCCCAAATGAATTGTGGGAAGACATGAAAGAAGCAGTCCAGAGCACAGCAAAGAAGTACATCCCTAGAAAGATGAAACGGAAACAGCCGTGGATCTCTCAGCAGACCTTAAACCTAGCTGATGACAGGAAGAGAGCAAAGGCAGATGGAGGAAAGGAAGAATGGGCACGCTTAAACAAAGAGGTCTCCAAAAGTGTTAAGGAGGACAAAAGAAACTACATCGAAAGGAAGTGTGTGGAAATGGAAAGATGTAAGGGTGACTCAAAAATAGCTTTTGGTATTGCCAAAGAACTTACCAAGAAGTGGACCCCCAGGATGGATGTTATAAATGATGAGAAAGGTAACACTCTTACCGAAAGTGTAGACATCAAAAGGCGATGGGTTCAGTATAGTTCCCAGCTGTTTGAGGCACAAGATGACAAGGTGTATGTACAGTGTGAAACGAGTGAGGAAGAACCTCCACCATTGAGATCTGAAGTTGAGCTTGCCATGGAACAAATGAAAATGCTAAGTCACCTGGCATTGATAATGTAGCTTCTGAGTTGTGGAAGGCAACTGGGAAAGAAGGATAGACCTAATGTGGCGTCTATGTGGTATCATCTGGAAAAGAAGAAATGGCCGAGAGACTGGTGCAGGGCAGTATTTATTCCACTGCCAAAGAAGGAAATTTGAAAGAGTGTGCCAATCACCGGACCATCAGCCTGATTTGTCATGCAAGTAAAGTGCTTCTGAAGATCATCATCAAGAGAATGAAGAACAAAATGGAGCAGGAAATATCTGATGAGCAGGCAGGATTTCGTGAAGGAAGGGGTACTAGGGACCAAATTGTCAATATCAGGAATGTGATTGAGAAATGCAGAGAGCATAGACTTCCTCTTTACATGTGCTTCATAGATTACAGTAAAGCTTTTGACTGTGTTAGCCGCCCTCAGATGTGGGAAACTATGAAAAGATGGGTTTTCCAAGTCATCTTGTGGATCTGATCAGCTGCTTATATGAAGACCAAGAATCGGCAGTCAGAACAAGTAGTGGAGACACAGATTGGTTCAAGATTGGAAGAGGCTTACGACAGGGTTGTGTGCTATCACCAAACCTATTTAACATCTACTCTGAAGACATAATGAGAACAGCTTTGGAGGGGTTTGAAGGTGGAGTGAAGTTTGGCGGTACAAGAATTACTAACCTGAGGTACGCCGATGATACCACTCTTATTTGTAGCAGCAGAGTAGAGCTGATTGATCTTTTGAAGCGCATCAAAGAGGCCAGTGAAGAAAAACACCTTCTCCTGAACACAAAGAAGACAAAAATAATGGTTGTAGACAGAGAGAGAAAAGTGATGAGTTTGTGATAGATGGACAACAGATTGAGGAGGTGAAGCAATTTGAATATCTGGGTTCAATGATTAACAACAGTGGTGACAGCACAACTGAAATTAAGAGAAGACTGGCTATTGCAAGGACAACTGTGCAGGGCATGTCAAGCATATGGAAAAGCAGAGGCCTATCCATTGACCTCAAGGTACGCCTACTTCGTGCAACTGTGTTTTCCATTGCCACTTATGGATGCGAGTCTTGGGCTATGACCAAGAATGATAGGAAAAGAGTAGATGCTTTTGAGATGTGGTGTTACAGGAGGCTTCTACGAGTGACATGGAAAGACAGGAGAACAAATTCCTGGATCCTTGACAAGATTGGGACAAGTCTAACCATCAGAAGCGGCATAATGGAGAGAAAGCTGAAGTACTTTGGCCATATTGTCAGGAAACATGGAGGTGTAGAAAAACAGATTTTGCAAGGGGCCATGGAAGGCAAACGAGGAAGAGGACGTCCACCAACATCTTGGACTAATGACGTGAAGCTGGTTTCTAACCAGGGAATGCAAGGTGCAACACACTTGGCATCGGATCGAGTGAGATGGCGTACTCTTGTGAAGACCACAGCAGCGCTACACAGCGCCACCTGACACAGAGAGAGAGATAATAATAATAATAATGATGATAATAATAATAATATAATAACAATAATGAACTCCTGTAATACAGTGCACGCTGCAAGAAGAATAGAATAACGGTACCTTTACATGTTCAATGAGCATTTACGTCCAGTGCCTTGCTATATATCTCATTTCTACAAGAGAACTGTTTTTATTGATTCTGTAAAATAACATTGGACTGGACATTGTAATGTCTAACAAAATTGATTGCTTTTAAATCAATCAATTGAACCAAATTCAGCTAAGTATGCTGAAATAAATGGATATTTCGTGTTCGTACATCAGCGAATTCTCCTTGGCATTTGTGTCGAGTTATTGTTATCGTGGTTATTCATGCATTAAGCAAAGGCTTTTACCTCTTACATAATCAAAGAAAACAGATGGCGTATGATGAGTAGTTGCAGCCATCAGATCCGTGCATTACCATGCGTTTGATGTTAATAAAGATATGCCTTACGTCCGTCAATAATGATGAATGTTTTACATAATATTTGCTGGTTTAGAAAGGGCAGGGTGATATTATTTGTTAAGATTCAAAGAAACATAAAGATCAACTTTTTAATAATTGCAAGACACAAATTTCAACTAGAACATTTGTCTTAGGCACCAGGTAAAAAAAATCTGTTCGATCATGAGATCGATCGTCGATGTTGCTTGGATCATGAGATCAATAGTCGATGCTGTTCCGATCATGGGATCGATCATCGATGCTGCTTCGATCATGGGATCGATCATCGATGCTGTTTCGATCATGGAATCGATCATCGATGCTGTTTCGATCATGGGATCGATCATCGATGCTGTTTCGATCATGGGATCGACATCGATGTTGCTTCGATCATGAGATCGATAGTCGATGCTGTTCCGATCATGGGATCGATCATCGATGCTGTTCCGATCATTGGATCGATCATCGATGTTGCTTCGATCATGAAATCGATAGTTGATGCTGTTCCGATCATGGGATCGATCATCGATGCTGTTCCGATCATGGGATCGATCATCGATGCTGTTTCGATCATGGGATCGACATCGATGTTGCTTCGATCATGAGATCGATAATCGATGCTGTTCCGATCATGGGATCGATCATCGATGCTGTTCCGATCATGGGATCGATCATCGATGTTGCTTCGATCATGGGATCGATCATCGACGCTGTTCCGATCATGGGATCGGTCATCGATGCTGTTTCGATCATGGAATCGATGCTGCTTGCTTCGATGCTTGTAATTAAGACATCAACTAATTAATCACAATTAAAATTGTATTGGATAATAAAGTGCAAAAATAAATAATAATAATGATAATAATAATAATAATAATAATAATAAAATAACAATAATGAACTCCTGTAATACAGTGCACGCTGCAAGAAGAATAGAATAACGGTACCTTTATATGTTCAATGAGCATTTACGTCCAGTGCCTTGCTATATATCTCATTTCTCCAAGAGAACTGTTTTTATTGATTCTGTAAAATAACATTGGACTGGAAAATGTAATGTCTAACCAAATTGATTGCTTTTAAATCAATCAATTGAACCAAATTCAGCCAAGTATGCTGAAATAAATGGATATTTCGTGTTCGTACATCATTCCTTGTTATTTGTGTCGAGTTATTGTTATCATGGTTATTCAATAGATGCATTCTATAGCAAAAGCTTTTACCTTTTACTATATCACAGGAAACAGATGAGTAGTTGCAGCCATCAGATCCATGCATTACCATGCGTTAGATGTGAATCTGAGACGAAAATACCTAAATGTAGCCTGTATTTTCGTCTCAGATATGAATAAAGATATGCCTCACACAAGTTTAGTTAAATAGTGACAACAAAGCCCGTCAATAATGATGAATGTTTTATATAATATTTGCTGGTTTAGTAACGTCAGAGTGATATTTTTGTAAAGATTCAAAGAACCATACAGATAATCTTTTCAATAATCGCAAGGAAAAAAATGACTAGAACATTTGTCTAAGGCACCACGTAACCAAATTTGTTCGATAATGGGATCGATCATCGATGCTGTTTCGATGCTTGTTATTAAGACATCGACTAAATTAATCACAATTAATGGTAAAATTAAAATTAATGGTAAAATTAATGGTAAAATAAGGCCTAATGGTAAAATTACAAATAAAGATTAGAATGCAATAACAATAATTGATAGCCGATTAGCTGCGGTAAGTGCTGATTCGTAATTCTGTATTTCACAGTGAGTGTTTGCTGGGTTAACTCCGTGCGGAGACATGACACAATTTTATTAAAGTCAAGGTGTTTCGGAATTATGTTTAAAGCAGAATAGAGCGAGTTCACTTCCTTTTTCCACCATCAGGTTGAATGACCTTTATCCTCACTCACAGTGCCTGTATGTATTGTAATCCCTTATGATATAAAATCCAACAATGTGCAGTGAAAGCTCCGTTGAATACTGCGAAGTGGGTTCACACTTTGAGCACACATTGGCTTACAAAATCAGAATAAAATATCTTTCAGCCCTAAAGTATCACGGGGTCAATGAAAAAATAATATGAGCTTTTCACTGATAACTACAATCTCATTTTCATGTAGAAAAGACGGTTAAGGGTTTTGATCGGTCCATGTTCCTTAGTATTTGTGATCTATCGGTTACTATAGATATCTGCTGAAGATAGCACACTAAAATAATAGTTTGCTATCTACTGAAGATAGCACACGAGGATAATAGTACTAAGAATAATGGGAATGATATAGTTTCCTATTGTCTATGTCACAATAGAGTAATAATGAATTTAGGACAGCATGTATATTCGTAAACTTGCGAGAGTGCACCATTGAATCTTGTTCAGATATCTTATCAAATTCACACAGCCATTTGGGAAAATATCTTTCAATTTCGTTGTGGCAAGAAGATGCAGGAAAAAATAGCGGTTCGCTGATCGTAATCTTAACCTTTGTTTACCTGTGTTATATAGGTTGATTTTATCTGGATCAATCGGAATCCGACAGCTTTTGAGTGGTTTGTGAAAATGTTATCGGAGCTTGAGGAAGAGGAAGACGAGTCATCTCTTGGTCATTTCTTTGATATTCATCTTTTCATGACAGCTATGCGTCGTGTAGGTATTATTTCATAGTCTATGAATAAGACATGTGATGATGTTGATGTTGGTGATGATCAGTTACAGAGTGTGTTACCCTTCTAGGCCAGTACAACTGGGTTAATCTCATTTTCAACAACTCTTTCTATACCTTTGTACAGTGGACTTCAGTTGTATATATAAATGCGCATATATAAATGCGCACGTGACATCTACAAGTCGCCATACCGTATTAAACGATATAAGGTACCCGGATGTACATAAACTCCCCGTGCAAAAGTATAGGGAAAATGACAGGTCGCAAGGAAAATTGCTTTTGCAAAATAGTGGCATTGATTGCAAAGGGTAAAATAACTTGACCCGAAAGATAAACTCTTTATTAACGTTTTCCATCACGGAAAAAAAAATTAACTACGGAAAAGCTAGATATAGCTGATTTACAAACTTATATTTCATAATTTCCGTGCTAAATGGGCGTGCCAATTGGCCATATCTATGACATAGTGCTGGTTTCATACTATCATGCTGCTTTGCCGCCGAGCGGCGTGACACACGCGCATTGTAGACAAACAGACACAATCAAGACTTGTGAATGGTTGATAAGTCATGCCTCTTGTCGCAACGGCATGAAAGTATGAAAGGGGACATGATTGGCTTTAAGGTCAGAACTGTGCAGGCGGCGGATGACATGATCGAGCCGGCAACTTGTGAAACCGCCCGGCCGTATGGCATTTTCCAGTATAGTCGGTTAATTTTGTGGGGTTCATTATCGAACCCCAACGGTTTTAGCTTGTATTTATATTATTTATCAACATAGGCCTATTTGTTTGTGATATTTCAAGCGTTTTAAAATTTCAAAATAATCCCATTCAATTACACGGTTGACGATGAAAATTTACTGAATTTAGAGAATGCAATGCGGCCACCACCTGGAACTGTGGTCGCAATTTCAGTGATTGACAGTGAGGTAACACGAACATGGCACTGGCCATCTGGTCACGTGCGCATTTATATATGCGCATTTATATATACAACCGAAGTCCACTGTTGTACAGGAGACAACCGTTGTTAATCCGTGATGAATCCACACTTTTACTGTAGCGTATACGCGAACGCGAGCGAGACTACGCGTTACGCGAGAGCGCGTAAAATTCGTCATGCCTTTGTGCGTATGCAAGCTTACAATTTGAATTCAGTATTTTTCTGGTAGCGGCTAAACATTGCCGTTTTATTGCTGATATCAACAGAGAAATCATCGAAGTTTTTGTAAAGCTGAGTGGCAATGATTGGCTGACATTCCTCGTAAAATAATCGTGAATTATACGATCTTTAGCTTCTTTTCGTTGTTGAAAGGGATTCAATCATGTCTCATCCGGCGCGTCTGCGTGGTTTACTTCGCTCGGGCAGCTAAAGCTGCCCTCGCGAAGTAAACCACGCAGACGACGCGGACGCATCGTTGTTAATCGGTGATGAACAATGGTGAGACATGATGAAACATGATTGAATCCATATATCTTCCACGTGGTCAGTTTGGCTGGACTAGCAAGTCCGCAAGGTCAGTCTAGGTGCCCAATGCATGCGCTTATCCTTTACTGCGGGAGATTAATTTCTGGTTGGATGTATTTCAAATTAAATAATTTTGGGGATTTATCATTTGTGCACAAAGTCAACCCACAAGCATTTGCACACTTTACAGATAGAAGCGGGTAAAATTCTAAATCTTGCATCCATATCCGTACTGGTGAATGAGGTCATGGAAATGCCCAAACAACGGTTATCCTTGATCTTTGAACCAACAATCTTTGTTGGGACACACGTTGATACACGTGAGTACGGTGAGTTGTGGGAAAAAGGAGAAAAATTAAACTATTATGTGGCTTTTTATACAGTTAAAGATGTTATGATTCCTCTGCTCCTTCCAATTTAGTGTTTGGTGACGTGTCTAAAAAAAGAAATAATTTGCCAAATTCCGGGTTTTGTTGAAGCGGGTCACATGTTGATGTCGTTTAAACTTATTTTTAAATAATCTTTGCAACTAAATTTATATCAAAGTCTCAAAATGTAAACTTTTATCATATCCCTGGATTGGGCTATTCCAGTTGAAATCCACACTCCCCCTGTGGAAGATTTTGGAAATATCGTCCACAGGGGGAGTATGTTTTTCAAATGTAATTGGTAAGAGGTGATCATTTTGAAACCCATACTCCCCCTATATTATGGCTTTACCTGTATCTTCCACAACTGGAGTGAGTATTACAAATGGAAGTTACCCAATTGTCTATTCTATTCAAAATTGATACTCCTCTGTGTCAGACTTTTGCCAAATCTTCCACAGGGGGAGTATGGATTTTAAATGGAATAGCCCATTTGCATGTTTTGTGGGTCACTGAATTTCCATCTGCTCGTTTAAACTCTTCCTAATTTCTTTATCCAATCTGAAACATTTTAGGATGATGTCAAAAGTGTGGGCTTGCAATTGGCCTTAGATGCCGTACATGCCAAGGATCAGAAGGACGCATTCACTGGGCTGAGAACAAAACTTCAACTGGGAAGGCCTGATTTTGACAAGGTGTGTATAAGTTAGTGTTATAGCTCTGCCCATCTGTTGGAGATATTTTCCACTTTGCTACTGCAGTTGCGTAGCCATAGGGAATGGTTACCCGTGGGACATTGCCCCTTCCCCAATCTTTCTTTGCCAATGTTTGTCGTGACCTAAATTTCATTAAAAAATATGACGCGAGTCACACCATAATAAATACAAATGCTGTAAATACTACCGAAATCTGTCAGTGTTGTATTGGTAAAAGTTCCAGGGGGGGCACATTCCAAAGTCGTCCCCCAGACCAGCTTCCAGAATGCGAAAATTTTCAATTTTAATGTTGAAATGGATCTGACCGTTACGATGATAATGGCTTGCTATCTACTGAAGATAGTAAATAAGGATACCAATAGTTTGCTATCTTCTGAAGATAGCAAGAGGATATTGATTTGCTATCAGCTGAGATAGTAAACGAGAATGATGGCTTGCTATATACTGAAGATAGCACACGAGAATAATGGTTTGCTATCTACTGAAGATAGCACACGAGGATAATGGTTTGCTATCTACTGAAGATAGCACGAAGATAATGGTTTATTATAATTGAAGATAGCACACGATAATAATAAATAGCTTACTATCTACTGAAGATAGCATACACTATCTACTAAAAGTAGCACATCAGGATACTGGTTTGCTATCGACTGAAGATAGCACACGAGGATAATGGTTTGCTATCTACTGAAGATAGCACATGAGGATAATGGTTTGCTATCTACTGAAGATAGCACGATGGCAATGGCTTGCTATCTACTGAAGATAGCACACGATGATGGTTTTCTATCTACTGAAGATAGCACGAAGATAATGGTTTGCTATCTACTGAAGATAGCACACGAGAATAATGGTTTGTTATCTGCTGAAGATAGCACACGAGGATAATGGTTTGCTATCTACTGAAGGTAGCACGAGAATAATGGTTTGCTATCTACTGAAGATAGTACACAAGGGTGATGGTTTGCTATCTACTGAAGATAGCACGGTGATAATGGTTTGCTATCTACTGAAGATAGCACACGATGATGGCTTGCTATCTACTGAAGATAGCACGAAGATAATGGTTTGCTATCTACTGAAGATAGCACACGAGAATAATGGTTTGCTATCTACTGAAGATAGCACACGAGAATAATGGTTTGTTATCTACTGAAGATAGCACATGAGGATAGTAGTTTGCTATCTACTGAAGATAGCACACAAGGGTGATGGTTTGCTATCTACTGAAGATAGCACGAAGATAATGGTTTGCTATATACTGAAGATAGCACACCAGGATAATGGTTTATTATCTACTGAAGATAGCACACGATAATAATAGATAGCTTACTATCTACTGAAGATAGCACACGAGATGTGCTATCTACTAAAAGTAGCACATCAGGATACTGGTTTGCTATCGACTGAATATAGCACACGAGGATGGTGGTTTGCTATCGACTGAAGATAGCACACGAGGATGGTGGTTTGCTATCTACTGAAGATAGCACATGAGGATAATAATTTGCTATCTACTGAAGAGTGTACACCAGGATAATGACTTGCTATCTACTGAAGATAGCACGATGGTAATGGCTTGCTATCTACTGAAGATAGCACAGGAGGATAATGGTTTGTTATCTACTGAAGATAGCATATGAGGATAATAGTTTGCTATCTACTGAAGAGTGTACACCAGGATAATGACTTGCTATATACTGAAGATAGCTAACAGTTGCTTCCTACTGTACAAAGCAAAATATTTTCTCCACGATTACAGAAGAAAGAACCATCTTGTCAGCCATTGAAGATATGGATAATTTGCTAGCAACCTCCGATGGCAATACCTTCATTAGATGCAGTTGCCAACTATACTGAGAATATCAATAAAGTTATAATGACCTCACACAAAGTATAATATACCTATAAATTTAAAACTCTTAATCACATTTGATATTTGAAAAATACCAGGAGAACGCAAATTTAACTACCACTGACTACGGTAATTTTGTTGCACTTTTTGTTATCCAATTACCTGAGTGAAGGGTTCTAAGCGTAAAGTATTGATCTGGGTTCAGCGCGAAGATAACGGCGGGTTTTTATACTTTTCGTGCCCCAATGCGGGCGTTTAATTTATCGCGTAAATGCAACTTTTAAATTTGGGTTGCTTTCATTAAAAACACTGCTGCACGTTAAACGAAATCGGGAGAATAAGGTAGGCTTATTATAATGCGCGTAGATAAGCCATCTTTCTTTCTATGTTAAGATATTGTGAATACAATAATCTACAGGCGTATTTACATGTATAACAACTGAGTTACTTTTTATGATGTCTTTAGATAGCTTCCTAACTACTGAAGGAAATAAAGCTTGTAAACTACTAAAGACTTAAAATGTTATCTACTTCAAATGTGTAGTAACTTAAAACAGTAGGGGAAAATGAACAAATTTTAATTTTTACCCAGAGCAGCCATGTGCCCTGGCTGCTCTGGGTAAGGATTAAATCAACCCAGAGAACTAAGTATATAAATTTCCAGTAGGGGAAGTGACGGGGGAATCGTGAACACCTTGGCTTTGAAGTGTACAACATAAATTAATGGATGGAAAAATCCGGTGGGAAAGCTAAAAATGTTGGCAGAAAGTCTCACCGAAGACATAATTTTTAACAATGTTTGGTAAGCATAGCTTAACCTGAGCACAATTCCGGGATGGCGAACTTTGAAAGTTGAAATTCAATTTTTAAATTACAAAAATTGAAACTTGTTGTCTGCAGTCGACACCCGCATTTTTGAGGTAATGCTAAAAACGGAAGTAATATATATGACTGAAGAGGTTCATCAGGTCTGTTAATTAACAGCTAATAAAAGTTCTTTGCCAAGACCAAAGGAAAAACTTACGTTTTTCTGCTGACAGTTTCGCCAGAAACCTTCTGGCTTTCTCAAAGCGATTGATGTTGTTATTGATCCACCTGCCTGGAGCGGGAATCCCGGCCGGATGTTGTTGTTTTACCGGAAGTACTCCTGTCTCCAACGTTGGTCTTGAGCAGAGGATCAAAGACATGTGGCTTAGATGTGGTCCTAACTGGACCAAAGAGCTAATAAGACCAAAAACAAGCCAAACAAGAAAGACAAATCTAACACGGACAAGAGCAAAGGTAGCATTGTAATTCATTATGTGGCGGGAGTCTCTGAAATAATTAGTCGTATCTTGAGAAAACACAACGTCTCTACGGCCATGAAACCCCACACCACCATCAGAAATGTGCTCGTTCATCCAAAGAACAAACAAGACAAAGAAAAAACGATGAACTGTGTATACGAAATACCATGCAAAAACTGCCCACAAAATAGACAGTTCGGTGTCCGCATTAATGAACACAAAAGGAAGCGGAGAAAGCTAGCCAACTTAAATACACACGATCTAAGAGAAAGGAATCGCTCACCGAAATTAACAAATCAGCCATCACAGATCACGTGTCAAGGGCCAACCATTTAATAGACTGGGACAGCTCATCAATCCTTGGTAGGGAAGAAACCAGCAGGGCAAGATGGGTCAAGGAATCAGTATGGATTCGCAAGAGAGGAGACAACACCATGAACAGAGACGAGAGGACATCATTCTAAGCCACATCTTTGATCCTCTGCTCAAAACCAACGTTGGAGACAGGACTACTTCCGGTAAAACAACAACATCCGGCCGGGATTCTCGCTCCAAGCAGATGGATCAATAACAACATCAATTGCTTTGAGAAAGCCAGAAGGTTTCTGGCGAAACTGTCAGCAGAAAAACGTAAGTTTTTCCTTTGGTCTTGGCAAAGAACTTTTATTAACGGAAGTAATAGCTTGCCCAAAAACCTACATGTCGAACAAAAAAATTAAAGAGAAGACACAATCACAGCGTTTTTACATGGAAAATAATTATATTTAACAGATTTAAATTGATTTATTTTAGCTGCGATTAGAAACTCATCAAATCATCATGTCCCTCCGTTTCTTTATAGTTCATAACAACCGGTGAAATATAATTCTGAAAGAAATAACCGATTTTCTTTAAACCCGATATTTATAGTAGTAGTATTTCTCATGTTAAATCCATAATGTACAATCTTATAATATGATTTTTCTAATCTGATTCTTTTGCTATATTTGTAACAATTTTGAATTAATGTCTTTTAAGACATTAAAAGACATTAAGATTAAAAAAGTCTTAAAAACTTTAAATCCCCATAGAGCGGCACAGTTAAGCGGCAAAAAGATAAAGAGGCTTTTCTTTCGTTTTACCTCATTTCATTATTTCAGCTTAAACATGTCAAAATGACCAGAAAATCTTTCTGACAATTTTTACTAATATTATAGCATAATTTTTGGCGACAAAAAAATTCAAAGTTGACAGAAATCGTACATTTTGGCTTTAAGGACTCGGTCACCCTCCTTTGCACATCTTGTGGGATCTGGGAGCACAACAGATACACCCAAAAGACCTAAAATATTTAGGTATTTTATGAAACCCCATCTTCAATACAAAAGATCAAAATTTTCATATGATGGTCGGCTTTTCATCCCAGCTATACATATACTTAAGTACATATCATTAGATTTATAAAGTTTACCTATACATACACTTTAAGTATATATCATTAGATTTATAAAGTTTACTTCGAGGACTGTTAATGTTAAAAATGTCAATATTTAATCATTTGCCATAAAATTTGTATTATCGCGCATTTCATTCAAGAAATCTTAAATTATTTGATATCAGAAGCACATTCCTCGTTTTCAGAATGCAATTTGTAGCTGACATGTCATGTGCTCAGATCCCACAAAAAATACAGTTTTAAGATGGGTGCAGTAGCGTAGCCAGGGGGGGGGGGGGGGGGGGGGGGCAGAGCCCCCCCCGGACAAAAAAATGAAAGAAAAAGTGCCCTCTGACAAAAAATGAAAGAGAAAATCAAGAGGGCAAAGGAAAAGAAAAAGGGCAAGGAGCCCCTTTTCTAGCAAAATTCAGGGCCAAATTAGTGTAAAATAAAAAACATTTCCGCGCTACGCGCGAACATTGTAACAATAAAGCCCTTTTTAGCCGGATAATGGGCGAAAATAGTGTAAAATGCCATTTTTTTCGCGCTAAGCGCGCACATCATCCCAATAAGGCCCTTGTCGGGAAGCTCGAAGACATACAGTCTCTATGTATTGTATGATGCAATTTTTTTCGTCTGTGCCCCCAAAATTTTATTTTGCCCCCCCCCCCCGACCAAGAAATCTGGCTACGCCCCTGGATGGGTGACTGAGCTCTTGAGTAACTCATTTGCGTATTTGTTCGTACTTTACGCCAGTGGCGTAACCAGTAGCCGGGGGGGCAAGCTGCCCCCCCGGACACAAAAAAACTGGGAAGAAGAGCAAAAAAATTGGGAAGGGGAAAAGGGGAAGGAGAGAAAAGAGGGAAGAAAAAGGGAAGGAGAAGAGAAAAAGGGGAAAAAGAGGGAAGAAGAGAAAGGGGAAAGAAGAAAAGAAAAAAGAGGGAAGAAAAAAGGGGAAGGGAGAAGAGAAAAGGGGAAGGGAGAAGAGAAAGGGAAAGAAAGAGGGAAGAAGATCTATACTACTTTCATTGTGAAATTTTGTACTTTGAACACTGGATTTTTAGCTTCTAATATGCCAAAAACCATGAGCTTCAGGGGGCTCCGCCCCCTTGACCCCCACCGGGGCTTTGCCCCTGGACCCCACCCGTTTATCACTTCGCGGCAAGCCGCTCGTGATGCGCACATAAATAATACAACTTATGGTCAAAAATTGGGAAATTTTTCAATCTTGCCCCCCCCCCCCCCGGAAGGTCAGGTCTGGTTACGCCCCTGCTTTACGCCCTATTTATTGGTCTCCCTATGAGTTTTAAGTCGACCAATAAAATGGGTTTAATAATGATCCAATTATACAGTAAGCCAAAGAATTAAGGTACCCCGGTAAGGTACCAGTTATTTACGCTCGAATTTAACACCTCATTTTGTTGATATTTTTCAAGAAATTAAGACACGACGATCCAAAAACCCAAGGAAGATGTCAATTTAAAAATTGCAGTTTGCTCCATTGCATGCCCTATTGATTTTGTACACAAAGCGTTCTACATGGCATACAAGAGAGCTACAATCTTAGAAATAATTATTGTTCGAACACTTTTAAGGCCTTATTGGAATCCCCCTTCTACCCCGTACAATATGGTACCATATCTTCTTCCAACATTGTTTGGTGGGGAAAGGGGAGGGGGTATGCTTAAGATGAACATTTAGACAACACTACTATAATTCTTAGTTTCCAGTGCCTCATATAGAGTGCGCACTATAACTAAGAAGAACATGGGAATTACAGTTGGTGTTCGAACACATTTTTCCGGAATTGTAGCGCCGTGCTTCCATTGATTAGCACGTTAAAACTAGCGTCGTGCTTTCATTGATTAAAACACAAAAGTGCAACTTTTTATTTAGTTGTTTCTTCATTAGGTTTTAGATCACCGTTTCATTAATTCTCAATTCAACAATAAGGTCTTAAATCTTAAAAGGGTTGGTGGAAAGTATTGCACATTTCGTTTGTTACATCTTCCAAGATTTAGTGGCGGCGCCACAGACGACGGGGGGCATGGGGATTTCTTTCTATTTACCCCGGTATTTACTTCTCTTAATGATTTTACGTTTAATAAACCAGTAGCGTAGCCAGTGGGAGACAGGGGCAGACTTCCCCCGGACACCAAAAATTGGGACGGAGAAGGCGGGAAAACGGGGACAAGAAGAAGGGAAAAAAGAGAGAAATAAGCTTGCGAGAAGGAGAGAGAAAAGATAAAAGGGAGAAGAGGGAGAAAGAGATGGCAAAATGGAAGGAAAGGGGGAAAGAGAAGGGAAAAGAGAGGAAGAGGAGGGGAAAAGAAAAGGGAAAGGGAGGAGAGGGAGCGATAGAAAAAAGGGAAGGATGGGGACCAAAATAGGGCGATACTGACGTTTGTCCCCCCGGACTGACAATGCTGGCTACGCGCCTGAATAAAACAGTACTTTTAAATTAGTTAACAATCAATCGTGTTTTTATCATATCCACAGCTTTTCAAGAAATTTAAGGATCAACGGAAAGGCAAAGTGGAGATATTCTTCTGTGGTTCACCTTCTCTTGGAAAGAGCGTTAAGGAACATTGCCAGAAGTTCGGTTTCGCCTTCCACAAAGAGGTCTTTTGAATGTGCAATTTTCTGGTTCAGTGTTGGGCGATTTTCTTTTTATATTAGGCCCTAATTTGCAAATACCGAATCAAAAACACAGAACTGTAGTCATTTTTTATCTTTGAAAATTGCACGGTGGCATGGACTTAAATTTTGTTTGTGTTTATGCATTTGTTTGTTGTTGTTTTTTAATTTCTTTTCCTTTTTATTTTTGGTGCTTAAGGGTGTATTTACTTCGGCGTAAAACGCTGAAAGCTAATGACAACTAGAACTTTAGCAGTATATGTATAGTATGTTTAAAACAACAGTTATCATTTAAATGCACTTTTCATTACAAAACCAAGTGAATTTTTACTCACTACAAGTCCTTCACATCGGAGGACTTCATCAGATGCCTGGTGGTCATCTGATCCACTATTTTCCGGGAAACTGGTTTCTGGTACTTCTTAGTCTCTTTTCCCAGCCTTAATGTGCTATATATATTCATTCATTACGTTGTGTGTATTATTTTTTATTATTATTATTTGCATGAAACAAATTATGTTTATATCGCTTTATGTAATGTATTAATCAGGCTTCATTAGTTTCAATAGCTGTAATTGTTTAGTCAAAGTGCTTTAGTAGTGCATGTGTTTTCAAGACTCGGGTCAAGACTACGAGTTCGCTCTTTCTGACGCACAGTACCAGTGTAACAATAAGGAAATATTGCAGAAAGGGGCGAAAATGGAAGAGGAAACGAGGGAAAGAAGATAACGGAAAGAAAGGGTAGAGAAAGGAGAAATATAGGGATAAATGACGGAAGGGAAAGTGGAGGAGGAGAAAAAAGAGAAATATCCCCTTCGTACATACTGTGTACAATATTGTACACATGGACTTCTATTGCTCCCTGTATACCAGGGGAAGCTTATTACTGCAAACAAACACCATGTGCACAATTGTGCATTCATATGCTATCCTCCAGTGCAGAGCGCCCTCGCCTAACTGAATGTCACTTTTCATAATCTAAGAGGGCATCACCTACTACAGCACGTTGCCAGAAGACATGTACTTTCCCTTTTTAATTTTATATGAAATATCATTGTGGACAAGCTAAATTCTAGTCAGGGGGTCTAGTAAGACCTGTAGAAAACACGGAACACTATTTTTGATCAAATGCTTCAAACATTATGTGGTGTAGAATTTTTTTTAAATGGTGTGTACAATTGTACACAGTGTGTCTCACATTGTAAATATAAGACTAATATATTGTGTTCAGTTGTACACAGTGTGACTAATCTTATCAATATAAGGAGTTATTTAGTATACTTTGTACATCATTATAAGTTATGTTTAACTCTTTTGTCAATACTTCCATTCAGTTTATAATTTGCTCTGGATGCATTTTTTGGAAAAACCACTATGTAGGCCTGTTATTACAGAGATAGTTAGGAGTAACTGGTCGTTGATGGGCCCGAAAATGGATCGTGTAGAGTGGAGTAACAAATTAGTCTCAGAAATTAAGTTTATTAAGTGTGATGTCTTTTTCGGTCTCTCCAAAGACAAGAACTGTTTATTAGCATTTTATACCAAATTAATGAGAGTTAAGAGCCTACAGATATGGACGTATGAAGGCAACAGAAAAAAAGAAACAAAAGGTTCAAGTTTATTGCTTCACATAATGTTACCAAGTTTTACTGCCATTACTTAGTCATAATGTGTACAGTTGTATCCAAAAAATCATTGTAAACGTCGTCACTTAGTCACAATGTGTACAATTGTACACATGCCCTAATTTGCATAATTAATGAGGTAATTTTTTTTTCAGTTTTTCACAAATTACTATCCAAAATAGTTTTTGATCGAGCCATCTTCCTTCGTGTCCGAAGGGGCCTCGCCAACCCAGTAGGCCCTACTTAGTTTTAGCTTGGTTATAAAGTGGCAGGAAAAATCCCTAGCTTTGTGGAAAAACACAAAAACACAATTTGTACATTGATAATATTTTTCTTATATAGTTTATTTCATGAAATCTTAACCAAGTTAACAATATGCATTCAGATCAGTTTGATCTAAACAATTATCATACTTTTAAGTTTATGTTTTAAGTACAGGTCTATATAAGACTTAAAGTGTAGTTATGATCAATCGAATGTTTATAAAACTGCATGATCAAAATCAAGGCAAAATAATAATAATAATACTTAAGGGGGTACTACACCCCTGTGGTAAATTTGTGACTATTTTTGCATTTTTCTCAAAAAAATTACACACTGGTAAAAAAAAGTTATACATATTATTGGGGCAAGGAATCCAATTACTACACTGAAATTTCAGTGACTCAAGACAAGCGGTTCAGTATAATATACGATAGAAAACGAGGTACATCCAAGCGGTACCTTATTTCTTATCATAAATAACAAACCGCTCGTCTTTGGTCACAGAAATTCCAGTATAGTAATTGGATTCCTTGCCCTATAATATACATAACTTTTGTTACCACTGTGTTATTAGTTTTGAGAAAATGCAAAATAGACACAAATTTATCGAGGGTGTAAACCCTTAATAGGTAACAAAGCATGGACCGAACGATATTTCTGGCGGGGGGTATGATATTTGCCGGGGATATTTGGGGTTTCAAGGTGTTAAAGGGGTTATTTCCATAAAATTGAGAAACAGGTTTTCAAGGAGAAAGGATACGGCATTTTAAAAAATGCAAACAATTTACGAGATAAAAACGCAAGAGATAACACGATATTTGACAATTATTTAAGGGCTGGGGTATGAACGTTTGGACAGTATTTATTTTGGGACATTAGAACACATCAGACATATCGAATTGCATTCTGAATACGAAGAATGTCATTCTGATATCAAATAATTTTTATTTTTGAAATTCGCAATTTAATACACATTTTATGGCAAATCATTAAAATTGATATTTTTGATATTTAACAGTACTCGAAGTAAACTTTATAAATCTGATGATTTATACTTAAAGTGTATGTAGGTGGGATGAAAAGCCGACGATCAATTGAAAATTTGGACCTTTCGTATATGGATTTTTTTCCAAAAACACCAAAAAAAATTAGGTCTTTTTGGGAAAAAAATCCATATCTTCAATATGAAAGGTCAAAATTTTCAATTGACCGTCGGCTTTTCCTCCCAGCTACGTACACTTTAAGAATATATCATTAGATTTATATAATTTACTTCGAGGACTGTTATATATCAAAAATTTGAAAAATATCAAATTTTGTCATAAAATTTGTATTATATCGTGATTTTCAAAAAAGAAAATTATTTGATATCAGAAAGACATGCTTCGTATTCAGAATGCAATTCGATAGGTCTGAGGTGCTCTCATGTCCCACAAATAATACTGTCGAAACGCAATAAACGCTCATTCTAGATCCCTTAACCCCTCCCCAAAATATTGATCGGTAACCTATACTGAAATGTATACATTAACGCGTACATTTATCTATTATGATTGGTGACTCATCATGGCAAAACTATGGCCTTACCTTCATGTAAGCATCACGGAATATTTATATCATTAATCCTAACCCTAACACTAACACTAGACCCTATAACACTAACCCTAGACCCTAACCCTAAACCCTAACCCTAAAACCCAAACCTTAGAACTCGTGATATTGCTTACAGGAAGGTAGAGCCAAAACTAGGCAAAAATCGCCAAGATAGGCCTACTTTTGAAGACAACATAAAAACATAGCTAAAAACGATAGAAACAAACAAATGTTCAAGAAAAATATATATTTTCAAGTAGAAAAAACAATGTACTCAAGGCGAGTTGGATGCCGGCAAATTAATGCTCTACGTGCTAGCCATGCACTCCAATAGACAAATTTCAAGTTTTGAAATATTTTCTCAAAATATCAAGAGCTATCTTTTAAAAGAACTACTGAACCAATACTAGGCATGTTTGTACTCATTTTCATGCATTTTTCATGCTGATTCCAAATATGGTCATGAAAATTAACATTTTTGAATTTTTTTTTAAACTTGTCGTCTGCAGTCGACACCCGCGTGAAGAGAGTTAAGTTTTGATGGGTCACCTATTACTCCCTGTATCCTCGTGATTTGGCATATTTATGAATATCGGATGAATATAAACCGTATAACACATGAGGTACCGAGCCCTGGTAGTGGCGACCACACCAAAAACGGCTTTGCACCGCTAAACATTGGAGTGGCCGCCCTCTACAGTCGGCACAATAGACACGTTTATCGGGGATATAATGAAAGACAGAGATAATAAAAAGACTAGTTCGCGTCTGAAATTCTGACAACTAGACAAGAAAATGCCGTACTGCGCAGGTCGGCAACCAATCACGGCGCGCCTTTGCGATCTAGTCTTTTTATCTATGTCTTTCATTATAGTCGGTGTCTGAAAACCACAACATTGTGAGTTTACATGTACATAAATACCAGTTATCGTATTTAAAAACATATATCTTAAGGTGTGAATCGGAGCCTTGTGCCATATTTTTTTTCCAATTTTGGTAATTTGGGTAACATTTATATTTCCAAATGTATTGCAGTAATTGAGTAATGACAATAGGGCTAAGCTAAAACAAAAGGTTTCGCTATTTATCCCGTCCCAGGCAAAATCATACACATGGGAGAAAAATAAAATCCATTATATACAATGAGCCTTGGGCTCTCACGTATTGAACACATACATTTTCCTTTGAGTGTGGGATTTCTATTTCATTTCTCATGAGCGAAAACACCGCTAATTCAGGCACCACTCCGACTCACCTTAACGAAAAGCTCTGTACAATATGTATAACATAAATTGAGTACAAATAAAATTTAGAAAACCGTAAGACATATAACTGCCCTACGCCGACAAAAAGGCAAAACTGACACCTCGAAATTCAGTCTTCACTTTATAGGGTTGCAGATTTTTGACTCTGCAAATTTGAGGCCCTAAGGAGTTGTGCGATAATTATGAGCCCCCCCTCAGTAAAATTTGCAAGCGACGTGCCACAAATTGGTTTCCTTCCCTCAGCATGCCAATAAATATTGCCCCCCCGTCCTCAGCCTGAAAACAAATTTTACCTCTCAACCATTGGCATGATATCATTGGACAACCCCTATTTGCACATGGCAACTCATTTTGCAAACCATTAATGGTTTAGATATAGCGAGCATGCAATCTTGCATATTTGAACGTTTCTGTACTGTTTTCCTGGGCCAAAAATCGCTACCCCTTTTGACCTGCTCTACTAAATATCACTTGCCCCTCCCCCTTTAGGCATACCAAAAATTTCCCCCTCCTTTTTTTTTTTTTTTTGCTTGCCAAAACATTCTTGCCCACCCCCTCATAATTATTGCACGCACAGCCCTGTAACCACTAATAATATTATTGTTGGTTTTTTCAAACGGAAGCTGTCCATATTAGCATGTCACTTGTGACATTTTGTCGGCAACAAGGCAGTTAAAAGTAATATGAAATGCTAAGATACAATCTTAATGAAACTACAATAATATTAATAAATTTCAAACATTTTAAAGAAATGTTTTGTATACATCACAAATTTTGTCTTGATGAGTTTTAACCTTAAAAGGTTTCGAAATGAACCCTCGTATGGTACCTTTAACAATTATAGCTTTTTAACGTAACGGTTTACATGAAAAAAATGCTTTTACAATAATAATATCAGCCTTGATAAAGTATAATAACCAGTCATGACAACAAGGACAAAAGTTTAATATCATATGTATATAATTTATGAGCCGTAAAGGAAAAGTGCGATATCCCACAAAATCACAATTTCCGAGATATAATGGTATTCCACTTTCGGTAAAATTTCTTCTTTTTTCTGGTAAATTTAGGTGCTTTTAGAGCTGAAATTACCAAAATCTTCAGTGCTTTGTTTTGGTAAAATTCAGGTGTCTTTCGGAGTTGCGCGGTCCCAAAAACAGGGGTCTTTCCGGGGAGCATACTCGTTTTGGTCATTTGTGTTGAGTGCCACCACCACCACTGGCAGTATCTGTATAGTACTATATATACGAACTTTCCGAACTGAACAATATTGGGGTAAATTTGTTTTTTTTAATAGATGCACTATCAAATCCTGCACATTATGACACCACATTGAATCCAATGTGACTTCAAGAAGCAAAGTTACAAGCATTTGATTAGACGAAGGTCCAGTTTTAAAAGTGACAAACTGGCCTATTCAAAACTCCACAGACTAGACATCTGGTTTGAGAGTGGTGAATGGCTAATTTATGCGTTTGGCTTTAATTTAAAACAAAAGGAACAAATGAAAACTGAAACAAAAGAACTGACACCTTCTCTTCTATATTGCGTTAGTTATTGCATAATTTTGTCATACAATTGACACGTTCTCTTCTATATTGCGTTACAGTTATTGCATAATTTTGTTATAAAATTGACACTTGCCATAATTTTGTATCACCCATTTCCGCGAAACACTATGAATAAAGTATGGTGCTAGATGGTCATCGCAGCCTGTATACCTATGCCTTCCCGTAGGGTACTGCGCCAATAAAGTATCCTTACACTTGGAAAAATAATCACAATTTCCGAACTGAACAATATTGGGGTAAATTTGGTTTTTTTAATAGATGCACTATCAAATCCTGCATATTATGACACCACATTGAATCCAATGTGACTTCAAGAAGCAAAGTTAAACGTACAAGCATTTGATTAGACGAAGGTCCAGTTTTAAAAGTGACAAACTGGCCTATTCAAAACTCCACAGACTAGACATCTGGTTTGAGAGTGGTGAATGGCTAATTTATGCGTTTGGCTTTAATTTAAAACAAAAGGAACAAAAGAAAACTGAAACAAAAGAACTGACAAATAAAATGAAAGTTATGAAAAATATAGAGAAGTAAAAATTGATATAAAAACTGCTTTAAATCACGTTTCATTGAAGAAACTGTGTTGTCTCTTTGTTTCGCTTGTTTAGAATCTTTTTGCGCCTGAGGCCAGTTTGTCACTTTTAAAACTGGACCCTCGTCTATTCAATTGCTTGTAACTTTACTTCTAGAGGTCACATTGGATTCAATGTGATGTCATAATGTGCAGGATTAGATAGTGCATCTATTAAAAAAACAAATTTACCCCAATATTGTTCAGTTTTGAAATCGTGATTATTTTTCCAAGTGTAAGGATACTTTATTGGCGCAGTACTTTATGGGAAGGTATAGGTATGCAGGCTGCGATGACCATCTAGCACCATACTTTATTCATAGTGTTTCGCGGAAATGGGTGATACAAAATTATTGCAAGTGTCAATTTTATAACAAAATTATGCAATAACTGTAACGCAATATAGAAGAGAACGTGTCAATTGTATGACAAAATTATGCAATAACTAACGCAATATAGAAGAGAAGGTGTCAATTTTATGACAAAATTATGCAATAACTGTAGCGCAATATAGAAGAGAAGGTGTCAATTTTATGACAAAAAGAAATAAAAACTTAAGTTAGTTTTGTGCAACAAGCTTGAGTGATTTCAGAAGTAGGTACCGATTAATTTTAATTAAGTGAAAAATTAATTTGTATAGCCCTTCTCGAAAACTATAGTGCATAATTGTGGATATGCACTTACTGAATTAGCATTTTGTGCAAATGTTATTACAAACTTGAATAGGATTCCTTTTAATGGACCTTTTCATTTCGCCTGTAAAGTCTATGGAGAGAATTAAGGCTGAAAATGACGCTTTAGCCTCATTTTAGGCACTGAAATACTCATAAAAATGCTCAGATGGGTAATGAAATTCACATTAAATGCTACTTGACTAAGTACAAATATAATTAAATAATTTTGAAAAGGAGGCTAATAGCCAAAACAAAATATCCTACACCTTAATAGTCATGTTAGTGGTTATGGTACAATGCTGTCACGTGAACTTTTTTTTTAACAGAAAAATGTTTTTAATCCCCGGCGTAAATATTGATGGGGTATTTATCTTTAACAAACAAAATGGGAAATGTTAATAGAAACTTTTTATTTCAAATATGTTCGGCGTTTTTTTTAGAATGGGGTCACAAATTTATGCATAGCATTTTTAAAATTATAATATAACACCCGGAAGGATTTTTCAAAAACCTTAAAAACATTTTTCTTTTAAAAAATACTTCCAACATTTTGAAAGTTTTAGCATGTTTAGTATAGGAAACCAAAATCTATTTTCAAAAGAAATACCGGGACAAAATTGACCCAACATGCGTGATGTAGGCCTACATCTTCTTTTTGGCCTATTTGAGCTTGTGAGGCCATAGATATCCTATATAAAGTCATTTTGGGACGATTTTGCCATTTCCGGCCTCTTGTAAATTTAACGGTTCGTTCCTAACAACACCTGATATACAAGGGCCGTCACTTGGGTGGGGAACAATTTGACCTTAAATATTTTCGGTGAAGTCGGGTGAGAGGCAGAATGATAACTATGTCCGCATGGATCCTGGGTCCCAGTCACCGTGACACACCATAAATGACCGGGTTTCCCAGAATTTTTTAGTGTTCTCTTAAATTTAAATGCTAATGATGCAATGGTATAAGTAAACATGACCCCGTGTTATTATGAAATTATGCAAAGTGACGAATGTGATATCTTCCGTAACTGATGAGGGCGATATTTGCGTGCTCATACCGGGACCTGGAAAAGATTTGATTACCATGATGTCATTTCTTTTGTAGATTTTGCCGAAAATTTCATTTAGACATTTTAATCACAAATTAAGTGCTCATTGAGCAAACCTTCGATAAACAACCCTTTTGATAACCAATCTTGTAACAGAATTCCAATCAATTGTGACTGTGAGATGTGACTCGTCGGACTATTGTATTGGTTGTGAGCGCGCACATTCTCCTCGCTAAGCGTGATTTTAATACATCATGACAAACTGTTTGGATTGAATTCATATTCGACACTTTGCAAAATCCCTCAACATTGCGACTCAGTGTATGACACGGAGAACACTGTATTTATTTCAGTATCTTACATTTAACCTTTTCATGTGTTATTAGGAAACCCAAATCCATCTTGGTACCAAGGGCTTGGATTAAATTCATATTCGACACTTTGCACAATCCTTGTATAGACTGATTCCCGGTCGTTGCTGTTAAACACCTGCAAAATAAAAGAGTGACATATTTAATCAGTATTGTGCATGCGCACTTGAACAATAAACTGAATGACATTGCAAGGTTTGTCTCGCCACTGTAACCCAATCTGATGATTGGGTTATTCCAATTGATTGAAAATCCATACACGTAAATCACCTGTGGAAGACATGCCGTCGTTTTATCTTTTCTGTTTCGGTTTCGGTTTCAATTTCCGGTTTCGGATCTCATTGTTATTTTGAAGTGTTAGCATGGTACGTGTGAACAATCCTTTTATTCTAGTCTTTTGTTGCCCACAGAAAAGTTGAACGAAGATCATTTCTGTTTTAGGTTTCGGGAGTTATGTTAAATGCAAATGTGAGATGAGAGGGTCGGTGCTTATCTAAATTTTACGGCCGTAAATTCGCGATAAATTGTACGGCTTCAATCGACTTGCGTTGGGTGTATAGGTACTTCCGCCTAGGCGGGAGTGGCTCGTGAAAATAGCCCAGGGTATAAATATACATTAATCACTAGTAATCAGTATTGCCCTGAGACTAGTATACTAGTCTCAGGTATTGCCAAGAATTACGTATACTTGTTCGGTCATATGATTATGTAGGGATGAAACGGGGAATTATTTTCGGCCCAAATACACCTTAAAACTTGGTAAAATGCAACACCAAAGAAGTGCGTTGAAGTGAAACTAATTGGATTTCTTTCATTGGAATTGGTAATCTGATAATTGCTTCAGGCAAAATTGCCAGACTCAAATCTATTTTAAATGTATATTATTTGTCATTCATTGACCAGCGAAAGGGGCGCTAGACCACTAAAAAACACCGGTCTTCCACACACTGTGGGTGTTCCATAATCTTGTCTTATCCAGCCTTTATTAACAACATGCATCTACCTCTATTGAAATAAGCTGATTGGTACTTCAAACTTAACAACGAATTCAAGGAACAGATCAACTCACATAATCCCTTGCGTTTTCGTTTCTGAACAATAGAGCTCCCGATACAAAAAAGATAAAACGACAGATGGCATTAACTTCATACACAGGGGATGAATATTTTAAATTGAGTTATCCATAAGTAACTCCATTTAAAATCTGCATGCACTCCCTGTGTGTCTACACAGATCCTGGAAAGACGGATCTGGGGTGTCTGTGGGATTAAGTTCATGTCTTCCATGGGAGTGTATGCCTTTCAACTGCAATACCCCATTATCAGCTTAAAATGTAAACTTGAACTTTTAAGGGCTCGGATAGCTACGTTTGCACTGTATTTATGTGGAACCTGAGAAAACATCAGACACGGCAAAGTGCATTCTGAATACAAGGAATATCCTTCCTACATGAAATAATTTAGATTTTTTTAATTCGCGATATAATACAAATCTTATGACAAATGATTAAAAAATTGACATTTAACAGTCCTCGAAGTAAACTTTATAAATCTAATGATATGTACCCAAAGTGTATGTAGCAGGGATGAAAAGCCGTCCATCATATAAAAATTGTGACCTTTTGTATTGAAGATATGCATTTTTTTCCTAAAAATATATTATTATTCCCAAAATTATTTAGGGAATAAATGTATAATTATCTTCAATACGAAATGTCATGTTCATATGATGTAAATGATAAATATACCTACAATTTTTAAATTGTACTTAAAAGTACATAATCATTAGATGATAAAGTTTACTTCGAGGACTGTTAAATATCAAAAATTAAAAAAAAAATATTAAATTTGCAAATATATCACGAATTTCAAAAAAATCAGATATCAGAAGGGCATTGCTCGTATTCGGGATGTAATTTGGTGTGCCTGACGAGCTCAGGCCCCATTGAACGGAGACTACTCCCAATTCCAGAAAATACAGCACTAATTTTATGGAATTAAAAAATTTATAATTCTGTTTTGACGAATGAAACATTGCTGAATTCTTATCATTTTAATTGAAACTTACTGACAATGAAAGTACAGTTTTAACATTTGGCCAATTTGTGAAAATAAGGGGCAAAACATGCAATTTTTTCTAACAGTAATAATTGCAGTAAAATTCAAGGATTTACACAAAATAGAACTCAATATTGCTTATTTTTACTCAATATGAATTAGAATTTTTAAATTTCTAATGAGTCAAATTAACTCAATGCTAATTAAAATTAGCATTGAGTTAATTTGACTCATTTTGCTGCTCTTTTGCCTTTTGCTCAACGGTTGAGTAATACGTATTTACAGTGATATAATATTACTCTTAATCTTAAGGGAACAAACCAAAAGTTTCATGACGTCCTATAAATAAAAGTGAAATATTAAAAATTCAATTCCGAAAGATTAACTTTGACCGATATTTTAGAACTAGTTTTTACAATCGTAATCGGACTTTATGACCCCCCACCAACGAAAGGACTTTCGTTCGTTTATAGAACATCATCTTTTGGTTTGTTCTCTAATTATCTTTTTAATAATGTTATAGAATAGAATACAAAAATGTGTTTGCTAAAAAATAAGAGTAGATAAGCTGATATTACACTTCTAGAAGTGTTTAGGCTCGATTGTTACTGGATAAAAAACCCAAAACGCACGTTTTGGACCTAATTTCTAAAAATTGGCCAAATATAAAAATGACTTTTATTGCCAATCAATTTTGTCGAATTAAAGAACTAGGATTGGGCTACACAATATATGTTTCATTTGGCAAAACGGGATAATATTTCTTCAATCTCCTATCTGGAATCGGGAGGAGGGGCAGTATAACTATAGTCAATACATCTGAAAAACAAACAAAAAATTGAAACATTCTACACACTTGTTATAAAACGTGTTTTGGTTTGGGTCAAAATGCTTTTTAAAGCTGTTATTAAAATAACAACTAAAACTCGGGTTATATGTCATGAACACGTTTTTAAAACCTTTTCAACGACTTAACACTCATCTACAGCATTGTTATTGTAAAATATTTTTCTGTAAACGAAAAGACATTTTAGCTTGATAAAACCAAGTGAATTTTTACTCACTACAATATTTCGTCCTTCACATCGGAGGACTTCATCAGGTATGACTGATATGGTCATCTGATCCACCTTCCCGGGAGATGGGTTTTCGGTGATGTTTAGACTCATTTCCAGTCTTTTTTAAAAGCGGATCATAATTATACGTGGCTAAGGAAATATGTGCCCTCCTCTCTGTTTAAGGTAATGCTCCCCCTTCTTCTTATCTCCATGGCTTCTCGAACTGCTCTAGACTTCTTATTGTGCTCCCGCCCAAGGATCTTTGAATCGTCCCAATTAATTACGTGGTTGGCCCGGGCAACATGATCAGAAATTACTGATTTGGTATGTTCTTTTTCTGATATCTTGCGTTCAGAGCGAGTGTACCTTTTTTGTTAGTGGCCTTATTGACTTCAGCTTTGTGTTCTGCCATTCTAGTTCCAAACATGCGAGAAGTTTCACTGACATAAGTCTGATCGCAGTTTTGGCATCCAATTTCATTTAGGGTGCACTAAGATGCGCCTGAGTGTTTGGAGAGGTTTCATGGCTGTATCTACCTTATGTTTTTGAAGATTCTTTGGATACGCTCCGACACGCCATGCCTTTACTTTTCTCTTCAGTGGTCTTATTTTTCTTAGAGATTGGGTTTTCAGGGTTTTGGATCTTATTTTTCATTTAAGGTTAGCCGAGAGTTTTTCATGCGCTTGATTTCAGAGGGGCGTAAGTTCATAACAGAAACAGCCATGCAGAAAACGCACAAGCGTACCGGGACGTAGGCATACTTATAATAGGCATATCACCTCAAAAATAATCGCAGCAGAAACATGTTATTTAATGTTCCTACATTATTGAGCTTTATTAAAGCATCAAAAATCAAAAAACAGAATTGAAATCGGTCAATGCATTGTGACGTAGTGTCAATTTAAAGATGCTCGTAGATGGAATGAAATCCTGCCACAAATGGCTGTAATGACAAAATTGGCACATTTTAAGATTTTGAAGGTATATTTGGACGCTTGCTTGAAAAAGCAGCGTTAATTTAAATATCACATGTTAAATGCATATCTTTCCTGACTTCGTTACAGAAAACAAAATTAAAAAATCTATCATTGAATAATTATAATAAATTAACCAAATATACTATTTTAGCAATTTCGGCCAATCTGCAGACAAATTAAATTTCAAAAATGACTAAGTTCAGCTAATTAATATGCAAAATTGATGCCAATAGAAAACCGTACATGATATAAAGGTGCGGTTTTTTTTGCACACATATGTATACAAAGTTCTTTCAATTGATAACAAAAAATACACAAAAAGTAATTAATTATGCAAATTAGGTAATTACAGCTAATTATGTATTTATGATATTATTATGCAAATTAGGCATGAGTAATTTTAGGTTTTTTTCAATATTTAATGAACGTCTGTTCATTCATCATAAATTTTTAAGTATGATCCTGTTATGAGGTTGAATAAATGAACTGCAGTTAATTATTTAAAAACAATACAAAAAAATAAAAAGTTTGACATTTTGACGGTGTCTGGAATATAATTTTCATTTTACTGTAAACATGGTATGTGTCACCATTACTCAAAGCCAAGTCCGAAAAGTAAAAATTAAAATTCAGTTGCAATGAGACTTTAAATTAACATTTTGTCATCTGGATTAACATGGGAGGATAATCGGTAAAAGCAAAAGCTATTTTACTGTACCGCGTATACAAAAATAGTATGGCCTTGGACACACACAATGGCTTAGAGCTATTGTGGTTTGGAAAATTACTCCCTAAAAATATAATTGATTAATGTTTTGCTTCAACTAGTTTTAGGAAGTGTTTCATTCGTTGTCGACGGAATTAATTTACATGCTAAGAAAGATTAGTATTTCAGCTAAATGGTGGTAGTTCCTTTACTTCAATAGGCCTATATTTACTGATTTATGAGCGATCTTCAAAAATCCATAAAAACAGGCAGTAGCTCTTAGACAAAACAATTTTTTTATTTAAGGACCCGATGTTAGCCTCGGAAAGGCTTCACACACCATATATTAAAAATTCAAACAATTTGGATAAATGAAGCATATGAAGAAATTCATTTATCGACATGGATGTTTTCTAAAATTGGCCAAATTTGAAGCGCGCCCTTTTCAATTCACTGTTATGCTTGCATGCACAGTGTAGCAGAATTATTGTGCAGCCACTGTGACATACCTACTTATAATAGAATATCGATCCACGGACAAGACATGAATAGGCTATGAAACTTGGCTTAGCTCTTGCCGATGCCCGGAGCTCGTGAGTCGGGGGGGGTGTCATGAGGGGCGGCATGCCGGGTCGGATGCGGGGTCGGATGCCGGGGGGCACAAGCCGTTTTCGGCAATTTTCATAAGGATTTTATAAATTTTAAAATTGATTTGGGGCACTTCGTCAAGCTACGCCCTGGAAAATTGGTTGATTTTGAATTTATAGCCTTGATAAATCAATGATGCTATTCCCCTGATTACAATGTAATAGGGTACAACAATAACATCAACAACAATATCAAAAAGCAATTATTTGCAAATCGAATTTGGGAAGAATATTCAACAAGACAGACTTAGCAGGCCTACAAATTTCTGAATTATATAAAGTGAAAAACAATCAATCACGATTCACTGCAGTCAGCGAATCAATCAAATAAAACTAAAAAGAAAGGAGCGAGAAAGAATAAAAAAATAGTGAAAAGAGAAAGAAAGAAAGAGAGAGAAAGAAAGAGAGAGAGAGAGAGAGAGAGAGAAAGAAAAAGAACGAAAAAGAAAGAAAGAAAGAAATGAAAAAAAAAAGAAATGAAAAAAGAAAAGGAGAAAGAAAAGAGGAAAGAAAGGAAGTAAAAATGAGAAAAGAGAAACAAAAGAAAATTCAGCCACACGGGGACTCGAACCAACAAAAATGTTTCATAACAGATCCCCAGTCCAACGCTCTATCCACTCGGCCATACATCAGCTTACGCAATTGCTTGTTCCCGAAGCGGATATATAACTATAATTGGATGCAATTACGTGATTACAATCGCGTCCGCACAATGGCTCTTAGAATAAACACGCATCTCGGCGCTGAAATTTTGAACGAACTGATGAAGGAAAAACCTCGTTTTTTGCAATACTAGCTTCAATTTGGAGTGAAAATCAAATGGGATAGCAATTGGCAGAATGTTGAGAAATAATGTAGGTATTCAGATGTCTGAATTAACGTCCCGTAATCCAGATATCGATAATGTAACAAAACAGTGTTTTGTGGTACAAGATTCTCGAAAATTGTTCCCAAAAACGGGCTAATAAAATTTAATCGGTACTGTATTTTGTTCTTCCCCATGGCAACATTATTTCTTTGGTCGATTTGTAGTACAATACAAAAAAGAGAAATAATCACTCGGCGTGGTTTTATACGGAGCGAACATTTGAAAAAAACTGCATGGAACGCGTTTTTGATCTTTTGAACATGGTGCGTAAAAATGATTTAAACGAAGGATTTTCAAACGGATTCTAAAAATTTGTATAAACACACAAAAACAATGTAAAGATACATCCATGCACCAACATTTGACTCACTGCGATATTTGATTGCTGAGAAAACGCGGTTTTAGAGAACAACTTTATACGTCTTTTATACGTTTTTTTATACGTTTCTTCGTGTAACCTTAATCTTTTACTTTGTCCATCGTCCATTTCGGGTAGCCACAGTTTTTAAGGGCTGTGCGAATATGCTCTTCTTCTTTGATTTTATCACTTGTTTCTGTGACAACAGAGTTCATGCGATCGAAAAGGGTTCTGATTACTCCCATTTTTTGATGGAGAGGATGCTCTGAAGTGTAATCAAGATACTGATCTGATAATAAGTGTGTCCAAGAAAGGAATTTTTCCATCTTCCTCTTTTTCGAAAGTGAATTTAATACTGTCTGTTTGGTATATTGTATTGAGACCTGTTTGGTCTATTGTATTTCCTTAGCCACGTATATGATCCGCTTTAAAAAAAAGACTGGAAATTAGTCTAAACATCACCGGAAACCCATCTCCCGGGAAAGTGGATCAGATGCCCATATCAGTCATACCTGATGAAGTCCTCCGATGTGAAGGACGAAATATTGTAGTGAGTAAAAATTCACTTGTTTTTGTCAAGCTAAAATGTCTTTTCGTTTATTTAATCAACAAACCTGATGAACTTATTCAACGATTGTTCTGTAAACAGTTATGCAAAATATTTTAGCACTTTATAAAGAACATTATGTTAGCAGGTACAGGTTAGAATATGCTGCATGCAGCAAGTGTTTAAAAATGTTTGCATAAAAACGTTTAATACCCTACACTGTAAGAAATAAAGGTTCTAAATAGAACCTCCTTTGTCCTCTCAGGAGAACCTACCCTCTTGAACCTCTCAGAAAAGTTCGTTAATTTTGGAGAACCCTCAAAAGTTCTCTAAAGAACTGAAAACGGTTCTGTATCACATTTTTGGGGCCATTTTCGATGGTTTTGGAACCATTTTTGGTTCTTTAGAGAACCTCTAAGAGTTCTCCTGAGAGGACAACTTTAGAACTTTTTTAGAACCTTTATTTCTTAGAGTGTATATATAATCCGACATTCAAAACTTTTTCTGTAAAACGTTTTGTGGGGTTGGGGTGAGTTCGATCATTCCGTCGCTATAGGATATAATGTCTTGAAGCTTCAGAAATAGTCAATGAACATGCAGTTTAACGTCATTTTAGTGTGATTTTTATTACCGTGTAAACTCAGCAAAAACAAAACGTTTTACAGAAAACGTTTGATTGTTGTGTTATATAAAGGGTATAAAACGTTTTAATAACCTTCCCAAAACAAATTTGAAACTCAAATGCAAGACATTTAAACACAATGTTATTAGAGAGTTGACAAATATTTTGCAACAATGTTTACCAATAAATATTTCACAATAATATCTTGACAGCAACATTATTAAAATGTTGTTGTAGTGTTTGTTTATATAAACGTTTTAAAAAGTGTTTTCATGACCTTTATATAACCCGACATCCAAATGTTATTACGTTTTGAAATAATGTCTTGAGAACATTTTTTACTGGGAAGAAAAATTAGTATAATGTTAATAACACGTCATTATTACAACACAAATGGTTAGTATATACTGTATCCGTTCATCATTATCGCGCTATTTGCAGACGACATTTGCAGACGACATTTGCAGACGACATTTGGTCCTCAAATTTGATTACAATACCAAAAAGTATATAATTATTTTAATGACGTTCATTCCCGTGTTCATTTTCGTACGATGATTGGTCAATGCAGTTCACGTGACGAAGCGTGACAAACTCGCGAAATGGCCGTTGCTTTTTATCAAATGTAATAGTTATTGATCTATCGGCTCAACGCTCATAAAACAAAAAGTACGTAAGAGCACGCGTAAAAACCGCTTTTCTAAAAATTTGGTCGAATATTTGCCCGGCATCTTTGACATATGGGCAGATTCCATACACGTATATAAAGAAAAGTCTTCAGGGTTCTCGAATGACCCTTTATACATGAGACGGAATTTCTAGAAAGAACTTTTTTATACCTTCCGGGACTAGACTCTATTAATTAATAGTCTGCAAATTGGACACCCTTTCCAGTCTTCAGGCCTTAATATACTAAGTACTGACTATAATTTGGATATATGCGTACCCTTTCTGATATAGTTTTTCTGCTGTTCACGCAGTTTGCGAGCATGAAACTCCGACCTATATAAAACCAGCCTTAATTCAGCGGCGCGCCTAGATATAGTAAATGAAGACAGAAAAAATTAACTGAGACTGACAGCGACTCATCGCCAGGCAGATACGGTAGGTGAGGTGTTTGTCCACAGAAGCGTGCCACTCGGGTCAGTATCAGAGGATGATTTAAGGAAGCCCCATCATGCACTGTAAAAGTGTTGTCACTAGAGTTTCAACTGCCACTTTACTTTTCAAATCCCATTGAACTCTGTGCAAAAGATGTTGTTTTAGAATTGCCCGTGTGTCATTATTACTTGGTCGATTTCAGATTTAAAGTGATGTATGCATGAAGGATAATTCACACCTTCTGTAGATAACATAAAATGTGAAATCGACCAACCTTTTGAAGGTGGTTTTATTGTAAATATATCTGTCCAAATTCAAATTTAACCATGCACGTGTGTATGCAGTGGGCGGGCATGTTCACTCACACAGCTGTGCTAACCGCAAGACTTGCTGGGAAGTGCTTAAATCATCCTCTGGGTCAGTATGACTAAAACCTGTCATAATACATGCGTCAAAATACATCGACACTAAATTGAATTGTCATATTACAACTATTTTGTATGCAGTCCATATTCCTGATCAGAAATCGTGCGTTCATGTGTGGTTTTCATATCAATGCAACATCGAAAGCGAAGCAACACAATAATAATTTTAAAAAATATCTGAAACCAATTTTGGAATGTTGTTGACGGGTAACACTAACAGTAATCTAGGACCTACAATAATACCGTATGCCACAGAAATTGTATGCCTTCCTATTTTTGTAAAGTAGCCCATGGTCAAACTTCCCGGACTGACGCGGTATTTTCTTCATGTGGAATAAACTCCGTTACAGTGTGATGCTCCGGGGATGATGCTGTACTACAGAGGACACAATAGCCCGCATCTTTTGTCTATTATCACGTTGCTTCCTATATTGGGGCACCTTTCTTTTCACGCAGGTGAGATTTGAAGCTACTCTGTGTGCACACACAAACAGTACTTTAAAAAGCTCTACAGGGCCTAATTTCCCCTCAAATGTCCGTTTTTCTTTTCACGCAGGTGAGATTTGAGGCTACTCTGTGTGCACACACAAACAGTACTTTAAAAAGCACTACAGGGCCTAATTTCCCCTCAAATGTCCGTTTTTATTACAGCTGCAATATAATATATTGATAAATTAAAATAAACTGTGAACAATGGTGAAAGGCAGGTGGTGTATGACGTGCAGTCCCTAAATTCAGTAAATTTTCATCGTCAACCGTGTACTTGAATGGGATTATTTTGAAATTTTAAAACGCTTGAAATATCACAAACAAATAGGCCTATGTTGATAAATAATATAAATACAAGCTAAAACCGTTGGGGTTCGATAATGAACCCCACAAAATTAATCGAGTATATGGAAAATGCCATACGGCCGGGCGGTTTCACGAGTTGCCGGCGCGATCATGTCATCCGCCGCCTGGTGAAAGGAAAGACGAAAGTGTTACATTTGTGACAAAATCTAAGGTTTAACGAAGACAGGATCCTGGCCCGAGGTGAAAATAGCTAACCGTTTCAAATGTCGATATAAACGTGATAATCATCATAATACAGCATTTTATCTATTAAATAGTTCGGCTCAAAGTGCAAAGGGAATATTACTGAAAGTGAAACGTTATTTATATATAATTCTGAGAAAAAGAAATAGCAAAATCGAAATTTGTTAAAAGATGACATTAATATATCCCACCACCATGTGCATGAAATGAATTATGTACTGGGGAAAAGAAACACCCACCGAAACTGCGCCAGCCAAGTGAAAACAAAACAAAGCAAAATAGTTTTTTAAACGTCTACAAAATCAAAAGAGCACGCCTTTCCATCTATGAATATTCTGTACTTTTCCTCGTTCTTTTCTATTTCTCCTTCCAAGCCTTAATTTTATTTCTTTCGATTATTTTTAAGTATTGAAAATAAAAAAGATTAGCCTTGCATCAGAAAATATGCAACATTACATCTTGATTCTGATCATTAAAAATTGCATTGTGTTTCTGCTGATACTTTTTGACATACTAGTGACGTAAGCGATGTGTTTCATCGAGGTGTTTGTTTCTTCACTCCAGTAATGAATTAATAAAAACATTTAGTATATCATAAATCATACCCAATCCAATACATATGTAGGATGTTATACTAAGAACTGTCCCATGCAAGTATTATCCAGTATGCCCCCTCGGCCGAATCCAGTGCGAAGGGGGTCGATGAAAGTGAAAAATGTAACCCTGCCTCGTTTGTCAGAAGGCAAGTCGGAATTTATGACTGTCGAGAAAAAAGTAACGAGAATGAATGTGTCTCTCCAATGAAAACTTGTGCTAAAGCTTTACAAATACCATAGATGCAAAAGAACGTGAAAGAGGAGTAAAGATGCTATATTACTAATATTATTAGTCCTTTTTAAGGGCGTACTACACCCCTGTGGTAAATTCGTGACTATTTTTGCATTTTTCTCAAAAAATAATAACACACTGGTAACAACAGTTATGTATATTATTGGGGCAAGGAATCCAATTACTACACTGAAATTTCAGTGACCCAAGACAAGCGGTTCAGTAAATATGATAGGAAACGAGGTTACATTCTAGCGGTACCTCTTTTCTTATCATAAATAATGAACCGCTTGTCTTGGGTCACTGAAATTCCAGTGTAGTAATTGGATTCCTTGCCCCAATAATATACATAACTTTTGTTACCACTGTGTTAATAGTTTTTGATAAAAATGCAAAAATAGTCACGAATTTATCGAGGGGTGTAGTACCCCCCTTAAGACCAAATGCCCTTCAAAAATGATCAATAATGAGGTTTAGCTAGTATGATGTCCACTCTGTATTACGAGTCCACCGCTAAACCTCGTAATAATACTAGTTCTAGCGGACTTCTCCATACCATATGGCCACAGTATCAATTATGCTGTAGCTTGCATGGCTGGAGAATAAAGAGGCACCAAGAATGTTTCATGCATACACTGTTAGAAAAATGGGTAAAAAACCGTTTTGGTAAAACACGTTGCCCAACATTGGGTACCCAACATCGGTTAAGGCAATGTTGGGTAAAATTTACCCAATGTTTTATGGGTTAAATGTTTTACCCAGCCCAATGTTTTAACAGTGTAACCATGGTAACACTCTGGATACAGGTGACGTAATACTATCAATTGTCAATGAAATCCCTAAAGGCACTTTCCCCTACCTAAGATAAATAACCTACGGTCATTGAAGTATACGGGAATAAGATACAAGCCATTATTTGACGTCAAACGTCTTTGTTTGTTTCTATAGCCAGTAGTGATCATAAAAAAGACGATCTAGGAAGCTTGTACGTTACCTGTGTTAACCTGGTCCCATCGGAACCCATGTGTGCTCCGTACGCGTGGAGCGACCGTTAAACAGACAAACTTTCTACAAAATTTGGACAAAGTGTAGATTCTTCATTGTTTTTAAAGAAAAAATTGCTTTTTAGTATATTTTGATTTATTTTGGGGGTCGGTTGTCAGATTTCCTGGCCAGCCACACCCTCCTTACCCAAACCAACATTTTACTTTGCGATGATTATAAAAACCACATACTTTCCGTGTAGGGAAATGCAAGCTGTATACACATCAGTGCTTCTCTCTTAAATTGCCTGATTGAATATTCAATCAAAAAGATTGAATTTTCAATTTCGCCGTCCCGATTTAGGACAAATCGTTTTCGACTGTATATTCAGTCGGTGAGTTGAATTTTTCAAACTATTTTTTTCCAGCAGTGATTCTCAATCTTTAACAATCTTTTAGTGATTGAAGTTAGGGGCAAATCTTTTTCGATTGAATTTTCAGTAGAAAGGATTGATTTTCATTGTTTTTCAATCTTTTGCCGTCCCAAATTAGGGACAAGTCCTTTCCAGTTGAAAAAAAGATTGAAAATGTTCACTCTTAAACAGTTGAAATCTCATTCCAAACACATGCAACACGTATACATGTCATTTGCCAGTACATTAGGATTAACACTTGATTAGATAGTGAAATCAGTCTACAAAGAGAGTTTAAGTGAAAACAAAAAACATTTCAATTAAGATTGATTCCTATCATCAATCGTTAAAAGATTGACATATTTCAATCGGCCAATTTACGAGAGCTTAATCAATATGCAACATTTGGTCCCCTTGAAATGTCCAGGATTTATAGTTTTATGAATATCATCTATAAAATATACCGGTAAGGTAGCTCCTATGTTGCATTTTGATGAGACAGTCTTGTCCATAATCGCTGACAGTTGATGGGTACCAATCATTTTGATACAGCCTGTACAGTGCTTACAGTAGCTTCGTACTCCACTTACTCAAAGTGCCTACTCTGGCTATTACATATCATATAACTCTGATTTGTATTCATTTGTACAATTGATAGAGTTTCACATCTAAACTTTTCAGTCACCGTACTTCCTGTTTCCTAACTTCCCTCTACTTGGGGTTTCGCGATCAATAAACTGGCATATCCCAAAATCAGAATTGTTCATAAGTGAGCACTCAATATAATTATGCCAATTATGTTGCATTCAATAACATACGTATAGACTTTACTATCACTAACCATAATAAACCTTTTTATGACCAGAATACTTTGACTTGTGGTATCTGTATAATTTGGAGTTCAACTGAACGAGTTCATCATGATTATAATACTAGCATAATTTCTTTATTTATAAAAATATCGACTATGGCATAGTCCGATGTTGCGTGTTTACTGATTACTATAAATAAAACCAAAACAAGCCATCAAACCCAGTTTTATTTGACACAAAGCCTGTAGAGTTCATTTTTTAAACCACGTGTCACACAAGGTGGCAGGATGCCAAAGCCTTTATATCCACAGCAATGATGAAATAGCGTAAATAAAAATACTGATGAAGCGATAAGGAAAAATGCCACATTTGAGTGATCTCAACCTTTAAAGGGAGATTGAAAAGATGATGGACCTTATCCCGTTGTCATGGTAACCATTCTTTATTTAAGACAAGACATATCTTTGTGAGTTTTTAATTTCAAATGAAATGAAACATCAACACAGAAAGATTTATCCTGGTATTTTGAATTGACGATCTAAATCCGTGGTAAAGCGGCGCTATGGGCTCTCAGCTGATCATCAGATCCATATACTCTATACGATGCATAAGATTCTAAAATAGTGCAATCAAGATTAATGTTTATTTATGACCATTGTGTTGTTTACATGTGTATCCCTTGTATACTGCTCTTACCATTTCTCGTATCGCTATCTTCCCTCAAAAAACGGGTTAGCAAATTAAGAAGAAGATCATTTGAAGACTGTTCTATAAGCAGAAATAAAGAAAATCATACAAAAATTTAAAAGAAAGGCAAATCAAATTTTGAAGCGTTTGAGCGATAGAAAAACCAACATCGAGTTTTTGCCAAATAATAAACATGGAAAAAATATATGAACACAATAAAAAGCAGACGATACGATAACGATTCGAACATTAACCAAAAGTAAATAAATGTTAGACCCATCCCGCAACTGGGAGTGGCAAGAGGGGCATGCGCAAGGCACACCCCTTCCTCTACCATGTCCGTTGGACCATATAAAGCATGTTAAGTGACCATGTAGCACAAAAGTTCATTTTAATAGTATTTTTAGTATTCAACCGTGACGGGGGCCGATACCAGTTACCAAGAGTGTACTATAAACATGATAAAGTGTTGGGGTCAAGTGTCCAAAAGGTCACTGATCAGGAACTCGAGTTGCCAGTCTCCCGATGAAGGTCAAAGATGTGACCGAAAATTTGAGGTTCGTCTAATCTTGTGTTGAGATCAAAAGTTTAAAAAAATCGAAATACGTCAAGATAACTCATTTTGTTTGCGTTGCAAAAACTTCTTTTCATTGAGTTGCAACAACGCAGGCACTGTGTTATATAGTTGATTTTCATCAACTAAGTTCCCTGCACCGTTGAATTGTAACAACTTCAACAACTCACCTCAGATGATTAACTTTTGCCAACAAAATTGTTGGCATAACTAAAAAATTCCAGACTTTTTGAGCTGTAAGACGAGAGTTTTAAAAACTTCATTATTTTTCTGTAATCAAATTATGTTTCATGTTTGATAACAATTAAATTTTGTTTACCTTTTGTCGCTTTTGCTTTATTCCTATATCCCGATTCTAAAGGGTCCATAAAATTATTAAACTGTCCTGTTGCGCGTTTTTCTTGCTCTTCTTTTGTTACTCCCTCAGGTTTCAATGGATCTACAAAGTTATCAAATCGTTCAGTTCCTCGCTTCTCTTGTCCTTTCATGTTATTCCTGAATCCAGACGCTAATGGATCCACAAAGTTATTAAACTTCCCAGTTCCGCGTTTTTCTTCTCCTGTATTCGTTCTGAATCCAGTAGCGAGTGGATCTACAAAGTTATTGAATCGACCAGTTCCGCGTTTTTCTTCACCTTGGTTCGGCCTGAATCCAGTAGCGAGTGGATCGACAAAGTTATTGAATCGCCCAGTTCCGCGTTTTTCTTGACCTTGATTTGGCCTGAATCCAGAAGCGAGTGGATCGACAAAGTTATTGAATCGCCCGGTTCCGCGTTTCTCTTCACCTTGATTTGGCCTGAATCCAGAAGCGAGTGGATCAACAAAGTTATTGAATCGCCCGGTTCTGCGTTTTTCTTCAGCTTCATTTGGCCTGAATCCAGAAGCGAGTGGATCAACAAAGTTATTGAATCGCCCGGTTCCGCGTTTTTCTTCCCCTTGGTTAGGCCTGAATCCAGTAGCAAGTGGATCGACAAAGTTATTGAATCGCCCAGTTCCGCGTTTTTCTTCCCTTGGTTCGGCCTGAATCCAGTAGCGAGTGGATCGACAAAGTTATTGAATCGCCCGGTTCCGCGTTTTTCTTGACCTTGGTTCGGCCTGAATCCAGTAGCGAGTGGATCGACAAAGTTATTGAATCGCCCGGTTCCGCGTTTTTCTTGACCTTGGTTCGGCCTGAATCCAGTAGCGAGTGGATCAACAAAGTTATTGAATCGCCCGGTTCCGCGTTTTTCAGCAGCATCTATATACACAGAGAAAAATAAAGCAGTGGAAGAATTATTATGATCAAAAGATAATGTAAAAAAAGAACATAGGTCTAATGTAAGATGCAAGTTTTTCAATACCAATCTGCCAGTTTCGAATGGAGCTGAAAAGTAGGCACTGTATGATATGTTATTCAGCTGTGTTTTAATTGGGAAGCGAACTCACTATCTTTTACCAATTTTTTGTAATATAACGATTAAATATATCGAGTAAATATAGGATTAACAACATGTTTTATAACGTCCTGTATAAAAATGTTTTTAAATTAATAGTGAAAGATATTTTTACAAACGTTTTACACTTAAATAACATTTTGTTGCAATGTCTAGTGGTATTGTATTGAGTAATTGATAATGTTATTGATAACGATTCGAACATTAACCAAAAGTAAATAAATGTTAGACCCATCCCGCAACTGGGAGTGGCAAGAGGGGCATTCGCAAGGCACACCCCTTCCTCTACCATGTCCGTTGGACCATATAAAGCATATTAAGTGACCAGGTAGCACAAAAGTTCATAGACATCATTTTAATAGTATTTTTAGTATTCAACCGTGACGGGGGCCGATACCAGTTACCAAGAGTGTACTATAAACATGATAAAGTGTTGGAGTAATTGATAATGTTATTGATAACTGCTTATTTCTATGGGTGTGTGTATAATAATGTTGGGTGGGGGGTATGTGTGTATGCATGCAATTGTTTGTATTATATTGTGCAACTTAGGCCATAAATGTTAATTCTCTCCACGCGGGTGTCGACTGCAGACGACAAGTTTTTTCAAAAATTCAAAATTTCAAAGATTTCAGAATTGTAAATTTTCATTACCATATTTGGAATCAACATGAAAAATGCATTAAAATGAGTACAAACAAGCCTAGTATTGGTTCAGTGGTTCTTTAGATAGCTCTTGATAGTTTGAGAAAATATCTCAAAACTTGGACTTTTTATGTTGAAGCTTATGGCTAGCACGCAGATCATTAAGGGGTGTTTGTTTCAGGCCTTTAGACCGTCTGAGCATCTCCTCATTCAAATGGCAAATAAAAACCCTATTCACTACCCTTTTCTTTAACGAATCAAAACAAGCTTGAGACATGTAGCAAAATAATAATTACAACCTTTAAACTAGAACCACTATTTTTGTTTGCATGGTATATTTTCGTTTATGATTGATGTAATGTTAAATGAAAAATATGTAGAAACATGTTTAGATTTACACGTGAAGGGGATATTGATATATTGATATTAAACCGTTGTTTTATAACCTCATTAATTATTATACAACTCAACATTCAATGGTTTTCTTGCAATCTTGTGCGCCATTTTGAAAATGTTACGAAAATATTTTGTGTGTATTTGGGTACTTATCTTGTTTACGGAACTTCCGATAATAAATCTCTTTTCAAGAAAAGTGATCGTTGATAGTAAAGAGGCTTACGTGAGTTCTTACGGGGATCTTACTTGTTTTGAACCTGAAGCTTTATCTTTACCTTGCAAATAAGTGGTAAGCCGTTTAAAGAGTAGCTTGGCTTCTGCATCATGTGTCTCACCGTCTGAAATATTAAAACAAAGAGACGGGATTTACAATGATGGATTCATGTTATCCTAGGCTTGAATTAAATGTCATGCAGGTAAAACCGGCTAATCCGTTGTTAGCATTTGCAATAGATTCAATCCGGTCCATGGAAGAAAGATGATCAGGCCAAAAAAATGTTTGATTGGCGTAACCCGACCTACCCTAAATATACTACCGACCCTGAATTTAATTTTGAGAGAGCGGAACATTTTTAATTTAATTTTGCGGACCTATTCTTTGGAACTCTCTAGATAAAAAATAAAAATCTCAAAGTCCATAAAACATTTCCGCAAACAGCTTAAATAAAATCTTATCTCTAAGTACAATTAGCCCATTCTCGAGCACTGTAATTTGTCATGTCTGTTAGTCATTTTTATTTATATTGGTTGATTTCATAATCTTTGTTTTGTTTTTTCGTCAGGGAAAGGCAATTCTCAGGCATTATTGGCTTTTCTGCCTTTTCCGCCATATTGTGTTTCCTTTGTACTTTATTGTAATTGATATATTTTTTGATGTAGTTGTATATTTTTATATATGGAAATAAACGAATGGAAATGGAAATTTAATATACTATTAACAATAAATGCTCTAAAATGGAATGAATAAAGTAGTTTGTGACTAGTAGAAGTTAGGGAAGTTAAAAATAGAGACGGGCATGTGAGGTGGGGCACAGGCCTTATGAACGTGAGATCGGTCATGATTGTGGGTTCGAGCCCCGACGTGGCCATGTGTGTTGTGCCTTTGAGTAAGGAAAAAGGTACTTCACCTCAATTACTCCTCTCTACCCAGGTGTATAAATGAGTACCGGCATTCTTTAATGCTGGGAAGGTAACAGACTCGCTGTGGAGGAGGTGTAGCGATCCCCCTATTACAACATTACTTGGGAGGAGTCTGGCCCGTCGGCAAAGAAAGAGAGACGGACTCTCCGTTCACTGTTTATATACCGGTGTAATAATAATAATAATAATAATAATAATAAGGAGCGATTGCCGAATAGGGTGCAACTCTACTAGTCTTATTACAAGACTGCCCACCCCAACCCTAAACCCTAACCTGGACTGGACTCAAGTCTAGCAAGTTGCACCCTATTCGGTAATAACTAATAATAATAATAATAATAATAATAATGATAATAACACTAACACTAATAATAATAACACACCTTATTCGGCAATCGCTCCTAATGATAATACTAATTTTATATTACTCCGATCACTGTCTATGCTCCGATCAAACAAGTTTCTTTCATGGCCAGATACGGATATGCAGCGATCCCCGTCAATGCAGATGGATTAACCTTGTCACTGTGCTCATGCAAATTTATACTGCAGCTCGAAGAGCTTCATTACAAGATCGGTTGCAGCTTTACCAAGTCATGCCTTCAATGGACTTTCTTAACCCTAACTCTACAGTGTGCCCTAACTCTATAAAATCTACAAAGCAAAACCATTACGCATGAGCTCGCATGTATTCATCCCACGTGACCGAATCAGTCAAAAACCACTTTTAGCGTTCGGGTTAAACAAGAGGATCGTCCAAACAACAGCATTATCCACACTTTTCGTCAACAAAATGAGTACTAAAATGCCTATATTATTTTATTTATCCTGTAAAAAATAAATTACGGCTGAAAGATGTTTTGGTCAGAATTATAACACGCTTTTCCTTATGCAGTACTTCAAACGCACATTTCGTTGGCTCTTGCATAGACCTACAGTAAGCCAAAGAATTAAGGTACCAGTTGTGTTCACCCCTGTATATCCTAAATAAGGACAAAATGTCAAAATTAAGCAGCCAATACCTGTACTCTTTATCTCTGATTAAAGACCTTATCTTTTGAAATTGTTTGAGAATTAAAGATATGGTGATCTAAAACCTAAAAAAGAAACGAAATCAAAAGTTGCACTTTTGTGTTCTGATCAATGAAAGCACGACGTTACTTTTAACATGCTAATCAATGGGAAGCAGGCGCCACACAGTGTCGACTTCCTATTCGATAAATATAAATTTAATACTCCGTTGGTGAGCGACGGGCGACTGGTATTTCACCGAACGCAAGAAAAGGAGTTCTATCTGATTGGCTAGCAATCGATCTCTTAGGTCGCTTAGTAGTCAACTACAAACTCAAAACTGAGCATCGTATTCAATTCGATTGAAATCGATATTCTATTATTGCCGTATATAAAGAGAGTGATAGTGTGTCAATAATGTACATTGTATTGCAGCTGGATTTTACATGCATTCTTTTATATAAATTTTTTCTCAAAGAGTTGAATATGATCAAAATTTTTACTCAGGATTTCAAATTTTTACCCGCAAATTGCAGTTAAACATATCCACAGCAAAATACCGGTCCTCACTAATTAGTGTATTTAATTTCCAGTTAGTGTATTTAAGATAAAACCTGACAACAAATAAAATTTTCTTGCAATAGAAATATCATATGGGATACTGATATAGTAGGCCGCAACCGCCACAACGTGGAGCTGCTACGCGTAGCTGACTTTTTGCTCCGTGGAGCCAAATTGACCAATCATGATCATGTTAGAGTTTTTCATTACTCGGAGGTAAAACTGACTAATTAAGTACGACTTACTCATTACGTGAAGCGAATTTATTCATTAAGAATTTGCCAGACGAGCGTCACGTAGTTGCAAGATATCCTCGGTCACGAAAGTTATGATTCAAAAAGTAGTTTATGAAAAGTACGAACTGACTTATTATTAAGGTGGTATTGGATGCATTTTCTAGAAATAAGGAAATGCTTTGAGCATGTTTTAAACATATTAATTGAGTAGGGTAAAGTACACTGATCAATATGCCTTTTGTTTGAAGCAAATCGGACATACGGTTTCTATACTACATCAAATTATATTTTCTTTGTATCTTATTGTTTTTATCAATAATCAATATAGTTAATGAGCTAAAAGGACTGTAAAGGCTCATTAATATGTAATTTTTGGCAATATTTTGCTAAAAATCAATGCATAAATGTTCATGGTACTTTTATTTTGCATACTTTTGCCCTGAAACTTGGTCAAAGTGTTTCTAATATGTTCTAATGTATTATATAGTGAAGCCGCCCCTCATTTGCATATTTGCATAATTAATGAGCTAATTTGCATAAATGCTAATTAATTATGCAAATTAGGGCGGCTAGCTCATTAATTATGCATAAATTATCTGGAAGTCATTAGGAACACTTTGACCAAGTTTGAAACCAATATTCTGTTAAATAAAAATGTTATGAACATTTATGCATTGGATTTTAGCAAAATATTAACAAAATTACATATTAATGAGCACTTTCAAGTCATATTAGCTCATTAACTGTATTGATTATTGATAAAAACAATACAATACAAAGACATTTAAAATGTATGTATTATGAAAACCGTATGTCCGATTAGCTTCAAACAAAAGGCATATGGATCAGTGTTCTCTGCCCTACTCAATTAATATGTTTAAAACATAAATAGAGCACTTCCTAAATGGGTCCAGAACCACCTTAAGATGGACATGCACTCATAAGAAACTCATAGAGTATTGTACATAACTATATAGCTAGGCAGAGTGGTGGTAAACTATGCACACAGTTCTGTGATCTGCAGTGTATCGCCGGGAGCTAATTTGTATAACTTGCGCGGTGTCCCTGCGGAATTCGACCTTCAGCAAACTGCAAACCAGTTCGGATTTACTTTATATACTAGTAGTAGGCCATACATACTGTAGTTACTGTCCGTTTTCCTATACACAATACTCAGTGCGCTCACCATTGACGCGTGACCTCTACAAATAGTGTATGTTAGAAGTATAGGCCATTGCCTAGTTGACGTCACTACTGTGTAAAAAATAACCGGCCAATATTTAAAGTATTCTCTGAAATTCTAGAAAATATAGTTTTGTAACATGTCCTAAATTTTTAGCTAATTTAGGTGTTTGGAAATATTGGTACTTTTGTACCAAAAATATAAACCGTGTTAAGTCATTAAGCTTCTCATTTTCAAGAACGCTGGTTAACAATAAGCAGACTATTGTCTCATTTCGTAAACAAAAGCCCACAGTATTGTTATCTTGCGTTCGCTTTATAATCGTTCACCCAACTGAAACTATAATACCAGCTCATTGCTCATTGCACAGGTAAAACAGACACAAGTGCAGTGTGTATTTAACCAGAGAAGATCTGATGTAACATAGTTGAGCCGTTTTCATTGAGTGTTATCTTGGTTTAATAGCTTTTAATAGGGTTTAAGTCCTTCAAAGGTCGTGGTGAGTTCTACTGTAGACATGACTGCATCATGATTATTTTTAAGTCAACAACATTCAACAATATGATCACCGTGATAGTATGAGAGTATCAGTACCGTGGGTGTCAGTGATCCTGGCCTGACACAGTAGACAAACAAACAAACAAACACGCCACACACATTACACATGCATGCAAGGTAACATTGACTATACACTAATCAAACAATGGTATTGATCCTGTACAACTGGTCGTGGTTTATTTACAATCGATTCATTTAAAATCCCCATAGTAAACATTAATTTTGGCAAGAGTTTTCTCTCTGAACGAGGATGCATCCACTGGCTCCGCGTAATGAAAAGATCTAACATGATTGGTCAATTTAGCTCCGCGAAAAGTAAGCTACGCGTAGCAGCTCCACGTTGTGGCGGTTACGGCCAGCCATATATTGATCATGCGAAAATCGTAAAACATAGAATAGAAACAGTGTGGCAGGCGCTCAAAATCTCAAATTGTATGCTTAGCCTGAGTTGCACGGCCTATCTCGAATAAAATCACCATGCGTAGTTGTTGAAAAACGTGAGGATTCATCGTACTATCACGGCAATTTTTAACACGAAGATATAGGGATGATGACGGTGTGCGCCAGTTATCTTGTTCGCGAACGATTTGCATACACATCAATAGGGCATGCAATGGAGCAAACTGCAACTTTTAAATTTGCATCTTCCTTGGGTTTATGGATCGTCATGTCTTTATTTCTTGAACAATGTCAACGAATGGGGTCTTAGATTCCAGCTAAAAGATGCAGCTATAGGCTGCTGGTTCCAATTGACATATCTGTCTTTGTTTAGGATATACAGGGGATGAACATAACTGGTACCTTAATTTTTTGGCCTACTGTATATAAAACATGTTGAAAGTGATTGAAATTAAAATGCTGGTAGAAAACCTCACAGGTAAGATCAAGGTCATCAGCATGTTCAATCAAGGCGAACAAACAACGGGATGAAATGATTGAAACGGACCACTCCTTAGGGAACATCAACGATCTTGAACAAATTTAAATCTTTACCACGCGCCAGTGCACATAAACGTTGAAAAAAAACCAGTGCATCTGGCCGCGGATTCGAACCGGTGACCTTCGAAATACTAGCACGACTCTCTAGCCTAATTCTGATATTATTCTTTAAAACACTGCTGTGTTGTTAATATTGAACTAATTGGACGAATGGGGTATCAAAATGTGCGTAAATAAATCATCCTTATTTCTATATATGTTGAAATATTGTGAAAACAATTATTTGTGACCGTACACGAAGAATGAGCCGTAAATTCCTCCCCGGACAGTTTTGTTTCATTTCGTGTTTAGAAAATATATATCATAAGCTTTAAAATGGTATATCATTTGACTTCAAACAATATCCAGAAGCGGGGTTATGGTTTGTTGAACTTTGCTCCTTCAACAAAATGGTACCTTTTTTCGTTTCTACATGTGTCTCTTTTTCCACATTACTGTTGGTAATAAATATCAAACAGTCATAATTGGCGGTCCTTTCAAATCATATCCAAGTCAACGAAGTTAAGGAGTGGCCTTTCATTGTTAATTGTTGGTTATACATACCTACACAAAATACAATGCTTTAATTGTAACCCTCCACTTGAACAGGATTCTATAGACATATATAAGTTAAAAGCTTATTATCCTCTTCAACAAAAGGATTATTGATTGGTTTAAAAGCTGTTTGACAATCTAAACATGCTAAATGAGATACATGTCGAACATATTTGAGGAACCTTCATGCACATTTTACACTGTAACTCAGAATACAATTTCGGACATTTACGGCTCATTCGTGCTGTACGGGTACATTTGTTCTGACGCTATTGTCCTGAAGCTATAGGCGTATTTATACCAGCTACGTTAATTTTTGTGCAGTCTTCACAAACTTTCATACTTTTCGGATTTTAAGCTGAGGGGTTATACACTTGAATGATATTGTATTCATACTTGCATCTACCCATCATGCAGTTATTGTTAACTACATGTATGCACACAACACAGGGGCACTTACATATGTAATTGACCCGTACTAGCAGCGCTGTGCTGTGGGTATAGGAGATGAACTAGTTAGCGTCACATACCAAAAAGTATAAAAGCTCTGATTTTAGTACTTGCTCTATGTTTCAATTACTTATTCTTTTCAAATTATCTGAATTTTTAATCCGGTACAAGCTTTAATAACGGGAGAGCATGCATTTGTATGAGAAAGGAAATCTACAATCTTATCCAAACTCCCGTGTTAATCCAATGCACATTTTGCTTCACCGGGCCGCCCTGACTTGGTCGCGTTTGGAAGAGAAGTGCCACCAAACCGTAATAGGTACAATTTAGTACTTTCTGTCAATCAGGTATGGTTTATTATCTACATGTCAATCTTTAAATTATTAGCATAGTCCTTATAATAACGGTGGAGCGCCTTGATGAGTAAATGATAGCAAACCAGTGAAAAATCCCCAAAACTCAGTCAGTGGAGCTCCACCCGTACATGTCAATAGCGTCATTATCGATTGGATTAGTCGACCGCAGCGGACAATTCGATCGCTCATTGGATTAATATTATCACGTGGTAAGAAATGTGCATTGGACAATCGATTACTCTAATCATGAAAATGGTTTAGTACTGCATATTTCGGTTTAATCTTCACTAAGCGGGTTTATGGCTGAAAAGGTCACGGTGAATTTGCCGTGGACAAAACTGCACTATGCGCCGTCGTCGCTCAATGCTAACCTTTTGAATATGCTGCTTGTGTGAAGTATGTAAATAAACGAGTTAGGTGTGTAGCATGCACGAAAGTTTAACATCGTTACACGTCTACAGATGCACATAGGTGCTTAATAGTAAACACCATTCTGAACCAAACACATGCACCTTAAATTCAACTTTCTACCTCTTGTCAGGCAAATATAGTCCAAAGGTCCTTTAAACGTATTATAAACATAAAGAGTACAAGGTTGAGGACAGTACGGTAATTAATGCTCTGCATGCTAGCCATGCGCTTCAACAGAAAAAGTTGGAAGTTTTGAAATATTTTCTCAAAATATCAAGAGCTATCTTAAGAACTACTGAACCAATACTAGGCTTGTTTGTACTCATTTTAATGCATTTTTCAAGCTGATTCCAAATATGGTCATGAAAATTTACAATTCTGAAATATTTTGAATTTTGATTTTTTTTAAAACTTGTCGTCTGCAGTCGACACCAGCGTGGAGAGAGTTAACTTCAAATACAAATTCAAATACAATCATATAAATTCAACATGTTTGTGCTTCTATGCAGTGTGATCCTTCAACAACAATAAATACTAAATGTGAGCAAATCAACTTGAGATACGAACTAAGCAAATATCAATATGATACCTGTGAGATTGGCTGTTGAAACCACAATTATAGCCAACTTTTTTTTATCTTTCAATATTTATTGGTTTTTATTCATAAACAAGAAGTAATTAAGACAGTTAACATCAAATCATACACAAAAAGGTAGCAAATATGGATACAAAAATTATACAGTCACTTCTACCCAGATACACTAATCATGCCAATAACCTGTTCTTATGCACAAGGTCACAATATAATCAATTATAGCCAACTTGATAATGTCTAGCAAACAATGAAAGCTTCAGTTGGCGAGAGCATCGTACTAGTATTACCAAAGTCGCCAGTTCGAATCCGGCCAGGGGTAAGTCGCCGGTTCGAATCCGGTCAGGTGCACTGGGTTTTTATATATTTCAACGTTTATGTCCGCTGGCTACTCGGGTAAAGATTAAAATTTGTTCATGAACCCAGAAAATATAATAATTATCAACGATCTTTATTAGAAAAAAAGATTACATATTGCATACTCTTTTACCATACTTTTATAGCCAATTTCATGTGATCTTTTATACATCCATATTGTGGCAAACGAACGGTACTCCGTCCTTAGGAGGAGATGTTATAAGCCTTCGATCCCAATAGAGAGTTAAAATACATGTATAATATCGCAGCCAGTTTCAAAGAGATTACGGTGAACCCCCTGACTGCCCAAATGCGTCCCGAGGCCAGTATGGAAAGAGTTAATGCTTCCCCAGCAAACACAAAACGGTTTTACAACGTTTTAAACATATCATATTTTTTGGTTTTGATAAAAACGTTATATTAAACATTAAATGTCGGGTTTTATAAAGGTCATGAAAACGTTTTGTATCAAAACACACTGCAACATTTTCAAAATGTCGGCAAAATGTTATTACATTATGTTAGAATATTTTGCAGTACCTTTTCCAAAAAATGTTTTAAATTTTATGAAGACGTTTTTTAAAAATCCTCTATGTACCCCGACATTTAAACGTTTTCTTGCAACCTTTTCTAACCGTTTGCGGATAATGCCCAAAGCTTTTGTGTCTGCTGGGTCGGCACTGATTAATGGAAACCCTCTATAAAGCGCTCCACAGACTCCGAGTATTGTACGTACAATATTGTATGTAACATATGTACGTTATTTAATCTATTGCCATTCTATTTCCAGTAATGTTTAAGTTCTAACGAATGTTTGATGACGAAAAATCGATAATATGTTACATACAATATCTAGCAGAAATATATTATCGATTTTTCGTCATCAAACATTCGTTAGAACTTAAACATTACTGGAAATAGAATGGCAATAGATTAAATAACGTATATATGTTACATACAATATTGTACGTACAATAAAAAGTCTGAATACTGCTTTAGATGTCATCAAATAAAAATAAATAAATAAATTTACTGTAGGGGTTAATAGGCTAATGGATACGGCTCATTAGGTTCCTATTGGACACCTAAAACAGGACGAGGTTGCTTTTCATTATTCATTATTATGTGAGAACTAGTTCGAGGTGTTGTATTCGCTTTAATAAGGGTAGCCGACGGATTTTTGGTCGAATCAGCCAAAAAAAATCGATTTTCATTATCATTCTAAATCAATTATTATTGAAAAATAACATCTGTGATTGAATTCTTCTACGCACTCGGCGAGTCGCTATAAAATTATCAATGCAATTTTTGCCAAAGCTCACTACAGCTCAACTGATCATACTTTTCCTACATTCGACCTTGCATGATTTTTGAGTTGACACAGTCATGAAACTAACTATAGATACTTGACAGGCCATTAGTAGCCCAGTTCTGAACCTTTTCATTGATCATTCATAACAATAGGTATCTGATGGATCAGTGAAGATAAGAAGGATTATAATATATCCGTAACCTTGATATTATAGTACATCTCGAGGAAAAAGTGCAATGGACATGTTTTCATTTTATGTTTCAAATATCCCGCGCATGAAAATTGAGTATTTAACCCAAAATGGAAAATGGAACAATTTATTGGAAATCTGTTTTAACAGATTTTTTTGACATCTTTTTCTGCACTGTATTATACCTAAATTAAGAAATTTGATAAATATTCAAAGAAAATATAGGTCATCCAAAAATGTTGATTTTACACATTTTGGGGCAAAAAAGGAAAAATAAGCAAAAATATCAAAATCTGTTTTAACAGTTTCATTCATCAAGTCATAACAAACGGCCTACATGCTTAATTTCTAATAAAATATTGAAATTGTGAAAAATATAGGTATTTATTGATTTTCATGTTTTTTCTTGCAAATATGCTAATAATATGCAAATTATGAAATTGCAAAATAAGTTTCTACATAGCATACATCTTTCAAGTGTGATGTTCAAAATGACAGACATCAAAAAGAGATTCGATGAAATGTAAAGGTGTAGTAACAATTTTGGCATGGACTGTCTGGTTAGGCAAAGTACGGTAAGTTGAGCTGTACCATTCGCAAGATGCTGTGAACTACCAACATGACCAAATCGCAACAGTTATCCTTCATTATAATTATCTGATTCTGAAAGTAGACATCACGTGGGATGGGTTAATAAAGTCTTATTATCTTCTGAATCCAGAATGACGAGCAAATGTCATTATTAAGCCAATACCCAACTCCTGTCAACTTAAAACTGTGTTAAATCATCAGAAGTATAAGCATGATAAGAGTGGATTTGCTGCTGAGTTTGGGGGGAAAGTGCATGTTATTCAAAATAATGAAAATTTTGTCAAAAATGGAAACTCAAGATTTATTTCCTTTAGCCTTTACGACCATGATGACAAAATCCATACCTCGTTTTTTCCTGCCGCCAACCCATTGTCGTCTGTCGCCCTCTATCTGACCGTCTATAGTGATACGCATGCGTGCGAAAGATACACATGCGTACAAATGGTGCATATGAAAAATGCGTGAACATAGAAAAGACATACAAAGAGTTGGTGAATAAATATGATTACTAAACAGTGAACATGAGAAACAAAAACAGGCTTAACCAAATTTAACAAACAATATATTCAGGGTTATCAACTCTCACGCATTCGACGCGTGAGTCTCACGCATTTGGGTACTTTCTCACGCTTTCTCGCCAAATTAGTTAGTTCGGGATTTTTATGCCTTAGTGTTCGACAAAAAGGTTGACAGCCCTGATTATTTTGTTTCTTCTTCGAAAGTGACGTCATTTACACGCATGATAATTAATGAAAATGAACTTACCGGACTAAACAGAAAGAACAAGAATTACACAATCATGCAGTAGGGTCATTGAATTTGGCTCTCTATATAATTTTACTCAAAAAATGAATTGTACGTAAATATTACATTGGTGCTTCTTTTACACGTATTTAACATGGTAATACACATTTTAACAAGCAGTGTAATTTTTCTGTAGAAAAGTGTGCATAAATAATAATGTGTTACACAGTGCTAAGCTCCCAACAGGGAGCACATTGTGTAGTGTTAAATGTTGTGCACTTTGTGTTATAATCATGCGTAGGAGTTTCCACATATGAAGTGCAAGGTCCAAAGATTATTTTAAGAGGCATAACGCCATTTTAGATTTGACCCCCGCTGACCACTAGTGGTCGGTCTTGAAACGTCATAGGTACACGTTTGGAAATAACGTCCAATTTGGTTGAAAGATATACGTCTGATCGCAAAGATTTCACGAAATGTCGTTATGGTGGTTTTCTGCAAAAACCTCATTGGTTGTACGGGTAAATAATTTCAACTTCCTCCAAGATTTTTGGTACATATTTCAACAAAATGTTCACAATTTCACCCCTGTATGACCTTTTGTGACCTATAACGGGCACCAGGTGTCAAATCCAAACTGGCTGCACATTTTAAAATGAACTTTGACCCTTGTACTTCTGGTGTGGAAACTCGCATTTTTATCAAAAAGTGCACAATTCGTCAGGTCAACAGTTCTACTAAAACGACAAGTATAACAAAATCAGCCTTGTGTTTTAAATTAAATATGAGCTAATTATTTCTTGTTTCTGAATCCAAAGGCTAGGAGCAACTAGTTTCGTCTACAGTGGAAAGCCATGAGATCTTATGGTTTTTCTGAAGCTTTCTGATATAGACGTTTAACCTTGCTTGTTGCGAGTCGCTACTTGGCCAGACCGTTTATAAAAGAGTGCAAACGTTCTATGGGAAAAGGCACCCGCCTTATGGCTTCTCTTTTTTGGTACAAGCACTGTGGAACAAACAAACAAACAAACACCCCATGCGTGGCTGAAGCTAATGATGCACTGATTCAAAAAGGTCACCAAGATTTAAAACCAAAAGAGTATTGAGCAAATCAATAAACTCACTGAGCGTGTTTATAGTGAGACAATCTTTCCGTTATTTAGCTAAACTACCGCGTAGTCTAGATTTGCAATGGTTAGTAAAACATAAACAAATATAGACTGCGTGGCAGTCCAGCTAAATACCGCATAATCTGGCTCACTATAAACACGCTCACTGACTGCAGCATTTCATACTGCGGATATTGACACCTGAATTGCTGCTCTGCGATCTTGTTGGAAACAGTGAGCGTGTTTATAGTGAATATATCGCATTTTGAGTATACCGTACACGATAATCCTTGTATATGTACCGATACTCTTGCTGTTTATAGTGGGACACAGTTACCGCACAAATTATATACCAACTAACATTATCGTACATTTGCAATGACCCCGAGGTCACACGGGGAATGTGTAAATATTGTGGCGCGAGCTATAAACAGCGCATTCAACAGTATGATCATGGCGGTGAACATGCAGCTTCTGTTTTGATAACGCGTGGGGTGAGAATCGTTCCGAATGGCCTGCGCGCATCCTACGCATCATGAAGAAGCTCCTACTTCCGGTAATACCGCACACAATTTATACTGGTGTGTTTATAGTGGGAATATCTCGCCACAATATCCTTCGGTTGAGAAGGATATCAATATACCGTACATACATATACTGCTAGTGTTTATAGTGGGCAAGTATCCGGATAATCTCTAACCGGGTAGAAATTGTACGGCAATGTACCGCACATCTGCTCCCACTATAAACACGCTCTATTACAAGTGTTTCAATGGTAAAGGGTCGCATTTTAAAAGCTGCGGTAGTCCCTATACAAAGGATTCTGAATACTGGATGAGTATCCAATGCGGAACAAACTTTATTGTGCGCGTCATTTTACAGCGAGGTTATTGTCTCTGCACTTTTGTATATGGGCTCGCTACTGCAACTTTTGAAATCCTATCCTTTACCATTGAAATGCTTGTAACTTTTCTCAACGAGATCGCAGAGCAACAAATGAGGGGTCAAACTTTGCAGTATAAAATGCTGCATTCAACGAGTTTATTGATTTGCTCAATACCTTTTTTAATCATCGCGAATTTTTCAAGTGTAACGATACTTTTTGTATGTACATGAAAGTAATACCGCTTGGGTGCCAAATCGCCTGATATACACATTTTAAACTATACATTCGCCCTATTTATATTATATTATATTATATTATATTATATTATATTATATTATATTATATTATATTATATTTATTATACTGGTTCTATTTTGGAAAAGTTGCGTTCCTACTGACAATTTTGCGTAAAAGTTGGCAACCAGCAACCAGCTTATTTTGGTTAATTTGGGTATGCTGAACCCGAATCTGTTGTCTGCCAAGCAGTATTTTAAGGCCGCGACCTCAAAAAGACCTCCAAAAAGACCCCATAGGATCGTATATAGGGGGCAAAAAATAATTTTATTCCAATAACACTTTCAAACATGTCAAATTATTCGTCTGGCCCACGGATCCCAGAAATGTAAAGTGTGTGTGAATACGACCTATAATTAAGATGTTATGGGGCACAAAAGGTCAAAGGTCTATGTGCTTGCTGTGCATATGGGTCAAAAGTCAAAGTTGCTCTAATTATAGTGAAGTTGTGGCAAATTGTTCGCGTAGCTTAGAGGTTTTAGAAAAAGACTAGTTTGCACTATCTGCGATGTCTAGTTAATATTATTACACTTCATCGTCTTGTCCGTCTTCGCTGGTGCCGTCAACACCGCGGTTGGATCTTACACGTGTGGCGCAATGTTATGTTTAGTGATGAAGCAAGATAGCAAGATTTTGTTTGAGGAAGCTGGATATCCGAATGAGAGTGTGGAGAAGACGTGGAGAACGTTTTACAGATTGCTGCATTGACAAAGTAACAGTCTATGGTGGTGGAAACGTGAAGATATGCAGGGGCGGGAATATCGATGACAGGAAAGACCAGACTGGTACTGTAGTCAACGGAAATCTCAATGCAATCAACTGAACTATTGAGATGACATCCTTCAGCCAGTTGCAGTCCCATTTCTGCAAAACCTTGAACCGAACGCTGATCTACAGGATGATAACGCTCAACCACACGCTACCACACAGGGCAACAGTTTTTAAGGACTTCCTGCAAGAAGAAGGAATTCAAGGAATGGCGTGGCCAGCCAATATCCCAGACTTAAATCCTATAGAACATCTCTGGGACCAACTTGATCGGGCTTTGCGCACTAGAGTGACAGATCAAATCACCATGGCTATTTTAAGACTTATCTAGCTTGAAAATTGGAATGCCATCCCTCAGGAGCGTGTGGCCAGGTTTGATAGGAAGCGTGAGAAGAAGATGCAATGCTGTTGTGAACGCGCATGGGTTCTCTACTCATTACTAAATTTAGGTAAGTGGCAATTGTTTTATGGAATATCCTTACTCATGTTTACAGATGCGAATGGCGCTGACAGTGGCAAATTTGGCATATTTTGTTTGAGACCTGTTTGTCTTTCAAAGAGTGTTACTCAACCATGGAATAAGTTATGGTCACAAATAATTGGTGTCATTTTTGACAGGAAAGAAAAATGTTTGTATTGATATGACACAATATAGAAATAGATTTCAAATATTTCTGATATATAGCCGTTTTGGAAAATTTCCAAACTTTTTGAGGAGTTTATTATACATTTGGTTCCTTGGAAATGTTCTGCTCTTCTCTGGAACTTTGACCACGTGGTATAATACTCACAAGCATATAATTATCTATTTAAGTGGCATATTTTCTAATTTCCTGCAGACGTGAAAGATGAAGGTCGGCCGCCATCAATAATATTTTGGGACATTGATAGGTTTTGATAACACTTTTCAATCACGACACTAAAAATTCTCTGGAGCCCCCCGTTAAAAAATATGACCACCCCCTAAAAATCGCTCCAAAATCACCTAAAATATGTTTTAAAAAGCAGTTTTTCATCGCATTTCCAGGAAATATTGTAGGAAACTCCAAAATTCAACAGGTCCCAAACAAATTGGTATTGAAAATACATATATTGGTGAATCTCCTCACAAATTTGCAGAAGCCAGCAATTTCATTAAGGTGGATTTTTCATAAACTCAATGTAGCCATATTTTCAAAATGTTGAAAATGAGAAAAAATGCAAATTTTACCTAATTTCTAACTTAATTATTGCCTTTATTCAGGCTGAGTTTGATATGACCTTTTTAGATAAACATTTCCCATCCTTTGCCTATAAAAAAATGCTTTCTCTATTGTGGTATCTTTTTCCAATTTTTTTTGAGGGGTCTATAAAATATTGCATTTTGCATTAGTTCGTAAATAAACAAAATCAAAATGAGCATATTAATATTGTTTAATACTATGTACAATCTGTATTATTCAGAAAGAAAATATTATATAACATCAGTATGTAGATTATTAATAACAACTGAGTACAAGTTTTTACCTAGAAGTAGGTATGTCACAGTGGCTGCACAATAATTCTGCTACACTGTGCATGCAAGCATAACAGTGAATTGAAAAGGGCGCGCTTCAAATTTGGCCAATTTTAGAAAACATCCATGTCGATAAATGAATTTCTTTATATGCTTCATTTATCCAAATTGTTTGAATTTTTAATATATGGTGTGTGAAGCCTTCCTGAGGCTACCATCGGTCCCCCAAATTAAAAATTGTTTTGTTTAAGAACTACTGCCTGTTTCTATGGATTTTTGAAGATCGCTCATAAATCAGTAAATATAGGCCTACTGAAGTAAAGGAACTACCACCATTTAGCTGAAATACTAATCTTTCTTAGCATGTAAATTAATTCCGTCGACAACAAATGAAACACTTCCCTAAAACCAGTTGAAGCAAAACATTAATCAATGTTTTTTTAGGGAGTAATTTTCCAAACCACAATAGCTCTAAGCCATTGTGTGTGTCCAAGGCCATACTATTTTTTGTATACGCGGTCAGGTAAAATTGCTGTTCATTTTAACGATTATCCTCCCATGTTAATCCAGATGACAAAATGTTAATTTAAAGTCTCATTGCAACTGAATTTTAATTTTTACTTTTCGGACTTGGCTTTGAGTAATGGTGACACATACCATGTTTACAGTAAAAATGAAAATTATATTCCAGACACCGTCAAAATGTCAAACTTTTAATTTTTTTGTATTGTTTTTAAATAATTAACTGCAGTTCATTTATTCAACCTCATAACAGGATCATACTTAAAAGATTTATGATGAATGAACAGACGTTCATTAAATATTGAAAAAAAAACCAAAATTACTCATGCCTAATTTGCATAATAATATCATAAATACATTATTAGCTGTAATTACCTAATTTGCATAATTAATTACTTTTTGTGTATTTTTTGTCATCAATTGAAAGAACTTTGTATACATGTGTGTGCAAAAAAACCGCACCTTTATATCATGTACGGTTTTCTATTGGCATCAATTTTGCATATTAATAAGCTGAACTTAGTCATTTTTTGAGATTTAATTTGTCTGCAGATTGGCCGAAATGGCTAAAATAGTATATTTGATTAATTTATTATAATTATTCAATGGTGGATTTTTTAATTTTGTTTTCTGTAACGAAGTCAGGAAAGATAGGCATTTAACATGTGCTATTTAAATTAACGCTGTTTTTCCAAGCAAGCGTCCAAATAAACCTTCAAAATCTCGAAATGTGCCAATTTTGTCATTACAGCCATTTGTGGCAGGATTTCATTCCATCTACGAGCATCTTTAAATTGACATTACATCACAATGCATTGACCGATTTCAATTCTGTTTTTTGATTTTTGATGCTTTAATAAAGCTTAATAATGTAGGAACATTAAATAACGCGTTTCTGCTGCGATTATTTTTGAGGTGATATACCTACTAGAAGTGACTTTTTAATGTCCAAATATCCCATTTTTGGCTGTGTTTGGTCAATAATTTACATTCATATCCCTATATACATACGCGCTACCTAACGGCCCAGCGTTTAGGACCGGCTGATTTGCGTGCCAGGATTTCAGTTGGAGAAATAATGGTATATGATGAAGAAATAGTATAGTATCACAAAATGTTCTGGTATAAGCGTGGTTTTCATGAATGAATCCCTAATAAATTAAATTTGATGTGTGAGAATTTGTTGGATTTTACTACATCCACTTGGTCCCATTATCATTTTGTACAATAACCATTTGGTCCTATTTACCATTTCGACCAAAACCCAATAGTCTAAGGGACCGTTCACAAACACTTGTAGGGGGCCCGATGCCAAAAAATTTCATCGCGAACATTTTTCGGGCCCGCCTTTACAGACCTCAAAAATTTCAGGCTCCCCCTTTTTGACATGAAAATTATGGGTCAACCCCATAGAAAAGCATATAAATTCAATTTTCCTGGGAAAATTTGTGGTCATTTTTTTTTCAAGGCCCCCCAGGAGGATCAAAATTTTTCAGGCCCCCACCCTTTTTGCATCAGCCCACCCTCCCAACAAGTGTTTGTGAACGGTCCCTAATAACCAAAAAGTCTAAAACCATTTATTCCAATGAACCATTTGGTATAATTCCCATCTGGTCTATAACCATTAAGTCTAATAGCCATTTTGGTCTAATATTACGCTTTTGGTATACAAACCATTTGGTCTAACAAGCATTTAGTCTACTAATTAATTGGTCTACTAGCCGATTGGTCTAATAGCACGTGTGAGGCTATGTAGGCGAAATGATGCTACTACACATGATGAGGTCATAGGCCGGGGTTACCGTGGTCGTATAAAAAAGCAGGATGCCTTTGCTTGTTTCATAAACAGGGATTATATAAACAGGCCTATAATACATGTAGTATTCCAACTCTATGCGAATGACGTAAACAGGCAAACCTATTTCGTTTTAATGTTTGGAGTTGCAGGTAACTCGTACTGGCCCATGTCCCATGCCTGTGGCACCCCCGGTGATGCATGATGAGCCTAGCACAGTGTCATCGACCCTATATCTTCATGGCAGAAATCGCCATGGTAGGTTGAATCCACAGCCACGATTGGCCATTTGGTTCAGACCTTTGAAGCTCTTTGAGACGAATAATTAGTCGAGGGACATGACTAAGGCTACTCACAATAGCCGGGTAATTGATCTTGGTTGTGCGTGAATAATCTTGTATACCCCATTGAGGTCAATGGTCATCGACTTTTATACTGCCTAGTAGTGAGTGCAGCTGTACTACACGCTGTAGTCCATACAGGACCAACGCAATTGGCCGACTTTCATATCTGTTCAACACGTATTTTCAAGTGTATGAGACCACATCTGGTTTCTTGAGAAAAAATCATTTACGGGAGATATTCATCATTTTCTAACCCGGTATCCGAAGATTTTCGTCTGATATCAAAATCGTGCATAGCAATTCACGTGTATCGATCCCGTGTATTCATTTTAGTGTCTCTGATGCACCAAATAATTATTAGCCAGGCGATGTCGGTGTGCCTAGTGTCGCTGGTATTATTTACATACCTTGTAAAGACCGGAAAAGAAGAACAAATAGCCCGGCAAAATGTCACTTTCAATACATGCAGGCTGCATGTCTTCTTCTTATTTTTTTTGGTACATTATAAACAATAATAAACAATATTAATTCTGAGAATTCCGAGGAATAATGCATACGTTTTGATGAATATAGTATGTTTTAATATACACATGCTCGTCTCATTTACATATATTTACAGCCCGTAACCCGTTGTAGACGAATATTTTGGCAAATACACGACATAGTAGGCCTATTAGACCATACGGTTAATAGACCACACAGTTATTAGATCAGAAGGTAATTAGGCCAAATTGTTCATAATAAAATATTATACCAAATGGTTATTAGTCTATATGCTCAGTAGACATACTGGTTATTGGACCAAACAATATCATACTAAATGACTATAGACTATATGATTATTAGACGTGGTAATTAGCCTTTCTGGTACTAGACCTTTTGTATATACAGAATTGATATTTAGTATGGAATATTTTTTTGCAAAATTCCAAGACTGGTCTGGAAGGGGTCTGCATAAACCGCACAGACTAAATATTAATCAGGGTGTGTCGGGGGATGGTGTAACATAATTTTTTGACAGAAAATGTGCTTTCCAAATTCCATTAGTTTACATTATGCCGCTCATAATGTAGTGAATTAGTTGTCAAATTTATTGAGGTTTAAGGTGGTGTTTACTGAACCTTAATATCAATAAGTGTTCATCAGAACTGAAATGCACTTGTAATTTACCCGTTTTGAAAGTGGGAGGAGCTTTAAAAATATGGCTCTTAAAAGTGGTACGCACTCAGAAAGTTTGAATGGCCCCCTGGGGCCAGATGAAATTTTATAATCTTACTGTACACAAAGAAGCAGCGTGAGTTCATTGGACAATGACAATTTTGCATAAAGTCCGAAATTCTAGCCCAGTCCTTGAATTTTGTGAGAAAATATTCCATACTAAATGTCAAGTCTGTAGATAAAATAGGTATTAGACTAAATGATATTAGACCAAATGGCAATGAGATATTGAGATATTGTAAACGTACATCATTGCATGTACATATTCACATTCAATTTTAGACCATGCTTAAAGTACCTGTACATGTTATTTGGTAAATTCGCCTTTGAAAAGAAATGAAAATTCCATTGCATTGGTAGTAGATAATATGAAGTATGGTGTGGTGTTTGTTTTGATTTGTTATAAATGTTTTTTTTAACTAAAGATTAGTCTATTTTATTTAAAATATGATTTATTACCTAAACAGTGTAATGTTGGTTGCAAATTCCACTTTCGAAAATGTTAAAAGACACAAATTCCATTAACACAAAACAAACACATTCTGTTATTGGAAACATATTTCTAAAATCAGCAATCAAAATAATTATCATATCAATCTAGGAAACCCAAGTTTCATATCATTAGTTTGTAGGGAGATTCATATGCAAATTCCATGAAAATTAACAAATTCCACTATAATAAAAGAGCAAAATCCACATGAAAATAGTTATCAAACTCAAATCAATAATAACCTTGGTTGAGAATTGAAGCCGTATTGTGAATGTAAAATAATTAGTATGGTTATACATTGGAAAACGTTAATTAAGTCTACAAAAAAACAAGCAAAAACGGAAAATCCACCAAAATCAACAAACTCCCCTGCAGTATAGGAAAAAAGTACCACGCTAATTTAAACATATTTCAGAAGTACAACATGTTGGTTATATTATCCAAAAGGTTTGATCCAATGTTAGCCTGAATATAGCAGAAAATGTGATTTGAAAATGTACTTTTTTCGCTACTTTCAAAATTATGAAAAATCCTGTTTTTGCCCAAATTCCACCATGATTTTACGTAATTATATCAAAAGAATTAATTTTTTCTGAATAGGTCATCTTATAAAGCATGGTTCAATTCCAATATGTTCAACTTTCTGTCAGACCCAGGTTATTTCAAAGTACATTTTCATGATGTCAAATGTTGGGCATTTTTAAGCAATATAAAATCTGAGGCAGGTCAAAAGAGGGCCAATTGTAGGGGGGTCATGGAATTTCCCCCAGGGGGGTCACCTGATTTTTTTACTATCATAGTTGTGAACCATCTGACCTAACTAGACTAAGTACCAAATACCAAATACCATTGGATTTGGCTGACCTTCATCTTTCAGCTTTGTGTACAGGCCACATGGTGCTTAGAAAATATGCCACTTAACCGCTATTGAATCATTCAAAGTGCATTGCCTGTGCAATATTGCTTATTTGTTTTAATGTATCATGTTCATCACACAACATTGGAACGAACTTCATTTAACATGGAGCGTGAAATTTCGAGCTTATTTGCTTTTTGTATTTAAAAAAAGAAAAGTGGAAGCTTTGTGTGTATAAAACGTGCTCGTTTAAGAAGTGAATCGAACTATCACTATTTGCATCAGGGAATTTCAATTAACATTAAGCATGTGCATGCATGTTCACAGTTCAGAGTAAACTTGATAAATGAATGTTGCTTGTATACCATGTATATCGTATAACAGTCCAATATGAACTAATTGCTCTTTGCGTTACTTGTCAATTCAGCAGCTTGTGAAATTGAACGTTTCCTATACCTTAAGGGTAGACTAGGTATTGTCGGTCGAAGCAGCCAACATCTATTTTCATTTATCTAAATCAATATATTATTGAAAAATAACACTTTGAAGTTTGCAAAAGTTCATTCTACAAATCATATACTTTGAAAACTTATACTTTTGAAAAACCCTCTTTACAACATAACTCAAGAACCACATGACCTACAAAAGTATATCTGTGAATTTGAATTCTTCTTCATACTCACTATGAAATGATCAATGCGAGTTTTGCCAAAGCTCACTACTATTCGCAAGATGCTATGAACTACCAAATCGCAACAGTTTAAAATAGTTGCTAACCTTAAAAGTTGATTCCGTTGGTTATTCGTATAGGCATGCGTATACATGTGCACGCTTCTACACCAATAAGTTTACCCTTAATCAGTGGCGTAACCAGGGTGAAGCCGGGGGATTTCCCCCACCCCACAGAATATTTTCAATGATAAAATGGGGACCGCAAAGCAGACTTGTAGTATTTATATGGACACCCAGACTGTGCAATACTAATTTCAACATACTTTAGTATATTTAGCAGTGATGTACAAATGTAGCTTTCGAGTCTGGACTCGGACTCAAGTCCACCTTTTGCTGGACTCGGACTCGGCTCGGAATTGAACATTAAAAGGCTCGGCTCAGCTCGTTCAAAAATAGGACTCGGGCTCGAAGTCGACCCCAGTCCGTTTCCAGTCCAATCAATCCATGTACAATGTGGAAAAATTATTTATCTTAAAACATCAATTGGAATAAATTAATTGTCAATTTTCCAAGTACATTCATGCACATCTACACAATACATCTACACAACAGATTATCCATTAGCTTAATCATTATAACTATTATCATTAATTATGCACATCTGGATAATTATATCCATGTTTTACTAATATTTTTAAAACTCCTTTAAATCTCTTATAAAATCCCAAATGTCTGTGTGGTAAGGACCTCTCTATTCATTTGCTTCAGATGCACTAGCCCAAGCCTGGCACAAGAAGTACACTGTGAGCTCATGTGGCTGGCAGAAAATCTCACACCAGTCACATTATCATTAGTTCTACATGTGTGCAGCATACAAGCATACAAGTAGTGGAGTGTATTTGAATTGGGAATATCAAAATGATTAATAAAAGCTAAAATAATGATATTTTAACATGATAACTTGAAATTCACCACAAAAGAAAAAAAATCTTGACATGTTTTCCCAGTTTGCTGGGTCTTTTTCTGTATTGATCAGGCATTGTGTGAATGAGGCATGTACATGTAGCATACATGTCATGGGTGGCAGTGTGCACAGGCTGTTACATTGTAGATCTACATGTCTGCAGCATTCATGTTCATTTTGTGTAGCCAGGGCTGGATTTATCTTTTTCAGGGCACTGGACCAGGCTAAAATAAATTTAAGGGCACTTTCCATTTACTCCCCACCCAACCCCATCCATGATGTACATTGTAACCTATTTGTTTTAATTATGAATTTATGATCAGAGGACTCACAGTGGGATTCATGAGTGGAGTTAACATGCATCTGGGAAGTGAGAGTATTCTATTCTCACTTTCCTGCATTTGTGTAACTAGGGTAACCATGTACTGCATGGTACTTGTACCCATGGGTACGGGTACGGGTCCCTGACCATGAGTACAGGTACGGGTCCCATGCATGAGTACGGGTACGGGTACGGGTCCCAGGCCATGGGTACGGGTACGGGTCCCAGTCCATGAGTACGGGTACGGGTCCGAAGTCAAAATAGGGCACGAGTACGGGTACGGGTCCGGGTCCGAAGCCACGGGTACGAGTACGGGTACGGGTACGGAAATTGGGACTTGAGTACGGGTACGGGTACGAGTACGGGTACTACAAGTCTGCCGCAAGGAGTAAAGTGTCATTAAAAGTATTAAAATGGGACAACATATAATTGACAAAATAGGGACGAAAATTTGTTTACCCCCCCATCCCTACACACACTCTCTAAAAGACTGGCTACGCTCCTGACACAAACCATAGTTAACATCGATGTTGCAACCTCCTCGTTATATATTCTACGAAAAGTAATGAGTATCTCATTTTAAAAAATGACTAAGGAGTTCAAATAATTTGGTTCTACGGGTTTTGCGTTTCCTGTGTTTAAATTAGGGAGTAGCAAATTGGTTTTTCTTTATATTTTAACACCTATAGGCCTATCTGAAGAACCGTAAGACGTGATCTACTAACAGTGCAATAATATTATTGGGTTTATCACAGCCTTTATAATAAGAACCATAATATTATTGGGTTTATCACAGCCTATAATAAGAACTATAATATTATTGGGTTTATCACAGCCTTTATAATAAGAACCATAATATTATTGGGTTTATCACAGCCTATAATAAGAACCATAATATTATTGGGTTTATCACAGCCTATAATAAGAACCATAATATTATTGGGTTTATCACAGCCTTTATAATAAGAACCATAATATTATTGGGTTTATCACAGCCTATAATAAGAACCATAATATTATTGGGTTTATCACAGCCTATAATAAGAACCATAATATTATTGGGTTTATCACAGCCTATAATATGAACCATAATATTATTGGGTTTATCACAGCCTTTATAATAAGAACCATAATATTATTGGTTTTATCACAGCCTTTATAATAAGAACCATAATATTATTGGATTTATCACAGCCTATAATAAGAACCATAATATTATTGGGTTTATCACAGCCTATAATAAGAACCATAATATTATTGGGTTTATCACAGCCTTTATAATAAGAACCATAATATTATTGGGTTTATCACAGCCTTTATAATAAGAACCATAATATTATTGGGTTTATCACAGCCTTTATAATAAGAACCATAATATTATTGGGTTTATCACAGCCTATAATAAGAACCATAATATTATTGGGTTTATCACAGCCTATAATAAGAACCATAATATTATTGGGTTTATCGCAGCCTTTATAATAAGAACCATAATATTATTGGGTTTATCACAGCCTTTATAATAAGAACCATAATATTATTGGGTTTATCACAGCCTATAATAAGAACCATAATATTATTGGGTTTATCACAGCCTATAATAAGAACCATAATATTATTGGGTTTATCACAGCCTATAATAAGAACCATAATATTATTGGGTTTATCACAGCCTTTATAATAAGAACCATAATATTATTGGGTTTATCACAGCCTTTATAATAAGAACCATAATATTATTGGTTTTATCACAGCCTTTATAATAAGAACCATATGTAATTGTTTACATTTATATTGATGTGATGCTACAACCGAGATTTCCAAACTGAGTTGTTACCGGTTATAGTTTCCACAACTGGATATAGCGTGCATTAGCTTTTCAATGCAATCTTCTTACGAATTAGTCACTTAAATCCAACTTTATATTATTTTCACCTGCAGATAAAGTATAATTCCTTCGTCTTTGGAGTTTATAAAATTACTGATATGTTTGAAAGTCGTCAAATAATTATCCTATAAAAATATAATAGTTTAAAACACAATTAAAAAAAAAATCAAAGTACCATTATTAAAATTTAAATTAAATTATTATTTTATGAAAATTATTTACTGGTACCATTTTGTTCGATCAGCTCTAAGGGAAATCACCGGTGGGTACATTCGCATAGAGCTCTGAGACGAAAATACCTCGTCTCAGGTAGAGCTGGGGATATCAACCGTGCCGTGTTACACTCATGTTCAGACATCATTGGTCTTACATTAATACTGAGAGCATAACTTTCATTCATGTTACTAATTAAAGAAACCTCTTGACTTATACATGGTATGTTTAATTTGTTTGTTTGAATTTCCTGTGTTTTTGTGTGTTATTGTTTTTAAACTCTGTCGGCTCTCATTCACCTGGGTATGTTGGAATTAAGATTTAATTTAGATCTGGTCAACCAGACATACCTATTTTTGACGGACGAAACCGACATTGCCACTGAAACCTTCAGTCTTCAGCTGGGTTGTGATGCAAATGACCTTGAGTACCGGAAACTTCTTTAGCTTTTTGTTTGTTTGCTTGTTTGTTTGCTTGTTTATTAGGGCAAAGCACAAAGTGGTCAGTGAACATGGTGAAGCATCATGCATGAGCTATTAATGCATGCAATGCTTGTTGTGAGCCAAACACAAATATCTAATTTCTTCCGCAACGTGTCATTAACGCTAAAACACAAAGGCCGCAAGCCCCGCAGGGCTGAGGCCACTGACTGCCATAGTAAAGACTTACAACTAATGGAGTTCCAATATAGAAGAGCCCCAAGACACTCGGACGGAATCAGATTTCTACTGAGGCAAAAACTTGGAAAATGTATGGAACTTACCATCTAAACTCAAGTCATCCTCTAGATACTTGGCCACAAGACTCAGTAATAATTTGGATTTGTCATCTGGTGGGATTTCTGCAATGTACAAAAAATGTAATCAAGTAAATTATTGGCAAACATCTATATAGTGGTTCACATCAACTTCAGTGGTGACGTCAATGCTTTTTAGCGCTTGCGCTGCAAGCGTGTCGACAAACCACATGCCTAGGTGTACGCTCTGTTACAAGTTACAGGTTTACAAGTTTTATTTGTCTCTATGTCACCAAAACATTTGGTATAAGAGAGTTACAATAAGATATCATTATCATAACCTACAATATCATACAATATAACAATAATTGTAACAAAAGTGTCCAAAAATATATAGACCTATTGCAATGATATCTTTCATAATACAATGACAAAACTCTGCAAGTTTTGATAACTCATTACCTCTCTGGCTGTTTAAAAGAGTGTTTATTTTAAGAGTGCTTGGTCTGAAGTTGCAAGACTGTTTTCGGAACAGCCTCCTCTCTTCAACCAGAGACGGACATTGAAAAAGATAGTGGAACTCGTCCCCAAGTTGAGCGTTTGTGCACAAGGGGCATATTCTATTGTACCGTTCAATGCCCTGGTAACGCCCTGTAACGATCGGTATTTTACTGTTATTACATCTAAATCTACAGAGTCTGCTACGGTCGCGTTGGTTGAGGATGGTGAGATATTCTTCAAACTGAAGGTCTGTCTTAAAAAGGTGCGATTTGTCTGAAGGTTTGGCTTTAAGATTTACTTTACGTGCGCGATTTGATGCTGCGACCAGCGAAATGCAAAATATGCGTCTACGTCCTTTGAATGAAGGAAGGAAATAGCGCACAGTGTCGACACCCTATATTATAAAAATAAACTTAATACTCCGTTGGTGAGCGACGGGCGAGTGGTATTTCACCGAACGAAGAAAAGGAGTTCTATCTGATTGGCTAGCTATCGATCGCTGGATCGCTCAGTGGTGAACTACAAACTCAAAATGGAGCGATGTATTCAATTCGATTGAAATCGATATTCTATTATTGACGCATATAAAGAAAGTGGCATAGTGTGTATTGTATGACTTGTGATTTAATTTTCTAATACATTGTGTTCCTTTATAGAATTGGAATTCTCAAACAGTTGAATATATCACAATTTTTGAAGATCAAAATCGTTACTTATAAAATGCAGTAAAATATATCCACAGCAAAATACCGGTCCCCACTAATTAGTGTATTTAATTCCCAGTTAGTGTATTAAAAATAAAACCTGGGATTTACCTGACAACAAATCAAATTTTCTTGTAATAGAAATATCATATGGGATACTACTGATCATGCACAAATCGTAAAAACATAGAATAGAAACTGTGTGGCAGGCTCTGTGGAATCTCATATCGTGTGTAAAATGGTATGCTTAGCCTGAGTCGCTCGGGCTATCTCGGAACAAAATCGCCATGCGTAGCTGTTGAAAAACGAGATTCATCGTACTATCACGGCAATTTTTGACACGAAGATATAGAGCTATATAGGGATGATGACGCTGTGTAGCGCCAATCACATCACACTGCTTCTAAGATTTCTTAAGATCTTCTGCTTCTAAGATTTTCGAGTGCTTCACAGCAAAATGGTTTTTTTTTGTACTTTGCCGTGATAAGTGAAAACAGTCAGAGAACATTTTGCCAATTCTAAGTACACCCATGAAATATGCTTCTACCACACATTTACATTGGCGTATGACGACATCGGTCTCATTCACTTTGATATGTAAATATAAGAATATAATACAAGTAACGAACGCATCCAAATAATCAATTACATAAACCATTTGTCTTACATAAGAACAGCTATGTAAATAACGACACGCCATCGTCACGATCACCTATCCCTATGGAATCTAATACATAACGACACGCCATCGTCATGATCACCGATATCCCTATGGAATCTAATACATAACGACACGCCATCGACATGATCACATATCCCTGTGGAATCTAATACATAATGTCTTCGCTAGTTTACAGGTACATTGATATAATAAATAGCTATCCTTACACAATCACCATAGTCCGACCGTGAATATATTATATTTCGGGTTAGATGGTTTTGTCAGTTACTTAACATCGTTATTCTCCCGATTTTGCTCTTTGAAAGGAATATAAGCGCTAGCGCCCTAAATGCAACACATTTTGATGTATAGTACAATTTTTTCACAATTTTTTATACTTTTCAAATTTTTTCCGCCCTTTCTTATTTACTATTCTTTTTGCCGCCCCTTCGTTTGCCGCCCCTTCTTCCCGCCACCCCTTCGTTTTGGACGCCCCCCTGCTTTTACCCCGGGGGTCTGGCGCCCCCAAAGCTCCCCAAAAAATACGCGCATGATCACACGATTTCAATACCATAATTGCATACTTAGTTCTTGTCAAGCTTGACATGTCATGTGCTATCCAAATAACTAGAATATTGTACAGCCCAAATGCTCTAGGGTCAGTCCATGTCAAAACAGACTGAGTGTACACCCACCCTCTTGGATTATGCTCTCCTTTGGCTCAGGGGTACCTTTCATGGACCCCTAGGTGAGGTCACAAGAAAAAATTCAAATTCAATTTCGTTTCCGAATGGCGGGCCATCTAAGTTTGGCGACCTTGACCAAAATTGGGAATTTAAGGTGTCCAAATGACAAAGCGCTCTCTTTGAGAGGCATTTTCTTCTTAATTAAATCAGTTGTGACCCTCTTTTTGAATGTGGTCACTCACTGGCTGTGTCTGAAATGCCTAATGCCAAAAAAGATTGATTTCGGAATTTCGTTGGGATTTCAGAGGGGGTCAAAATCAGCACTTCATACTGTTCAATCAAATTATCTTTGATTTTGAAGGACCCATAATAATGCCACAGTGCACTTATAGGGCCTAATTATGTTCAGAATGGATTAACCATGTGCCAATGTCTATGAGCAATTAAAAAAAAGAGACATTTCTAGACCCCCTACAGAATTTTAGGCCCCCTAAAGTGGTTCAGCCACAAATGGCGCTTAAAATCGGCAAATTTTGACACCTAATAACTTTAGGTGTACACCAGATATGAATTTCTAGTCTTTTGCATCTGAAAGAATGTAGTCTAATGTTACTAGGAACATAAGATTTGTTTTGTATTTTTCGTGTTTTGATACTTTCAAAAAGGTCGTTGACCTATGAACATTTTTCGTCATAGCGCCCTCCTG